>NC_044016.1:7903095-8203571 GCF_900496995.4 Aquila chrysaetos chrysaetos
ATTTGCTACTGATGCAAAGAGAACCCTGGCAACTGGAGAAGGGGAGAAAAGGAATCAAACCAGGGCAAATACAGCTGTCAGGAGGATAAGACAATAGGGAGAAAGGAAGAAAAAGAGTTTTCCAAGGGGGCAAGGCTCCTGGCTACAGGAGCCTGTACATCTGAAGGCAGACAAGTGATCATCTCTAACAATTGCTAGACCTGCCATCAGAAGAAACACCTGATGCATTTCAGTTGTCATTTCCATTTATCCCTGCAGCTATCTGAAGATACAACAATAGCATTTGGTGAAATGCTGTAAGGAGGTCAACCAAATCTGGTTTTCCATTGAAGAGAAACCCTACCAAATTGACTAATTAGTATTAGTGAGACAATTCTTCATCTCTTTTCTGTTATGTACTATATACACTATACAACACACAAACAAAACTTTTTTTTAAAATATATGTGTGTATATATATATGTGAAGATATAATTTCAGAAATCAGTATAGGAACTTTTAACATCTGCATGAAAAAAAGCCACCAGAAGTTCTGAGATGATGCAGTGTCATCATGGCAAACAGATTGTTTCTTGTGGTAGCAATATCATAATCTTTCTTGTGTTGGGATTTAGGGAGCAGTAAACCTAACGAGCCTTTCTCTAATCTTCCTGAGATCGGCATAAATCAGGAATAATTCCACTGAAGTTAACAGATTTTACAATCACATAAGTTGTTGTATGTGGGTACAAGATCGGGCTCCCCATCTCAGGGGAAACATGAACATTACCTCTCTTACCTCTTTTACCTGAAGCACCTGGAAACACATTCATGTGTGGAAAATACTTCTCTGGGAAACAGGGTAGCTCCTTGCATGTCTGAAGGGACTGATCCCACCTGTTTTTAAGGCAACGGCTGCTCGTTGTGTGAGGGTGTCAGGGAACTTGGTCAGAAAGTGGCTGTCAGCATCAAGTCTAAAATTAAGGAAAGCAGGAAACACTGATTTATTACCCAAAAAGCAAATCTTTTATTTATGAAATGGAAAGTTTGCACACACGTGTTTTCAGACAAGAATATTCCAAGGAGCATGTGAGAGACAGCAAAAAAAGGAATGCTTGCTAGATAGGCAGGATTTTTTTAAATAGAAATGCATTAATTTAATGAATAAAGCATCGAACCTGCACTGTAGGCCCTGTGTTTTTAAAGATTTAGAAAACTAATACAATATGAATCCAGCCATATAATCCTGTGTTCAAACGATGTGAAATAATAATAACAATGTAACCTCATCCTCTGTATTTCCTCATTTCCTTAGGGCCACAGTTTCAAAAGGTCTTAAAAAACATAGCAACAATACATTCCAACACTTCCCTCTGATTATGGGAAAGCACCCTGCCCTGCAAGCCTAGGTAGGTGTTGACGTGCTCAGTACCTCCAACCTTTTCCTCTATGAGCAGTTAGAGGAATGGGTCACAAGTGTGTGTGATAGGGGTCAGGTCTTTATTTCAGCTTTTGGGCCTGGCCCAGCAAGCACTTAAAATTAGGTTTGGGGTTTGTTATCTGAAGAAGTTTCATGGGTTTTCACTGAAATATTGTGTGGTACTTAGCACTGCTACCAATAAGGTTTTGGGGAATTGAGCTCCCTCTGCAAACTTAGATATTAATCTGCATATACAAGAGAGTGCATTTCCTTTTAGACTAAAAGGCACCCCCCAAGGTGGTCTTTTAAATGACCTGTGAGGCCCTCATCCTGCGATAACACCACCCTGCCTTCCCCAGGCAAGATTCCTCTATCTACACAGCAGCCTCGGACTCTTTCTGGGGTTATGCACGACCTCAGGGATCTATCAGCATGGAGTTTGCTGGAAGATGGATGACTCGGAGAGAAGTGAGGGAAGAGTCAGACTTGGTTGGAAATGTTTAGCAACTTCTCTTGGGAAAGCTAGAAAAAGCCTGAATAACTGACAGGAACAGGAGCGGGCATGGACAGACCTCTAATGCAAACTCTGACTAAATTTGAAGAGTCCTGCGGACCTCAGTAAAACACAAAGAAAACACTGTCTTTTAATAATGGTCATGAGTGTCTCTACTCATGCTAAATATTTAATTCAAGATTCTTGGGTAAATTTCTAGCTATTTACTTTTCCTGAGTGAGTAAACTGAGGCATTAGGAAGCATTTGGCAGCTGATTTTGTGCAGATCACAGAGGCAGATCTGGATCTATAATCTAGCAATCCTGATCACTAGATAACTGCTTCACAGTGCATTGAGAGCAAAGAATAAGTAATCATCTTTCTTTAAGCAATATAAATTAAACCATGGTTGTTGTTTTGGTGTTTTGCTTTATTTGAAGATATTTGGATCTGTTTTTCTCTTGTCTTTGAATCATCTAGGCTAAATGAACCCTACTCCAGTGCTACCGTACTCTAGCTTCTGGAAACTAATTTAATTGGATCCATTCCTTGATTTTAAAATGAGGGCATGCAAAATTGTTTTGAACTGTTGTTTCATCAACTAATTTTGGTTCAGGTAAACCCTCTGAGGGATTTGGCTGTGTTTATGATTTTGTAATAAATATTCAGAATGCTACTATCAAAACAGCCTCTCCCCAACTAGGACAAAGCCACACCATCACCACAACATTTTGGTGACTTTAGCAGCACATGTTATGACAGAAATGCTTCAGTCTTGAGAGTAGCTACTTCCCTATTTTTTTAATTGTCTCTTTGTGCCAAGAATATTTGCCTTTCTTCTTCTTCTTCTTCTTCTTTTTCTTCTTCTTCTTCTTCTTTTATGCACATGAAACAGAGTGCTCCATTACATTGTGCTTCAAATCTGCATTTTCCAGTGCCTGGAAAAGACTTCTTCTCAGCCCACGCTGTAGCTCTCTGGAGTAAAGCTTTTTGTATGCAGTGAGGAGTGCATCATGCTTCAACCATAACTGGAATGTGCACAGCTTTGTGAAGTTTCTCAGAATGACTCAAAGAGTGGAAGCAAATAAAAAACCACAGAGATATTTGTATCGTAAATGTGCTTCAAGTAACTGCATTATTACCACAGCACCTCCTAGGCTTCCCGTTTTTGCAGATTGCACATTGTCACCACTTCCTAAATAGCTGTATTTATTTATTGAAACTCAAGGGTTTTATTTAACACCTCATGTAAAAAACACTTCTCCTTATCCAAGTCATTTAGGCCAACATCTCCAAATTTGCGTGCCTATAGCAACTTACCTTAATCCTTATTTAGACATGCATGCAAGTAGCTTCATTTTTAAGGGATCCAGCTGAAGCATTGGTGAAAACCGTACTTCTAATTTCTTTGGTTGCCTGGCTTTGAAATTAGGACCCAGCTCACCAGCACAGTTAAAATGCCAGGTGATATGAGAGTCCTGAGTTATGGCAGGGGCTGCAATCAGAACACTCATATAATTATAAGTTAAGCATAAGCCTGAGTGCAGTGCTGGATTTGAGGTTTTGTTGCCTACGACTGACACACCTGGAGTTGCGGTGAGATTGCTGTAGGAATGAAAGTTATGTGGTCATGTCTCACTGGAGGGGGGTGTTCTGGGCATAATTCCCATTAACCTCTTCCAGGATCCCAGCACTGGCACTTAAGTTTGGAAATGTTAATGTGAACATCATCGTGTCCTCAGTCATTAAAACCCAGAGCCAGTGGAGAAAAACATTTTGGGAGAAGTGAGGAGCTAGTTGGAAACTTTCTGTGAGAAATACCAGAGATCTCTTCCCTTACAAAAGGAGAATGTGTCAAAATTATTTTTTTGTCTGTGACAGACCACACACTTGCTCCCATCATCTTGAATGCAATATAACTGGGGTTAGAGGCTGTAAGGCAGACACGCAGTGGGTTGGGTCCAGTGGAGCCATGGTAGCAGCTGAAAATCTGCCTTGGGTGGCTGATGGCTGCCCTGTCAGAGAACCACAGCACTCCTGGTATGAGCAATGAACAGCAGTGAGTTGGGGAAGTAGCAAATTTTAAATTTTAGTTTTGTAGGTTTAGGGCCCTGCCAAGTTTATAGTATCAGCCAAAACCACAGAATTTCAAAATGTGCCTTAACAGCAAACCGAAAAATCAATATGCCTTCCTCATTTTCCTGGAGCATGACAGAAAGCCCATTTAGTCAATACCTGTCTTTCTCTCAGTCTCAGTGGGCATTGTACAAAATCCTGATGGACAAAAATAAACAGAGGGAAAATGAGGAATCTACTCACACCCAGAAGGCACCTTTCTGATAGGAGCTCCTCTGTGAAGGAAGCAAATGGATTTCATGCCATGTAAATAGATAAAGCACAGCAATCTTGCATGTAAGATGTCAGTAGCAATGCATGTTAAGGACTTACCTACTTAAGTCAATTTCTGTATAGTAGATGTAAGGAAATGCTGAACTTTAAACCTTTGTTAATTTACAAGTGGGCACAACAGTAGTTAAAAACATAGTAAATTAAGAGAGATTGGATTGACAGCACTGTAGAAATCTTGGTTGGTAACTGTACTTAGACGGCCAAGATCCTAAGAGCACTTATATAATAAAACTGTGTTCAAGGAAACATTTGTAGATTGAAGGGAAATGATAAGAGAGTAAATTATTTACACAATTTTTTCCAGCTATCTATAATTGTGGTTTATAATGAAAATAGGAGGCCAGATTTGATCTCTAAATGAGTGCAGCTCCATGGATCTGGCTTGTGATTTACAAATAATTTATCTGAAGATAAATAACAATGTATAAAATTATTCATCTTTTGCATGGGTTAATGTTAATTCATATACGTACTCTTCCTTGCACTTTTCACACAATGACGGAAGTTTTGCAGACAAAACCAAAAATACAGTCTCTCAAGTCAGACTGTTTCTACCACTGTGTTACTGAAATTTCTAATCATCATCTCATGACAATAGTTTCAAGGGATTTATGAAAAAGTAGCAAAGAATACACTTTTCTGTAATTTACTATTTCCTGTAATTCATCATACCATTTTTTTCCCAAATCGCTTTGACTTTTTTTCAGGAGTATCATATATCACAATCCTACTGCTAGTGACCCTTTTTTGACTGATACTCTCCTGCCTTTGTGCATTGTTTATTAATTGCTGTTTCATTGCAAAAAGACAGCTATAAAACTAAAAGGCAAAGCAAGAGACAACTTGATAGTGTAGGATAGTTGATGAGAAGGCTACCTCTGCCAGGCTTTGTTTAGTTTACCATAAAAAAAAGATTTAGTTAACTTAAAAACTTTAGGTATCGCTGACCTAGTAAGTGAAATTGTATAGTCTGGGCTGCACAGAAAGTCAGGCTAGATGGTCTACTGATCCATTCTGGTTTTATGATACTTGAATCTATTTCAAATCTATTGAAGTAGACACTGACAAATGTTAAACATAGCCACACCGAGTACATTTGGAATGGATTCACCTTTGAGAACCATAACTAATGATGGTAATGCAAAGCAAAAATAATGGTGGCAACACCAAAAAGGAAATGCAAAGTAACATGTAACATAAAGGCTGGCTAAGGTAGGAGTCTGCATTAACTGCTTCACCTACCAAGCTCATGAGAAGTACCACAAGCTCTCACTTTTTGAGTGGTTTGTCTACTAAGCTAGAAGATGAGAAGTAAGGAGATACTTGGAGGAGGGGGTTGCTATGCATAAATAAAAAACAAACCACAATTTTTTGAGGACAGGAATTACTGTCTACAGAGAACAATCCAAACAAATTAAAGGCAGTGTTCCAGAGTGTTTGGGTGCCAACCCATAGGTTTAGATGTGCAGTGTTAGTACCTTTGCAACACTAAGCCACTTGAACACAAGGACAAGGAAACACAGATTAGGAAGCAATGTTTATGACCTGTCTTTTAAAAACTGACACTTGCATAATGTATTTATGTGCACTTGGAATCATCTTTCAAGAGTCCCAGCAATTATTTGAGGAATGGCTGCACTCTCAGTAATCTTCCTATTGTGGCAGAAGATGATCAAATAATTTAGGAGCTAGCTAGGAGCTGGAAATTTTGCATTCAGTTTCCAGTACTGACAGTCTTCCTGTATGGCGCTGGCTAAGTCACGCCATCTTTTTGTCACTCAGTTCCTCATCTGTGCTTTGAGTATGTGAAAAACTGAAGTATTTGTATTTGTTTGTTTATCTCTCTGAAAAGCTTCTCTAATGTCACACTTGCTGAGTGCATGCTGATCCACAGCACACTCATTAAAGTCAGTGAATCGCACCGTAAAAGTCAGTCTGAGTAACCAGACCTCACTCACAAAGATTTTTAGCAACTTGCATGCACCAACAAGGAACTGATGTAGTCCTGAGCTCCCATTCAGTGAGCTCCTGTTCCCCTGGTAGGTGGTAGTACCTGATGAAAGTTTTACCAGTTATATTCTTGGGTTTATAAAAAGAAAATTACTCTTAATTAGAGCAGTTCTAGGAAACGGGAAGTGTTCTCAGGCATGTAGTAATTACACAGCTAGTCAGAGATAAGTGTAAGGGACCAACAGTGCAGTGCACGGTATTCTGCTGGGTGAGAAAGCACTGTTGCAGAAATTACAGCAGAAGCCCTCATTCAGCTTTACAGCTCCTGACAAGTGTATTTACAAAGCATATTGGAACTATGCCACACAGTCTTCTCTTTGCCCATGTTAAAATGTAGAGAATAAAACCAACAGCTGGAGAAGCAATACGAACCTTCCTTGGAGTCACACCTTGCCACCAATCCTTTCGAGGAACAGACGGAATAGAAACAAAACTAGATAAGGCCTACACTGAAGATGGTGCTTGGGGTACTAGCACTATTTCTGAGAAAGGGAGACTTTCCTCCTTTATTGTCACACTTTTCCTTTTAGATGTTGTCTTAACGCCTCAGCGATACTAGACACTTTGACCATCGCTTCAGATTTTATGAGAACCATGAAAGAGGCATCAAAAGCAAACCACTGCATTTCAAGTGCTGCTCAAGCCCTGTTTCTGTATTAAAAGGCAAGAACTGTTTTTTCTCTATTTTTCATGTCTTCATAGGTATCCGAGGTTTCTCCTTTGAAATTGGCTCTTCTCTAGGATTGTGTGACTAATGTACAGTGAGCATTTTTTCCTTCCTTTTTTGTTTAATTTGTGGAATTGCCTGAAGGGAGGTCACAGTTTCCTCACAATTACTTTGTGTTTTGTTTATTGTCTGAACTGACTGGAAACGTCCAAAATTTGTCCTGTGGTGCTGAGCTGTGACTACCATGGAAGTCACATGGAGGAAGTGAGGGGCTGGTCCTGCAGGGCAAAGTGACTGGGAGTTGAGGGTATGCTGGAGATATTCTTTCCTTCACTGACACGGCTTCCCATAGTTATAGGGTGACTAGTTACATAGCATTATTCTGTTTGCTTAGTCTTTATCTTCACTCCATGACCCAAGCCTGCTGATGTACACAGCTTCTAACCCATCTCAGAAGAGCAGTGAGATCTACCTTAAATGCTTAAATGAGTTTAACATCTGAGTTTATATTTATTTTCAACATATGTTAAAAATGTTTTTTAAAAAAATTAACCTTGATTATATAATTGTCCTTATCTCTTTGTTAGCATTAATTATCAATAACTCCTGTCATATAAGTGACTGAATTTCAAAACAACTCATTTCACATGCACCCTGGAACTCCTTTTTTAGGATTGTCTTCCTTGTGCCCAGAGATGCCACACTAGTTCTGTCTTCCTCTTGCTTTTAAGTTTTCCTATCCATAAAGGAGTCTTATCCACCTCTTGGTGCAACGGACTATGTTTGCAGCACATCTTTGAATCCATGTATCTCCATTCTGTGTCCAGCCAGAACCCTATGAGAGTCTCTAGCACAGATGAGCTCCTGGGAACAATATTTTGCTATCAGAAGGGCATGTCATACCTCGGGAGCAGAATCTGACTCGTTGCACTGGAGGACAGACAATTGTCTGCACCCCTAAATGGCCTGTGAAGGTCTTGATCTTGCTAAGTTGTAAAGGGCAATTGACATTCTGTCAGCATGTGAGAGTTTCAAAATAAAAATACCAGACTTATATGCTTTTTCCATGTCCTTGGAACTTCAAGAGGTAAATGCATTCATTTCCTTTCATTTTGCATCCATCTGATTGCTTTTAAACATAGTTAGGATCAAATCTTTCCAACACAGATACCTATGGCAAAACTCCCTCTGACTTCCATGAGACAGGGATTTGGCCCAAAAGAATTGGTGTCTAGGGAGGATGCATTGAAATAAATGGTGATTGTCAAAGCACATTGGAATTTAAAGCACATTTGTTGCAAAGATAGAAGCTCACTGGGGTATCTGATTGTCAGAGTCAATTTTATTTTCCTTACTGCACATATGCACATATTTGAACCTTGTCATGCTGCAAAGGGAAATACCTCATTAGATTTCACTAGGGTTTCTTTAGAGTTGTTTATACACTACAGTCAATAAAGATATTTTTTGTTTAATAAATGAAATACTGGAATGGCCTGTTCTATCAGGAAATCGAAGGAAGTGTATTTATCCCTGGTAAAGATGAAGCTCTACTTTATAGGGTGCAGAAAGCCTGCAATGCGTATTATTTTTCAAATAGTTGAAAGATTTATAGTGGTAAATGGATTCTTTTTCAGTCTCTTGATCATATTATCTGCAACAAAGCAAATGTTACAAATAAAAACAAGAGTAAACCAAGAGCATTTCTACGTTCTGTATTTTCAATTATGATTTTAACAGAAATGAATCACTTGTCCCTTTTTCATTTGGAAACAGTTTTACTTCCCTTTTCCCCACTGGACATATAATTTTGATTTATAAACACAGCAATCTGGAGCAAAGGGAAGTTTTAAGCACAGTACATACTCCTGCTGAGGCCTAGTTTTGTTTTGCCTAGAATTTTTATCTTTATTTTTTTTACATTTTCAGATCAATTTTAGCTTTCTATTTTAGAGATGAAAAACATGGTTGCAGATGACATATTTTGCCCATTTCAAATTCACACAGGTTTCATCTTGCACCCAAGGCCTCATTTTATAAACATGGTGAAGAGTTCTTCCAGTTAAAATGTGCTTTTAACTGGGATAAACCTGTCTCCCCATGTTAAGACTTATAAATCTTCTCCACAGTGCTATTTACAACCCAGCTACTGCATGCTTACTTTATTGACGATGAATGAATAAATCAGTTTTCCACATCACCCCATTCTCTTTGCTGATGTTTTGATTTGGTGTCTATCCAAAAGTCTCTGATCATAGACACATGATTATAAAACCATCTCTCGCACTGAAAACTATTTAAGAAACAAGCAATGGAATTAACTTCTTTTAGATATTGTTTTACACTGCACATTTGAACTTGGGGATATACATTTTTCACAGGGCTCAGTTCTGCTGGGCAGAACACTCTGATAAGACTGCAGAAGCCAAGAAATTAAATGAGGGGTTTTTTCATTCTTCACTACTTGGCTTGAATTTCCACAACACAGAATCTATGTCTTTAACTCAGCTGGGGCTCTTTGAGTGGATGCAGGTGTCTCTACCCTTTAAAGATTTTTAAATCCTTTAAAAGAGTTTCATAGGTTTGTTTTGATAAAATTGGGATTTTTTATTATTATTATTATTATTATTGCACCACTTAGGTAGAAGTTTGCAAAACTACAAGAGGGAAAAGGATTGGCTGTCAAAGATTTACACTAGGGTTTTTTCCATTCCCTAAGAATCTAGGAAATCCAGAAAAGTATTTTCATTCACAACTTATGCTTGAATTTTGAAAACACCATGTATAAAGGCTGTGGGAGATCCCTAGAACTACTGGGAAACATTTTATATACTAGGATCAGAGACTGGCTTGGGTCTCAGCAATAGCATCTGTCATTCTGTTCTCCCCATTACTTTAGGAAGAAAGGGATGGACGTGAGCATTTCTAGACCTGGATCTACTCTTTTCCTTTGATTCCTGGGTGGAATTCAAAACTGGAGGGAGCCTGCAGAGCACAAGCAGCATCTAGTGATGGAAATAACACAAAGACCAGCCTTGCAAGGCATTTGATCTCACAGGAAAAGAGCCCCTGAGAGCTGAGCATGATGGAATTCAAACCCCATGTGAAGTCTTTGCTCATTTTCAAAGCCAAAATCCAAATCTTATCCTACAACTCATCCAGAGGTGAAAGGCCACTGCAGTGTGACACTTGTCAATTCCCCTTGTAGGACAGGTATAACATGGTTTGTGAATTGAGCCTTGTATAAGCATGCTGTAACCAGAAGAGGACAAGCATCCTTTTTAATTTTAGAGAACAGTAGAAAGCTGAAGAGAATGTGGGATATGCAGAGACCAGGAGATGAGCTGTCTTGGAAGACCTTCTTTTCATTACTCTTGATCTTGCAAACATCTGTGGTATCAATATTGCTTGTTCCAAACAACATGTCTTTTTGTTTATACTCAGCTGAGGCCTGTGCACCTAAAAAGGTTGCATTACGTTTCTGAAACCAAATTACTGTATTTTATTATGTGGAATAGAGAAGTACCATGCTTGCCCACATTATTCTTCTGATTCCGATTACCTTCAATCTTATTCCAAGGGAATCAGATTTTGTTGTGCGCTGACAGGAGTGGCTGGCAATTGTAGCTTAATTATATTAAGCTCTTCATAACATACTTTGGAAAGAAATCAGTGTCTGTATCAGTCACTGAAAGCCCAGGCAATATTTCAGTGTACGTGGTTTGTTCAGGTCTCAGTGGTAGCACTTAAGGTGTCAAGGAATTGGATTGAATTCACCATTTAATTTCAAGAAAAGAGCCATTTAAAGCTAACACAGGATTGACTCAGTCTGGTGACAATGGTGATTTTATGCTCTCTGTCTCTGTCATTTCCCTTCTTTTCCTTTACTGGAATAAAACATGGAAGAGAGATTCTGTTGGGATATTGTGCTGATCAGCCCCTCAGTGGCACCCTTGTTAAGGGTTATATCTTCCCTCTGTGGTTTGACTGCTACCCATCTAACTCTAACCCTTTTCCTGAATTGCCTCAGTTAGGAGCACAGTTGCACTACAGTCTCACTATGTAATTTGGTGGTGGTTTAGTCAAAAGAGAAGTGAGGACAATTTCACTCACTTAAGATCTCAGTTGTCCTCTTTCTTTCTCCGCTGGCTTTGGAAAAGAGTGACAAAGCACTTAGAGAAGCAGCGTAAATCAGATGAATCTGGGCCTCTGTTTTGTATTCAATATTTTCCTACAACAGCCATCAACAAACAGCACCAAGGCACCAATAATACAGCTAAGAAAATATAAAAACCAAGCCGGAGAAAGTCCAGCAATTGTCCATTGTAGAGAAAAATGAGAAGATTCAAATTTTGAGGCAGATTATCTCTCTGGGACTATTTCACATGGGAAAAATTACTCTGGAACAAGAGAATAGAACATTAAAATCCCAAAGAGCAGTAACAGACAAGACATTAGCTTAAACACCTCCTAAAAGTAAAGAATGAGACTTTGTCCTGGAAACACTGACACCAGCATGTGACCTATCACAGGGGCAGGGAGATACAGTGCAGAAAGGTAGTGAGGATACAAAAAGAACAATGATATCACAAGTAAAACAACAGTTACAAGAAAAGCTGAAGACAAGTGGTAAGGGAGCAACAGCAACAGATGTTTTCCCTTAAGGTCATAAATGAAAACAGAAATCCTGATGCACAGGAGCTTTTCCGGAGAAATACATCTATATCAGAGCATGAAACACTAGTGAAACAAAAACAGAGCACAAACCACAAAGAATAAAAGCAAAACAGTCTCCTTTTTGCAGAGATAATTAGGGCAAATACCCAGGTAGCTGGTGATGGGCTGTTGTTTCAGGAGCAACGATCACATCTCTTCCCACCAAGGCATGCTGGGTTCTGGTGATGTCTTCATGACTCACTGCCCAAGGGCAAGGTAACTGGCACAAGTTTTGGCCTGAGGCTGTTGTTGTGCCATGCTGTGCTCAGCAATGGGAAGCAGAGGGAGGGGAAGGACAGCAGCGCTGACTGCGTGGCCTGAAACAGAGAGCAGGGGTAGCACAAGGGGCAGGCAGCTGGGTCGCCTCACCAGTACGCTGCCAGAGCTCGTGAAGCTAGAAGTATCCTGGCTGAGCTCAACCAGCATTGCACCACACCTTACGAGTAAGTGAGGCTAAGAGGGAGCCCAGTAGGGTTTAGTGGCTCTGGCTCGCAGGAGGATACCATAGCGGGCTCGGGGAGAGCCTGATCTGGGATCACTGGTGGTGGGGGAGAAGCCCCATGGGAGACACAGTGCTACATGTGCTGATACTCTCCCTTAGACATCTGTAACTGGCCATTATCAAGGAGCTGAAGGGACCTTGGTTCTCACCCGCAGTGTCTGTTTCTGTATCCCCGTGATGCAGTTTTCTTGAGCATGTCATGATGCTCACAATGCATTGTGTCATGGTTTATGTGCAGACAGGTTAATGCACCCACAGACCAGAGATGACTAAAATTTGAGATCCCTTCACTCTTCATTTTCATTGTGGAGTTTCTTGTCAAGTCCAACACTATTCCCCCTTAATGGGGGAATGCCCTTTAGACAAGGAAGGCCAAATAGCATTGTCTCTGAAATCAGCCACCTTTACTCCTCTAATCAATTAGAGAAAAGCTAAAGCATTATCCAACCCTCCAACCATTGTTAGAGCTGGCTAACGCTTCCCTTCCCTGTCTCCTCCTGCCCACAACTGCTGCCAGCCCATCCTCTCCAAGGAACAAGGTCTGCTGGTGTATTGCTGGACCCCTGTGTGCTGCATCTTGGGCCATGAGGTGCCCCTTGGAAGTCATAACAAGTTGTATATGAAGTGCCAGAGCAAAGACTGTGCTCAAGTGAACGCTGATGTGTTATCCTATCCTAGCAGGCAAGCATACCACTGGCAGCTGTGGGGTGAGCGCATCCACAACCCTGACTTTCCACATGGATCTCTGCTCTTTATTCTTCCCCTAGAACATCCACATTTGATCTACGGTCAGGAAAAATACAGTGAAAAGTGCTTTCTCAGACCAACTCCCTTTCAAGACTGACATTATCAGTTTGGAATATTCACAGGGCTATTGGGTGTCCGGAAGAGGGAATGGCTGGGATCCGACTGTACCATTCAAGCTTAATCCAAACACCTCCCCACATTTAGCTCAGCCTATCAGGAAAGGTAATTTAGAACCTGGGGAAGATAGCGTTTGGAGCCTGCATTTGGCACGCC
Organism: Aquila chrysaetos chrysaetos; assembly: GCF_900496995.4. Lineage (NCBI taxonomy): Eukaryota > Metazoa > Chordata > Aves > Accipitriformes > Accipitridae > Aquila > Aquila chrysaetos. The sequence continues at coordinate 7,916,312 of NC_044016.1, forward strand.
AGCCAGCCACCTCTGAATGGACCTTCCAGATGAGATACTCTGTCACAAAAAAAAAGTTCATGGAGGTGTTAAGTGCAAAAGCATTCCTGAACCAATAGCAAATAAAAAAAAAAAAAAAAAAATCCAATTTTTGCCAGGAAAGAATAGTTTTCTGTGTGTTTTTCAAAATTTTGTTTGCATAAATAGCTAGGAAAACAGGAAAAAAAAGTACCACTGTGATTTTCACAGTTCTGGTAAACATGGTGCATATGTAGAAGAGCTCTGGAAACCATCTGTTTGTGCAGTCAGTCTAGTGCATGCTTTGCTGGGCTGTAGACGTACCTGTTGAGTACAGGAGGCTAACAGAGCTTCATGCTGTACAGCCTGACTGATCGTCAGTGGAAACGAGGATGTATGCATGTGCGTGCGTGTGTGTGTTTGGATTGTTGAAAGAGACAGTGGATACAATTTTAATGGACCTAAGGGACTTAGGAGCCTGTGCCCCATTTTTATAAGTGACTCCTTGTTGGGGATGCAACACAATGTCATGGTAACACCATAAAAAGTTGCCACTCCTCAGCCAAAGCACTATAACTACCTTTCAATGCTTGAGCTGAGAGCTCATGTGGTGTAACTCTAACCTCAGGATAGCCCCATCACAGTCACAATGCACAGACGTCAAGCATAGACAGCTTGTCAAGGAGTGGGTGGTAAATTGTTAAGCTGCCATACCTCAGCTCTGTATGCCAGCACACAGGATCCTGCTTTGGTTCTACATGCATTTTTTAACAGGACTCCTAAATTACTTGGATAACTTAAATGGTTTCTGCCTATTTGGGGGAAGGAAAAAAAAAAAAAAGAAAAAAGGGGAAGATAGAAAAGCTAAATGCTCACAGTTTGAATCAACAGGAGAGCTGACCATGAGCAGATTTGTGAAACATTATAGCACTGTTATTGTGGGTTTCCAATTGCAGAACCAGGAATAAAACTGACACAAGATATAATCAAAGAAGAAGTAAAGGACTGGAAAAGAAATAATGCTAGTCAACATTGTTTTATGAACAATCAGTCTCCTTGGACAGATCTAATTTCATCCTCTGGCGAGATTATAAACTTGCTTGATAAAAGTGGCTGCATAAATGTAACAGACATTTTAAGGCTTTTGACTACTACTGCACAAATTCAGACTTTCAAAAATTACACAATGTAATACAGCATGTGATGTACTGTATGGTGTATAGAGCCAACTAAGCATCAGGGCCCCAAAAGCAGTCATCATCATACAGCATGGACAGGGAGGCTAGGTGCTCTAAACTCCTCTTTTGATTAGGCAGAAGAAATGGCTGACTGCAGAAATCTTTGTGTTTCAGGAAAAAGAACTACCCAGGTGTGTATACAGTCTATTAAATATCTGCAAACAATATCACTCACCCAGTCTCAAACTCATTAGTCTACAATGGCAATTAAACTCTCCTTTGGATATTTCCAAATTAACTATTTTGGGGAGACATTGATGAGACACTGGGATTCAGTTTCTCAGATAAAAACAGGAAAAGACCTGTTAGTTTGAGGAATAAACATTAAAGAACGGAAATTGGTTTGGGTTTGACTTAGAGCTGTTCTTCCTTAAATCTGAACTTCCCAAATTCAAACGCCAATAGCATTTGAAAACCATTCTGCAAAGATATGTCTCCCTTGCCATTTTAATGCCATTGTAGTGATGCTCCATAGTTTTCCACCAGTGTTTCTCAGTCTAATATACTTTTTTCACAAAACACCTTGAAGTAGATCTCTGTTTACAGTTTTGTATAACCTGTGAATTATGAGCTACTTTCATGATTTTTTATCATTAATTAGAATGCAAACAAAATGAAAAGTTTTTTTCGGGGAGAATAGCAACAGGCACCTTGTGTTTTTATTTTAAGATTGTAAAAGGTCCCTCCTATAGGAGAAGGTAAACCACATCACCGATGTGAAACCTAGTGAGAATGATATGAGTATAAACTAAAGTGAAAGCTGAGTATTTCCACCAGACATAGAGTAGCAAAACAGACAGCAATTTCAAAAATAAAAACAATTTTTCCCAAGAAAGTTATTTATTTTTCCACAACTATTTCTATTCATCATTTCTGCAGCAGAAATACTGGCTTTGTAATCTATGATGTTAGCATAATACAGATGAAATTTAATTCATTAGTTAATATACCTCCTTGATGTGCATTTCAGTGCATCTTTAACCAGATTTTGTTATTTCAAGCTAAAAGCAGAAAATCTGTGGAAAGAAGGTGAAAATAATTACACATAACTGAAAAAGTAGCTGTATAAAAATCTTGCTTTGTAGCTTAAATTTTAGATGGAGGGCACTTTTTATATAAATGTTTAGGGGGAGGACAAAACAAGTCCTGGTTGTTACATAATGCAACACAGAGTTTGTTCAAATCCAGTGACCAGGGAGATTTTACTCGATCACTAGGAGCATGAAAGGTCACTGGCTGGCTAGTTGGCCAAGTATTGAGCAGCCGTCCAAGGTGCTAATGGGGTGATTCTCCACTTCACTGATACAAGGGCCTGGGGCTATAATAACAGGGTAATTTTTAAATTCAGGTTTGCATTCCTGAGGAGGAAGGAGGACACTGAAATGAATACTGCTGTTACATATCCAAAAGCATCAGTTTCCCTTAAGCATCTGAAATGACATACCACCATTTGTCATCAACCTCGCAGTCTCTTCCACTGAGCATTAAACTGATTAAGACCCTTTCTTTCAAAAAAACTCCTTCTCTCTCCTACTTTACAACATGGACTGTCTCAGGTGCTGTGCTGAGCCCCATCAGACAATACCTCAAAGAAGAATTGAGCAAACCCACTTTGTTCAGCAGCGTAACCTCACATCCCTTCACTGATGCCCGTGGCACAGCCATGGCACCCTCACACTAGCTAGCATTCAATATTAGAGCCAAATTTTCTTCTGTGTAACTGCTGCTGGAGATTTAAAGTGTTTCTGCTTTCCCTCTCACATCCCTATGAGCTAACCACATACCCTTGCTACTGCTGTCCTGTAACTGCCTTGAAAAGAAAACAAAATAGAAAAAAAAAAAAAAAGGATCAGAAATCCCCTAACTAATTTTATCAGCTAGAGAGCTGGCAAGCAGAAGTATATGTGTTGTAGAACCGAAACAGGTGTGGTTTGAGCATTTTCCACATTTGGTCTTGGCAAAAATATGAACAGAGGGTATTAATTCCTCCACACTGATAATAGAGGCTTGGAATCCGTTATCTGAAATAAAAATTCTTGGCAGAGTTCCTCACATACTCAAATGGGCAAGAAAAATTGATAATGTTGGTTTTCTTTTTTTTTCTTTTTTTTCATTAGGAATCTTTTCTAAATGCATCAATTTGTGTGTGAATTTTACTGAAGAACTTTTTGTTTAGTGTGCTCCACATGTGAAAACCTCCCTGCCCCTCTCTTAAACAGTGAGCTGGATCCCAAGGCTCCATCTCAAACAAATACTCCACTGATAGGTGTGCATCTCTGTGTCTATGTGTGTGTGCCTCTGTGCTTGTATACCTGCCCATAACACAGGCGACACAACCAGATTTGGTGCACTTGCACAATAAGAATAAATTATACATGGCCGATTCTGCTTTTCTCTTATTCTCCACTCCCTCCACTCTGCGCAAGCCTCCCATAATCATCCTAACCCTGGAGAGACACAAAATCCCTGTCAAGCAAATTAAAACTAGTCTGCGCTTGCAGTATCTATGCTACCTGTGGGTGGTATAGATGATACGCTATATAGTGTGATGAAGGTATCCCACATGTTTCTGCTTAGTGGAGAACACGAGTTACTCCTTTTCTCAAACTCCTCCAAAGACCATCTCAAGGCTCATTGCTTCCACAATGCAGAGGGTAATCTGGCCAACTAATAAAGGATTGATAATGTTCATAAGCATGCCTGTAGCAGTGCAGTATAAGTGAAACTGGAAAACATGTAGCCAGCTCTCAGAGTGGGGATTAGACTTTCCCCTCACATGCCCTGGCTCTTTGGCCCCTCGATCAGCCTAACTCTTGAACTCCCACGCTCTCACTGTTAAAACAAACCTCAGCATCTTTGCTGAGGTTGCTCTCGGGGTCTGTTGGAGGCACAGGTTTCTGTCTTACCCAGGTGAGGAAAGCACTCAGTTGGAGGTCCCCTAGTTTGTTTGAGTGCTCTGCACACCGGCCCATTGACTATAAGAGCAGGACACTTGCTTTGATTGTGTTTTAGAAGAAGAAAAGATGGTCCATTTCTCTTATGAAAGACAAGGTTTGCTGCTGAGTTTCAGACACTGACTCCCAAATGCATAGACAGCCTCTGTGCCGTGCCAAGTGAGAGATCAAGGTTTCTCCCACACGGTCTGTGATCTGTGTGTGGCCTTTCACCAAAGCTGGGGCTTTAGGGCTCACAGAAACCAGTCAAAGCAGCAGGACGTTCATAGATTTACAGATACTCAAGAAACATGGTTCTTCAGACCTAAACTATGTTTCAGTGGTTTCTTCCTGTTACATTTTCTGTAAGGAGAAATAGTACAACAGCAGTAAATTATGTTTGGGATTTGGGGTTTAGCGTTTTTTTCCTATTTCACCAGTTATTCTTTGGTAAATAGGACTGTATAGTTTAAATAGTCAAATTAAAGTTTATACTCAATATGAAGTTTATCCCAACCTGAAGTCTGAATATTTGAGACATGGATTTTGTACGCCAATATGTGTCATGACTCCAAGTGCTCTATAAACATTACATTTCCATCATATTTGAGATCAAAGTTCTCAGCTCATTTCTGGAGTTCCTGAAATCCTCACATTACAGCTCTCATTTTCAGCAGTATCATTCGTTGTTACCTAAGTTTGAGGGCTGGACTCAGTTCCTTTTAGGTCTTCAACATCTTAACATTTTCTTCATAGTTTGGTTAATTTGATGCTCTTTAGTTTTCCCTTCTGATTTGCATTGATTTCACTGTGCTTGCTTTGGTTACATTTTCCAGTGGCAGTAGTCTCCTCACTGGCTGAATTCACCTCTGTCAACACAACAATGCCCGTCAATCACTTACACCCAAACTCAGCTTCTTATTACCAAGTCCCATAGGAAAAGCCAATGGTAAACAAGGGGAATTCTCAATGAAAAGCTAGAACACGTTTATTTCTGCACGTACAGGCTTCAGTAACCTTTTTCATTCGTTGGCCAAACAGAATACACTGGAAAGCCCGTAATCCATAGATGGCCAAAGGATACGGGCTTATTCAAAGGCAGTGCTCAGGAAGGGTGGGGTAATGCCAAAGGCCTAACGTAGTGCTTTACAGCTATGAAATCCCAGCAGTTTTTGCCAGCTGTAGCAGGACTCCACTGTGCAGGCGCCAAGCCGCGGGGCCACACACAGGCTCCGTGGCTCAGCACCCACACAGCCAACATTTTTTTTTAAAAAGTGAAAAAAAAAAAATAATGCTGAATCAGACTCTCAGAGCCTAACCAAAAAACATGTACATAAACTATAATTTTTATTATAAAAACTCTGGTTGGGAACAGAGATATTGTAGAAAAGCTGGAGAAGAGGGGAAATATTCCTAGTGTTAAAAGCAAGCTAGAGTTCATTGCGTTTGACCACAATAGTTTTCTTGGCTGCTATGGTTCTATGACTGATTTAAGAGGGTTTAAGGTTAATAAACCATAGTTGCATGTTATTATCTGTGCAGTTCTTGCACTCTCGCTAGCAATGCCATTTATTCATAGATTTATGATGATCACCATAGTAGTATAGAAGTTATGTGTTTTTTAGGAACATTTGCTGGTGGAAGGAAAAAATGAGAGAGGGGGAGGTAGAGAGAGAGAGACTTGATCTTCTCATCTGTAGTGCTGCTACATCCAGGCCATAAAAGGCATTGGTCCATAACCTGGCCCAAAACCTAGAATGCACAAAAGAAAACCCAAAACTCCTCCTCACCTAACCAGCATGACCATAAATTCAAATGTATCAAAAAGCATTGCTGGTCTCAACATGATTGACTGATGGGTGGGTCACGAAAAGTGCAGGTGAGTAGAAGAAGAAATAGCAAAATTAAAATTTTATCCCTTGACAAAAGAGGTAGCCTTTGCCTTTGACAGATTCCACAAATTGATTTTTTTTTTTTTTAAGAGAAAAAAAAAGGGAGGGGGGTGTCTTTCTCTTTTAGTCACTCATTGCTTCAAGGCTTTAAAACCATACTATAAAAGCTGAAGGGTATGAATCTGTCATAAAAAGCTTAACACACAGTGATATAAATGACAGGAAAATGATCTACAACAGCGTTAAACCACAGAATAATTATTAATTATTAAAGCCTCAGTTCCAAAATATTCTAAAGGGGCTTTCCTGCTTTCTGTAAGGTCAGGAAGAGAAAAAGTAAGAAAGAAAGAAAAGCCTATAGTCCGTTTCCAGTCTCTCATGCTTTCTGAGCTGAACTCTGCATACAAATCTATATTTGTAAGACACCCTCATCTACCAGTTAATCAAAGCCCTGGAAATTCAAGGAAACCTGTGTTTATGGAAATCTGGCATTTCTGTAAAGTTTTGAATGAGAGCTAAATAGAGCAGTTCATCTCATTGAAACTAATGGCTTCTGCCAAGTGGTTTTGCAGTGCTGGGTCTTCTGGCACAGTCAGCATTTAGGAATTCATTTATGAGCTGGGTTAGCTGGAGACTCTGGAATTCAAATTTATGTCTAAGACTTAGTGGTTTATTCCTGATAGGTCTCTGTAAAGAAATTGTAATCAATTTACCAAACTCGGACTTTGTAATATGCAGAATAGAAAGCCAGCCTTTTTTTCATGATTTAGGGCTTGGGATTTTTTTTTTCCTTTCCCCAGTGGACAATTGCAAACTGTACACATGTACATTGTGTAACTGAAGGGGGCTATTTAATCACCCATTCATACTTGCTTTTGAAAAAGCTTTGTCCTTGTGCTCTTGACTTGACTTCCTACGGGCCTGATCCTGCTCCCGCTGGAAGTGCTCACATTTTCCTTTCGGGGGAACAGAATCTCACTTCAGATGAAGTCACAGTTGCACATAAAAAGCAGAGAAAAGTGTGGCTTGTCACACGAGTTGATTTTATTTCAATCAGTATTTGCATGAACATGCAGTCAGGCTCTATTAAGTACTTGTTTGATTTGGTTAAAAAATATATGTCTCCAGGAGCTGGCCAGCATATTTGAATATTGGCTTTTTTTCTGAGTCATAAAAACCTAGACATTTTTAGCAAGCAATGAACAAGAATTGCTCTACCCTTTCAATGCAACTATAAATTTGCTCCTTTTTTCCCCTTTTAGAACTCCTTTGAAGAACTCATTGAATAAATTAACAACTTGGAAAGGTGCCTGCCGTTTTTGTTGGCTTTGGGTTTCAGGGAGTTGCTTGGTAAACAAAAGTCAATGGATTCAAACAGTAACAAAAAGTAATTTAAATGATTAATCAAGTGTTAAAACTAGCTTAACCTCTCCTGTTTTACAAACTCTATATCACCCTCACTAAACTAATAGAGGAATAAGACACCCGTCTGGAAATCTCATCTGAAATATTAGATTGAGAATCAAAAATTCAGCCAAGCAGTGTGGTTTGTAGGGATATCCTGGCGGATAATAAATTGCATTAATCTTACTTAAATTTTCCATCTAAATCATGTCTTGAGACCATATTGCACTGAGGGGAATGTGCCTAGCTTTGAATGCATTGTGCTACTGAAAAGGTTATTAAAAGGGGAAAAAAACAGATAATGACTTTTCTTGTTTTTCTTCTGACTACTTTTTCCAATATTGAGGAACCTATGTTAAATATTCTGGCACCTAATGAAGAAAGTCTGCTTTCTCCTGCCAGTGCTTATGTTTTCTAATAGAAGATAAGAAACTCACATATTCAGAACACTCAGGGCTTTTTTTTTTTTCTGGCCAAAAATTATATGTGTGGACAAAAATAACCCCAGAGTTTTCCCAGCATCGTCAGAGCTAAGTATTTTCCTCGTCTTGCTCATTCAGAAGAATTTCACTTTTCCAGCTACACAGAGTATGAAAACAATACCTGAAAAGCTCCCCTGGGTTTTTCATCAACTTGCAGATCTGAAAGAAGTCCAAAGGTTATGAAGTTCTGCCCATCTTTTCTGCTTCTGTCCACCATCTACCACACCAGTGTCATTTCCTAAGTCTTAAATGAAATAAAAGGTGTTACAATGAAAGGAAGAGTTGCTTAAAAGCACAACCCCTTGGAAACTGGGAGTGGTGCTGTCAGCCATACCAGCGGATGGGAAGCGGAGCTCCGCAGGCAGGAGCATCACTCCACTTGGTGAGTTCGTCCTCAAAGCTGATGGAGGGGACCATGCTGACATCCTAAGTGCGCATGGGCACATGACTGGATTGGGGCTGCAATGGGCAGGAACAACCCTGGGGCTCCCACTCAAGCAAGAGGCGAGGGGTGATGCCAGCGTGGTGACAAGGAGACCGAGGTGGCTGGTGTCCAAGGAAGGCTGCTTCCTCTGGGCTTCAATGTTTGCCTGAGATCCTTACTCAGCTAAAGGATGAGTAAGTACAAATTGAGGAGGAAACTGCTGCCAGTTGGCACCAGAAAAGCTGTAGATGTGTTGTAGTTGCGGGACACAGTCATGGTCGTGTTTCTATCTGGGGAGGCAGGAGAGGAAAGGCAGATGACGGAAGCAGTAAGTCCACAGAAATCAGCAGGGTGGGGCCTGACGTACTGGTTAGAAGAGGCAGCAGTGTGGCTGTTGCCAGAGCTGTCCGCAGAAAGATGCGATTATCACCAAACACATCAGTAACCACATCATTCAGGGCCGAGGGGAGGATTATTTCTAAAGAGCATTACACAATATTTTGCAATGTCATGCTGATGAACAATTTTATTCTCTCCCTATGAAAATTCGGCCTTGGAAGCCTTGAAAAGTCTTCAGCAGCTTCTGTCAGTATTTCATCCCCAATCGGAAGTCTTAGTGCACTGTCGGAACAGGCGTGCACCAGCCTGGTCTGAAGTGGGGGTGGGAAATGGTCCCTCCGATGCCTCAGGACCCACCTGGCTGCACGCCTGATGTGTATGGTCAAGCAGGGGCTGAGGCAGATGAAACGTGTTTCGGCTCTCCCTGCCCATGCCCATGCCCAAGTCCTCGCAGCCACAGTCCTGCAGCCCTGGGCTAACCAGCTGTGCGAGAAAGGGCAGGGTTAGTTCCTCCTGAAAACATGACTCCTGCTGTATGTCCCATGATGGTATATGAGGAGCTTGCCTGCTTTTGCAAATGCTGTCAACTCTGCAAACGCTGCAGTCATCACGGCAAAGGACTGCTGACTTTTCAAAGCCCCGCAAGAAGGGCTGCACCAAAAATATGTTTTTCACTCTTTCTGCAGCATCAAAAGCCCAAGTCAGTCAAATCTATTTTCCATGCAAATTGTTTTTGCACAACTAGGAAAATACTGAACCAGCAAATTCTTCTTGGGAAACAAATTCCCATTAAAATCAATGAGGCAAGCTTCCCACTTGTTTCTATGGCATTTTGTTATATATTAAACAGCCTTATGAAAAGAAAATATTTCAGTTGTATTTAGAAGCATCAACACTTTAATATGCTGCTAAATCACAAATCAAGCATAAAAATGAGTCATCTGAGCTCAAAGTTTGTACATTTCCTTACATAATTGTTACAATCATCTCCAAACTGACTTTTTAAACTCTGGTAAATCAAAATTAAAGTTATGCTTCAGAAGTAGTAAATACTTTCAAGACACCCAGAGTCTTAATTCCTCCCTGAAGTCCAGGCACACAGAAAGGGAAAAAGGAGGGGCAATTTAAAAAACAATGACACTCTTAAAAATCAATTCATTCTCATTTAAGGTCATAAACTCTGAAATAGCAGTCTGACTCGATTTCAGGAGAGGATTAGTGTTGCCTGGGTGGTTTTGCCCTTCTTTTTTTCCCTTAATGAATTGGATTTGTTGTGAGTGCAGCCTTGACTGGGGTTTACAATGCTTGAGTTAGGGCAATTATATGACCATGTTGGGCTTTTTACCTTTTGACTATGGATACATGTTCTCAGTCTTGGCTTCATTTTAATGTGAGGTTTTGCTCTTCTTCCTGTCCTGGAAGATATCATGGATATATGCTCGAAAAGTTGGGCCAATTCTGAACTTTTCCAAAAACTCAGCAAATTCTGATTCAGAGTTAGAATTAATCCTCTTATAGCCAAGCCACCTCCAAGCTTGCACCCTGTGTTTGGGATTATCTTTTCTTTGACAGGCCCGGGAAGAGCAGCAGGAATGCTTTCCACACCTGAATCTGCTGGGTGTTGAGTTTAGGGGTGTGCTACCAACATGCAGGCAAAACCATTACCCAGCGCTGGTGAGTTCCTCTTCCTTTCTGGCTGGCAGTTTTGTGAATGGTGCTCCCAGCCCCAGCCCCTGGGAGTGACACATGGGTCAGGGTGCGTACTGGGAGCTCAGCTCCCACATCTCCCCCAGCACAGGGCTGCTCTCGCATCTAGTGGTGCAGATAACAAAGCTCCCATTGATCTCCAGGCCACAGGATCAGCTTCGTGCAGGCCTAAATTGCTCATCTGTTTTTAATGCCAAAAGCAATTTGTTTTCTTTATGGACAGCGTGGTTGCAAAACCATGTTGTTTAAGATTAGACTTCTTTCATCTGGACAATGGCAGCAACAACAACAACAAAGAAAAAAATGCTTTTGAAAATAATGAAAAAATCAAGTAAAATCAAGTAAATTTTTTTTTTTTTGTATAAAAGAAAGTAATTACATCCAGGCATCCAGGCTGACCACAAATGCCAAGTTTGTGCTTGACGCAGTTTTAACTGGTTGAAATATTATTTCTAAATAAACAAAGTTTAAAATGGAAATTTTGACGAAGCTTTGACTATATTGCTATTACTATCATGTTAAATCATTGTTATTGTCCTAGTGGTGTAAGTGCATAGCTACAATTGCTTGTGGAATGATGAAAGCTCAGACCCAAAAAACTCAGCTTCTCATATAAACTTCAGAGTATTCAGCTAGAGAAGAATTACACCCACCCAACTTTTTAGCATGAAGTCATACTGGGTTTGTTATAAGAAACAAGTTATTAAATGTAGCTTCTCTCCTAAATCATTTACATGCTGTACAGCTATTCAAGGAACTCTGGTGTATTTTTAGTACCCACACCTTAACTAGGATGTTCATCACAACAGTAATAGTTAGTGCAGCAATTTAAAAGGCTGCTGTCCACACTGACCTTTATTTCTTGTTTTGCTGGAATTTTTTTACTGGAATCTTTCAACGGGGATTATTGGGGGTGTCAGATGTTACAAAAAAGCTCCAGCAAGGTATAAGTGGTTCAGTTTGGTTTAGATCATTTATTTGGGTATTAGCACATTTGGAAACCATGGAATTAATTCAGTGAAAGTGTGATTATGGCAATAAAACTGGACCAGGCAGAGTTGGACTCTCCAAACTGAAAAGATTTTTTTCTTTCTCACATGGACTCACAGATTTTTATTAATAAAATTAATGTGCTGTCACTGTGTAGCATCTATCACAAATATTTATGATGATGTCCTCCAGGTCCTGCATATAGTATTCATGGAAGCAGTAAGTAGGAATGACCTCTAGTTTCTGCTGAGGGGCCATTTAACTGGGCCTAGTCATTGAGAAGTGCCACACACAGAGGGGAAGAAAAGCAAAGTTTCTGCCCCAAAGGGCTCCCAGTGATGCCTGTTGGCAGCTCAGAGCCCCTCTGCCCTGGGCAAGGGAGCTGGGATCCCCATCTGGCACAGAAACCCACTGCTCCTACAGAGACAGTGATGCTGTACCACCTTCAGCATCATCTGCTGGCACCTCAGCTATGAAATAAACTTTTTTTGCACATGTATGAAAAAAAATTTATGTTAAGTGCCCAAAGATCTGCACAGGCTACCGATTTTAAAACTATCTGTAGGTTTAGGCACTTCTTTACCATTAGCAGCCAAATCACACTGTCTCCCCAGCTCCTTACTGGCACCTTTTAAAGTCCATTGGGACCAGATGGTGCCTACTGGCATGGTGGTTCTGGGAAAAGCCAAAAGAGAAGAAACAAACCAGCCCCAGAGTAAATACGTGCTGTAATCCATCTTGCTCTGAGTGCCTAGCTGCAGCAAGCATGTGTAAGCTAGCCACCCTGCTCTGCACAGTTGTGAGCTAAGGTGCTTGTTGTGCAAACTCATCATTTTAAGTGGAACGCTGACAGGGGGTTATTTATGGAAACCTGCGTCTGAGGAATATGTGTATATACATAGTGCAGCACACAGAAGGACACATACACCACTGTCAGAGTGCAAAATCATTCAGCAGGCTTTTTGCAAGGCTGGTCTTTTTGTCTTGGAGGAACAGTGGTTTGAAAGATACTTGGCAGTAGCTTGAAAGCTCACTTTCTCATCTAATCACTGGTGAAAATGACTGTGGTGTCCAGGTGTTACAGCTGGACAGTTCGTCTTGCTCTTTGCATTGCTACTTCCTTCCTGAGATCATAACGAAACAATGCCGGCCTACCATGAAGACCACTAGGAGGAATTTTTCTTCCCCTTCTCTGTCAGCCAGCCCTTTTTTTTTGCCAGGTCTGTCCGCCTGTATTTACCACGTTACATCCCTCCTTTCATCTAAAATAAATGGTCTGTGGGAGGGCAAGAGAAGGGGTCCAGTACCTGTTTGCCCCCTGCTATGTATGAATTACAAGTCAAGACATAGCATGGATGGACAATACTCCTTGATGTCCTGATCTCTGGAGAGAGACTGACAGACAGGTTTGGAAAAGAGAAAGAAGAAAAGCTGGAGAAACTAAAACTACCCCCAGCCCTTCACAATCCAGGACTGTAGTACTCTTCACCTGGAAATCAGCACTCGTGGCCATGAGGTACCACTCACAGCTCTGCAGGCAGCAGCCCCCGGGGACTCCAAATTCGGCACGTCCCTTGGCCAGGAGCACCCACACTGCCAGGAGGCTTCCCTGCAGCAGGCTGCGGCTCAGGAAAGGGCTGGGCTAGCTGGACTGCCTAAAGTGTGACAACTGCAGTGGCAGGCAGACAGCGTCAGTCCTCACCTCTGTTTTTCCACAAAACACTGAGCACGGTCACAGACTCAAGGTATAAAGCTCCTTGGGTACGGACAGGCTGCTCCTTGGTGCAGGCTCCAGGGTAGGCTGGGTTCCTAGACCCCTTGCACACCATAACCTAGATTTAGCAAGCTGTCTGTCAGTCTGTGGATGGCTTGTCTAAAATCTCTGAACTTTCTGGCTTGCTGAGATGGACACCTTAAAAAAGAGCTTACTTCCAAAGGTGCCGGCACCTGCAGTTTTCTCAGAAATTATTTCTTAGTTTTTTCCCCTAACTGAACATTTTCTTACTTCATCAGTTCAGTTTTTCAGCACTAATTCTTCTAATTTTATTAGAGAAAAAGGTGGTGCTCTGAACAAGACAGAGATAGAAAGCAAAACCCCCAAAAAGAAGGGGAAAAAAAAAAAGCTGGAATTCCAATAGTTCCATTTCAGTTTACTTTAGTGAAATAATCCAAAAGTTGGGTTTCCCTTTATGTCTGAAAAAAGGGGCCTGAGTTCTCATTAGCATGGTGCTATTCATGAGACCTCTGGTTCTTACTGAGTTTGCTAGAGCCTAAATATGAAGTGCAGAGAGGTGCCAAACTGAATGAAAACACGCTTTTCTGAGCAACACGGCAATTAGGGCTAGGTGTGGTACAACCTAACTTCGGCTGGAGGGTTGCTATGTTGCAAAGCAGTTGTCCCTTCTCCCACAGCAATGACATCCTGAATAGAATTCTTCTTCTCCAAACTTCCCATCTTTTGGGTAACCCAGACTCAGTTTTAATTCTGGCTGCGACATTACTGGGCTGAACTAAAACCTAGAGTTGAAACACTTCTGAACTCAGAGACAGTCTAAACACAAATCTGGACCTAGCTTTACAGTTAGGACATGTCTGTGGCCTCCATCATCAGAATACACTGTAATTAATAGCTAGGGGAGGGGTTTTCACCCCTAGGTCCAACAGCATTTTATAAAAATGGATGTACTGTTTCTCCTATTCTGCAAATGAGGAAACTGAGGCACAAGGTGACTTGTTTCAAGCCACATATCTTATAGTCCATAGCCCAACAGGCATTTTGGTGTGTCACACTCAGCCCACGTAGGAGTCCTGTGCAGGCAATAAAGCCACTGCTCTTTATTTGAGTCAGTACTGCAATGGCAGCCTGATTTACAGACTCCTCTGCTGCTGGGGTCAAAAATTAAGTCACTTTTCAGCTGCGGGGGCAGACCTGCCAACTGTAATTAAAAGCTTTCCTTTGAAATATGTGTCAGACTTTATACATGGTGAAAAGTGCTTCTCACAATATGAGCTTTCAGGCTGCTGCACTGAACAACATACATGCGGCTAACCACTTCTCTGTTGGGTCCCAACAGCATCTGTTCCATTGCCAACATTTTACTGGCATTCCACCGAAATCAGCGTAGCGTGCAGTTCTGCCAGGTAGGGCCAGAAGTAGTTAAGAGGTTAATAGGCTCAATCCAACTTCAAATGACGATGCAAACCTCAGAGGTGAACCGAACAGACTGCTATCAAATGAGGAAAACAGATAGACTTTGTGATGATTTGACTAATTGCAGGAGAGGTTGTCTCTTCCCACCCCTCTTCCAAGATGTATGCTGGCTGGAAGGGAGTCATCGATCACAGCTTGCACGAGAGTCTTAAAACCTCTAATTCAGGGAAACAATCAAAGGTAACCATGTCCCTAAGTCATCTAGGCCCTTTTGACAACCGTAGTGTCATCTTCCTGTTCTGGAAAGAACTACCTCCAAAATTTCAGCTCCTGCTGGGAAAGTATAATACCATCCTGGCTGCCCCTCAGCAGCATGCTCTGACTTCAGCGGGGGCTTTTCCTGCAGTGAACACCTCACCCACCGCTTTTCAGGTGGATTAAGCTTTCTGTGGAGACTCACACAGAAGGCTTTCTTGTGAGATTTCCAGAGCGCCTTGTCTTCAGCCAAGTCAGAAATACTGCTAGCACAGCCACCTTGTGGCATTGGAGTATCTGCACTTTCAGTCCCGGGAGACAACAGGAAGCGCAGAGTCAAGCCAGAATTTAAAATAAATACATAAAAGTTAAGCAAATATTTTTGAACCTCTCGAGCAGGTTTGGGTTTTGTTTGATTCAAAGTAATAATAATACTTAGCACTTATAGTGTACTTTATAGTTTGAAAGCACTATACAGACTTTAACTACTTAGGTTTTGGGCAATGGTCTGGATCAGCTCTTGTTTGATCTGCATCAGTTCTCCCATGCCTGGAGAGTATATTTAAGAAGTCAGAAGAGAGAAGCAGGAATATCCTTTGTGTCTTTTGGGTTCTCCTTTCAATTTTTGCCACTGAGCCCATTTGTAGGAAATCATTCCACCTCTTTCTACCTTAGTTTACCCAACAGAAAACATGTTCTCCAGCCTCACTTGCAGGCCCGTTGTGAGATTTAATTTCAATGATGCATCTAAGGTCCTCTGACAGTTACTATGCAGATGCAAATGTTTGTCATGCTTTCTCACTTGCCTGGTGAAAATTAAAGCCTAAATTGTGAATGAAATATATACTGGCAGCTAAACAGCTCAAACCGTCAATGATTACCTATATTGTTCTAATAGTAATCTCATCCACTGCCCGAGGCACAAGAGTTTTGAAAAGATTACAGTAAAATATGTAAATAGATGAACCATATGCATGAAAAAAAATTCTCTCGGGTCCTAGTGTATGTCTATTGTGGCTTGAGCTCTCCTTCCAAGCCTTGTTTTTCCAAGAGTCAGCTTTAAAGCTCGGCATAGCTACTGGACCAGTTTATGATCTAAAGACATATTTACAAGTTCAAACCACTTCAGGAGCTAATTATATTCTGGACATACTACAACATTTGGATGCCAAAACGTCCGTATTCTTTGAAATGAATGTTTGGTAGCTTTCTCAAGAAGACCTCGTTTCACAAACTCCAGTTACAACAAATGAACACATGTTCCTCTTTTTGTTTCCTCTTTTTTTGCTGAATTTGAGAAAAAAAAAAATCATACCGCAATGGAAAACACTTCATTTTCTCATTAAAATGTACATTTCAGCAGCTTTTCATCACACTGCCACCCTCGGCTTTCTGTGAAAGGAGCTGCTGTGAAGGAGACAATCTTCTAGCAGCCAGTGCAGCATGGAGAAGGGACACAAATGACCGTGGAAAAACAAGCAGGGCCTTTCTCCATTGACTCTAGTGGGTGCAAGGAGAGGCTCAGTTTAAGGGGAGCAGCAGCCGTTAACCAAGGCTTCTTCCTCAGTCAGGTTGTTTATTCCCTCACCTTAACACTTCTCACAGAGCCAGCAAGTGGACAGCCTGAGTGGAGGTGGACGGGGTTGGTCTCCCTGGACCTGGTCCTTGCCCCATACACTGTACAGGGCTGCTGCCTTCATTCCCAATATTGTGCCAGCAGGCGGGCAGCCTGCTGATCTCTGTGGATCTGGAGGCTGCTGAATGCTTTGCTGGATGTGCTTAGGCCACAGCAGAACCAGCCCGAAGCCATCAGAGAAAGGAATCAAGAACCAGAGGAAATTCCCCACTGACTTCAGCACGCATTTGGTCAAGTACAAAGTGTGAGACAGGGAGATAGGACAGCAGCAAAAGTGGGAGCTCTGGGAAGAGATCATACAGCGGGTCGAGCTCCCAGGACAGGAGGCTAAAGCTGATGGTGAAAAGGAGTCCAGCCCTGGCATGGGGGAGCGCATCGTGGCTCTGCAGGGTGCCGCTCCAGCTGCAGGCAGCAGCTGGTGAAAAGGCTGGAAGCTGCTGGTAGGAGAAAGTTGGAGGCTGAGCTGCTTTGTGTCCCCAGGACCTAATGCAGTGTTACTCGGTAATGAGAGGCTACAAGCAGTGGATGACATGCCAGCCCAGTGTGCTCATGTCAGAGCCACGTCTGAGTGCAACCTATTTGCCATATCTAGACTCAAGTTTTTCAAGTTTTCCTTCTCACAACTGATCATTTACCATCCCTATGATTTTTCTTGCTGCTTATTCTCCATAGACGTCGCCACCTCTTTGATCTCTGCATAAATACATGCAGCTCTTGAGCACACTGTTTACATAGATTAAAAGGAATCCTAAACCTTACATGTACACACTGATAACCTCAAATCTGATTTGTGATTGAATACCTGAAAATGGCTTTTACTCTCTGGAATTTTAAGGTTTACAACAACAAGCCAGATGTCTTAAGCCTTAGACAGCACGGGCTTTCCCCTTTGAATATAGCAAACACCGGTTTCCACGGTAAGGTCGGATCTCCAGCAGCCGTGCCTCTGAATACCAGAATGGCATTCGAGCCTGTGAATTTTACTGTGATCCACAGAGCCAGTTTTATCTTCTATGAGCAGGATCAGTTTATGCATCATCCTGACAGTGCAAGTATCTTGAGAGAGGTATGCTGTGCTCTTAAACTCTGAACCAGAGAAACCAGACCTCAAAACATAATGTGGTATGATGTGTGAAGTAACTTGAATGCTATTAAGTCACTGTTGAATTTGTACAACTTCTGCGTATGTTCAAAATCTGATGAACTATATTGCTCACAATCCTTCTCAGTAAGACGGGCTCACCTTTGCAAAAGAAAGGCATGAGAAATGTTAGCACAAATCTCAAGATTATGAAACTAGAGAACACTGCATATAGTTAATGTGTGCATTAAGGCCAGTAACTTTCATAGCTTCTTGAATTCCTTGATTCATTACTTACTCTAGTGGTATCTCCATAAGCATCATCATTGATTCTTAGCACTTTAATTATAATTTAAAAATTGTATTCTGAACCGTGTTCTTGCCAGTAAAGCTGCATACCAATATAGACTGCAGTAAAACGAGGGAACAGCTTGTGTGTCTACACCAACACCAATACCAAAACCACTCCAACTTACTAGACAACCTCACAAACATTCATAGGTCCATCAACTATAAACTGTAGTCATTAGAGGCTATTTTTCTCATGTACACTGACCACAGGACTTCCCTGAATTAAATCTTGCCTGAGCTAAGGTAGACCATTCAGAAAAAAAAGCACTGTAAGATCAAGTCACAAAGATTTTTCTGTAGTACCTGTACCGGGACTTGGGCTTTTAGAGCACAACTACCTGGCGGTGCCAGTATGGACCCAGAGTTACAGGAGCCTTTGATGTGCAGAGCATGGAGACTCTTAGGTGAAGAGGAATCTGTTACCTCATTGATGAGGTTAATCCTGTACTACCACATCTGTGCTGAACGCTGCACTGCTTAGCTCAGCTCATCTAAGGCAACATCAGTTTCAAGGAGCCTGTGGTTATTTTTAAAAAGCCACAAAAGCTGTAGAGAGGCTTCCTTCTACACATTTGTTTCTGGAAGGCTCTAGACAGGTAGAAAATCATGGCAATGCAGGCACAGGAAAGACCTTATCTGCTACACAATTATTTTCAGGAATGAGATGCCACAATGCACTGATTTAAATGATGCTGAGATCATATATTAATGGGTTGTGGTGTGTGGAATGAGTTCACGTCAAATTGCACAAAATCCTGAAGCAGACAGTGTTTGGGGAAGATCATACATACACTGAATAAAGACAAGCTGTTTACGGCCTGAATCAGCACATGAAGTTGCCATACAGTAAGTCACAAGTGAATGGAAATTTACCTCACCAAGAAGAGATACTGTGATAACATTTAATAGATTTTTTTTTTTTTTTTCCACCTGGCACTTGACACTTTAGTCCTTTTCAAGTGTCTGACCACCTCCATGTGCTTCGGAAACCACTCTGCCAATCCCAACAAGGCTTGAGAAGATCACAGGAGTTTTCACATACTTGGCTGCCCCAACTTATTAAACAGTCTCCTTATAGGATGTTTTTATTTTTCAACCTATATCCCAAAAATCTGATGTTCTTGGACAAGGAAATGTGATTGCGGGTGGGCTCAGGAGTTTCTACCCTCGCTGCTTTCCTACCTGGTCTAAGGAAAGTTCTTTAGACTGGAGAGAGGCTTCTCCCAGAATTCTCTGGGAGGTGATTTCACAGCCCTAACTCATGCTGAATGGCTCTTAACCATACATACAGCCAGTCCTTTGGGTGATAAAAATGGGTAGAGTGCCAGGGTTTCCCCCCCCCTCACACTGTGTAGGACGACTCATGTCATCAAAGGCTGCAAAATCAAGCTATGAATTTTACAGCTGTAATGTATGGATCACCCACTAAACTCTCCAAGTGGGACCTGTAGATCTTTAAGAGCACAGTTTTTAGTGAAAATATCTACATGGATCCAATGCTGACTTTGAAAAAAGGAATTCCCTCTGTCCCACAAAAACTCACACCTTCCTTGCTCCACCTTATTTTCAAGGGAAGCCAAGGCAAAGAGAGAGTCTTTGTAATGTGTTGAAGGTCAGAAAAGCCAGGCACTCATTCCTGGTAATACCTTGTCCCAGAAGATGTGTAGGAAATCCATGCAGCCCTGCTAGTATTGAAGGCTAGTTTAGAAAGGCAGGGTAGGGTACATTTGTGCTAGTGTTCTATATCTATCTCTGAACTAGTCTTCTTGACCCCATAATATCAACTTAAAGGGAAAAAGGCACCTCCAGAATGTGACTTAAATCTTCCTGAGACAGATGATGAAGTTGGCCAAATGAATCATGCCCTCGTACAACCTGTATCTCTCCATGAAAAGGCTAGCTAGATGTAGGAAACTACTCTGTGGGCACCTGCACTGGAGATGTTAAGGCAAGTGAATCCCTCTGGAGGAGGCTTTCCTAAAGACACCCAAGGCCTCTGCTTTAAAGTAATGATAATATTGCAAGAGTTCCAAAAATAATTATTTCCTAAAAGTTACCAAGATGTGATGAATTCTAGAGTTTTCCTAAATGATCTTTCCTACTAGTGTCTTCCTCGTGCTTTCCTGGAGTCAACTGTGGATAAAAGAAAGTGAGTCTGAGGACTGATGACTGTTGAACCCCTGCAAGTGTGGGGCAGTCTAGGAAGTCACAGCTTGGTTTCTATAGCTCTTCGTTTTTTTGGAAGCTGTCTTTACAGCCTACCTTACTCTTTTGTGCCTGCTTGGCTCCACTAGCCAGCATGTTGAAAGAAAAGAGGCAATACTCCAGCCACCCCTACAGAATCTATCAGTTGCTGTTCCCATCCATCTGTCTAGGAGGCTTAATGGTCTAGATCATGGTGGCTTCTCTTTTAGCTACTCCACACTGTTACCTCCGAACAGAAACAAAGCACAGGAGTGAGAGGGGGAGAGAGAGAGGTAGCTCTGTATGTCTTGCTACTGTTTTGCATCCATGTGCACCAAGGACTGAACCCTACAGCAGTTTGTACCATGAGTCTGAGTATCTCAGAAGAAGAAAAATGCACAGTTCAGTGTTTTTGGATGGTGGCTAAAGAAATACCAGTGATGCTGCTGTAAGGCCTTGTGTTCCTGGTAAATCCCTCATTGCCACCTGTCCTGGCCAATACTGAGTTGTCATCTTTGTTCACTCCTGCTGAACCCTTTCCAGCAACATGTGAAGTGTGAAGAGCATATAATCTTTAAGGAACTGTAGGTAGATTTCTTCTTAGTAATACCTACTATTTGAGCCAGACTGGAAGAATTTGGTGGGCCCTTACAGAAAACCTCCAAGGTTGGTGAACACTCCTGTGTGATTTGCTCTTGTTTTGCCATTGCTAGTTCAGCAGTCAGAAGAATTGTTACTGAGCAGAGAGCTTGAAGGTACTGTGCACATCAGAGAAAAAGTGCTGCCAATTCCTCTAACTCATCCGTATCGATCCTGTTTGATATCAGTGGGATGTATTCATCCAGGGAATGCCTGACTGTCAACAAAAAGGGCAACTCTTCTTTTCAGCATTTGTCTTCATGCAAAGATTAAGGACCTGGTCTCTAACTCTTTCTGTCATGGAGAACTTGCCCCTTTAATGTGGGTCCAAAGTCCCTGCAGCTGAACATATGCTTCCCAGATGGACCTAATTAAGATTATGTGGCTGCATTTGGGGGTGAATAAATAGAGAAAGAGGAAACTTGCTTAGTGGGAGGTCTATGGAAAGAGCTGCAGAGGACTAAGAGACTGCTAGAGTGACCAGCTGGTATCTTCTCACTGAGAGCCACAAAGAGAGGAGGGCTTGTGGACTGAGTCCTTCATGTCATGGAGTCAAGCTTGAGGGCCAAAGGACATGGGGAACAATAGAAACAGAGCAAAAACTAAATCTCATGGTGTGTCTGGAGAGAAACAACTCTGAGACATGGCAACTGAGACATTCCTGCAGGGAAGGACAAGGAAGGCCTGCAGCTAAAGGGGCTGTTCATGAGGGCAGATTAACAGCTGTGGAAATTGCAGAAGAAGGCATAACTGCAACATTTGTCATGTTTGTGATACCTCTGTTTGGGACAGAGCAGGTTCATTTTCAAACATTTGTATAGCTGATGAATGCTACTTCTGTTTTCTCTCCTCAGAGAGTCATGTCTTCTTAAAGGGTAATATTGTAAGATTCTCAAAGGAGTAAGTGATTAGATTTTCCTTACCTGTTGCAAGGCAGTTGCTCCGACTCTCTCTCCCCAGGTAGGGCACCTGACCAGCTCTCATTGCTTGGTGCACTCACACGAGGACCCATCTTTCGACAAGCAGGAATTGAGGACCTACAGTTTCAGAAACCAGTGTCAGAAGGCATTGGTGAGTCTGGAGGAGAGTTAGGCTGACAAGAAACAGAACATCATTTGATATTACCAATGTGACATGAAGCAGAGGAACGGCTGCAGCATCACGGTTGTAAATTCTTTGGACCAGTGACTGGTCTTGGCCATGGAAGGAGCACCTGGAAGAATGGGGCCACATTAGGGTTTCTGGGAACTTCTGTCATGCTACTAATGAACAAGTGTGGACTTCTCCAGTCAAATGGTTGGCCGTCATCTCCCAAAGGAGGCTTGCAATTCAGCTCCTGCACGCACATTTAGTTCTGACTTACGGACCTGCTGAAATCCAGTGGGACAAGTGACATCATGGTTGTGAAACTAGGACTGGGTTTCTTATAAAAACAGTTTTGCACACCAGTTTTTTTACATGGTCTAGAAAAAGCCCAAGAGTTGTATGTTACTGGTGCAATTTCATAGTCATTGCTGCTTTATTGGAAAGTTTTTGCTAGAAGTCCTGTAATCTGCCACAGCAAGGTGCATTGATCCCCCAGGGGACAATGACCAATTCATCTCTTAACATCCAGCCTGGGTTAAGAGGCAAAAACTGAAGACCTCAGGTTGACCAAAGGGAAAGTGATTTGTGCTCTGTGATCGAAAGATCACAGTCAACACAGCAGAGGGAGAGCCACAGTGGTGTTGGCAACATAGTAAGTATGCACAAAGAAATCCGAAGACTCTGGAAATGAAACAGTTCTTCTTGTCTGAGGAATGAGTCTTTCAGAGACTGTTCAGGCAGTTTAGTCGGTCTCTGAGCAGAAAGATGGGATGCAGGTAGGGCTTTGTGTATCTATCTGCACCAGGTCAGAGAATAAATTCAAGGTAAAGCGGTGGGAAAGAAAAACAAGTGCGAACACAGCCATCACAAAACAACCACAGCATTTCAGGCAAAACAAACATTAAAGTGGGAGGGAAGATGGCAAATGTACCTAGTTCTTCCAAACAGGAGAAACGCTTGCTTCAAGCTTTTTTTTTTTTGAGTGGCTTGCTTCCCATCAAATCATCCCATTTACCATTTACCTACAGGCATTTTGTGAGACAGCACTGGCGATTACACGAGTTTCTCTGTGAAACAGCTCTAACATCGTGTCCTTCCCGTTTCTCTCCCTCACCCCAGCATTCTCCTCCCCCCAGCATTCTCCTCCCCCGGTTCTGAGTCCTTTCCAGAGTCTGACTCCAGTCCCCAGATCCAAGGATGGGATTTTTTTCTCAGGGAAGGCTCCCTTAGACCTCTGGGCTGCAACAGTTCCAGGAATGTGGCTATGGGAGAGCAAAACCCCAGAAGAAATATGAAGTTCATTTTTTCACTAAAATTATGATTTATGAGGAACAGCTGAACAGACTACGCAAGGTTTCATTTAAATAGATTTGAAGGCCACAATGATTTAGTAGAACTGTATATGCTTACTCTTTAGTGAGACTTATACATCACATATGTAAGCAGCAGGCTCCTTGTCCTACTGTCTCTATGTTTGGTCTTACACGTGATAACCATGTGCTTTCAGCACCTCACATACACTAATGGGTTTTTTCGTCAGAAAGCCCCTCGTGAATTGAGGGATGGAGAAATGAAATGAACAGACTAAGCATGCCCAGGAAAGCTGTAGGCAGGCTGGGACCAGGCCCCAGGTTTCTCATGTCTCAATGCCAGTACCTCAGTTGCTCCCTTTCCTCCTCATTCTGCTGCTGCAGTGGACACTTTTCCTCACCCAGAGCTTCATCGTACATTTCTGTTGTTGCCACAAGTGACAGTCCCTCTCCAGGAGTTCCCGGGCTGCACCGCAGGGTGGTGAGGACCAGACTGGGGACACACCTGTGACACTGGAAAGCTCACCAGTCGCCTTGGGGGCTGCTGGCCCCTGCCATCAGGAGTGCTCTGTTGTTATTGCCTTCGTTGCAACTTAGACAAAGAACCCAGCTGAAGTCCGGGCACAGAAACAAGTATTAACACACAGAGAAGAGCTGATGTTCTTCAGAGAAACAGATGGAAACACACTAGCTTAAAAAGTCAGAGAAGAATCAATGAGTCCACTCAAACATAACTGGCGGGCTCTATCTACTTAATCTACAGCTCTGCCATGGACCACCTCACCCAGTCAAACACAGTTCTCCCCAAAAGGTAGGTGCACATGCTTGGACCTGCCCCCATTTCAGTAATGCAACATGGAGCCTCCCCTCCTATGCCAGGTCTAAGACAGGGACAACTATTTAAACTTTAAATAATGAGCTTAGCCCCTACCTCTGGCTAATCCATGTAGAAAGGGAGTAACTTAGAACCATTTTCATTCCTATGGGGTTTTTGTTTGGATATTTTCTCTGGCTAAGTCTCCCATTGCCATGGCTGAAACGGTTAGTCAACTTTAACGTACTTTCCTTGGCAAAATACCTTTGAAATAGGGAAGAGCCCTATCTTCAGTTTTGGAGATCAGGGAAATATGGGGTCAATTTGTGTGTGTGTTTGACTGCCTAAAGATATCAGGTGTGATTTTCAAGAAGGTGTCAAATTGGGCCTTTGATAGCCCATTAGAAATCAACTGTAACCTGAAGTTCCCAAATCTCCTTTAAAATCTGGCTTAAAGTACCCTTAAGCATCCTGTGTGTCATTTCTACATCTGTGGATGAGCAGGGAGCTGAATACTGGTTTCTTATATTTCAGCAGAAGGTCCTAAACACCAACTGGGTTTTCTACCATACAACTATAGAGAAAATTTCTCTGTAAGTTGCATTTGGCAGACTGTCTTCGGTGAGTATAGTAAAAAATATGTGTCTACTTTTGCACTCCTCCTCACTTTCAAATTTAATTGTACGTTGCTTATAGTGTTTCATAATGTAGAAGCCCAACAGATATAAGAAAGTCTGTCTGATTGCTTTTCTTGCACTTAATAGATAAATGATCTGCTCTGAGACTAGCATTGGTGAAAGCTAAGCATCCAACTTTTTTTTAATAAATCTATGTAATCATGATTATAAATTAAAACATAAAATCATATAATATATACTTTGTTTCTAATCTACCTATGTCTAGATAGCTAATAGCTAATATCCCTTATTTATAATGATTCTACTTCTCTAGGCATGGCAATCCAAAGCAAGGTTAATGTCTCAGTGTCACCTGTGTATCAATAGAAAGTAAGGTTCAACATTATGTGGAAGTAGTGTTTACATCATCTCATGTAGCAGCCAACCAAGACTAATAGAGCTTTATTGGCCCTTTCACCCCAGACAAGGTGTAGAATTGGATCAGAAACCATTTCTTCCTTCTCCAACATCCATGTTGCTTCTTCTGAAAGAGATAAACAATACCTCTTCAGAATATTGCTTGTGTTTTATTAGTGTTAAGGTCAGACCATGGAGGTCAGCTCCATATCCTAAGTACTTCAAGTCCAGCAGTATTTGGATGTAGAGCTGGTCTCACGTCAAAGAAATATACCACCTGGAAAAAACTATGTTTACATACTAATCTGTTTGCCACTACATGCTGATACATTTGAGTTTAAACCAAAGACGTGTAGGCCTGGATATCACTGTTGCTAATGAGTTCTACATCTAACCTGTAGGTAGAAAGTGGCTCAGCTCCTAAAGTCTGGAAAAAAGTCACAGTAAATCCCTGTGATTTGAAAATGTGATGCATTCAGAGGTATACATGCACACTGCAGTGAAGAAATCCTGCTTCACACATGGTAAAATAAAAGCTTGGGCAAAATCTTACCACTAAGGTGGGTTGCATATGTGTTTTTGCAAGTGTGTTTATGTAGAGTTTTTTAGATCCCAAAACTAGAGGCCTTGCTCAGGCAAAAATCCAACTGGCTGAAATGGAAATGTTGCCTTATGCAGCCTGCAAAACTGGGCTGGGAGTCCGTGTTTGTACATTCTCTGTGCATGCTAAAAGTGAAGGAAAATGTTGCCAGGACCTCTTATTTGTGTCTTCCTCCCCAGTACGTAGCCAGGATGCAGGTAAAATTCCCATGACTTTCAAAGAGGCTGCAGAATTTGGCCCACTGGGTATCAAAACAGCTCTGAACAGTGGAGTACAGCTGAATTATTCCAACACCAGACAAATGGGTCTGCCTAACCTAAGCCATAGCATTTGAATTATTAATGTTCTCTAATAAAGGGGATAAAGTGTCTGTAGAACAGAGTGTTTCAGAGCTCTGTTAAAGATCATGCCTATTTTAATTTAGAAGTTCAGCTTGAGGAGAGACAATGCTGGCATTGTGCTACAGAGATTTAAAACAAGTCTGTCTTGAGGATTTTCCTCTGTCCTTATCTGTAATAATAGAATTTAAAAAAGAGTCAGAGCGAGACCAGCCGCACTGGAAAATATCTTTCTCAGAAACTATAGCAGACAGGTCACAACATTTTTAAACAATGATAGTAACATTTATTCTATCAAAGCCATTTTATGTTTTATTTGGAACTCTGGCGCCTTTATTTTTTTAAGCTCTCATAACATGACACTAATTACAGACATCAAGATGCTCTATAGAAGATACCAGTCAAAATCCAGATGCTGCTTCTTTTCCTTTCTCTGCACTCCCACCCCAGCCCTTTTGTGTGCATTACATCACTGCATAGTTTATTTTAAATGTGCCTCAAAAATGCAATGATAGTAATCGTAGACAGCAGGAAATTGATGGTGAGCACCTCTGGTCTGCAAATTCCTTTACAAAGCACTCCCGCTGCTCATCAGAAGACCTTCTTGTTAGCAGAGACTTGAAAATACAGAGGCTTGAAAATACAGTTCGGGTGATGTGTTAAAAAAATTTTGGGCTAAAGTAATTTTCATCTTAGGACTGTGCATACACACTTCCTCCCCTCTGTCTCCTCCACCAAATGGAAATGACCAGATCAGTTGGAGGAATGGGTAGAAGGGTTTGTGGTGTTCTCTCTGGGAGGCTGATCTGCTGCTGCAATGTGTGGGGCCAGGTGAGAGCACTGCTTGGCTCTGGCTCCCCAGTGAGCACCCGCAGGTGCAGGTTTGGGGTGAAACATCTTGAGGGAGACCCACATCTCAGGGGTGTCACCCAGCCCAGAGAAACACAAGATGATGTGCAGGCCGTATCCCCTGTCACAGCTGGCTGCAAGAAGTCATCACCATTTCTTGGGGAGCTGGTGTACTCCATAGCTCTTCAGGTGGTGGTGGCCCTCCACGAAACACCCATAGCTAAAATAACCAAGGGCCCTCAGCCACCAGTGGCAGCACTGAAACTGAAGTATTCCATGGCTTTTAGAAACATTGATCAGCTGCCTGTAGCAGGTGGCAAAATTACCATCCAGCCCTCAAAATTGTTGAGTTTCACCTTGACTTGACCACAGGAACATCTGCAGGCTATGTCTGACATTTCTGGGTAGCATCATCTGGAGGAGCATCTGAGCCATGACCTGACCCTCTGCATGCCCCCGCTGCATCGCAGGGGTTCCCCACAACTCACACCATGTTGCCCTGGGCCTGGCTGGCATCACCGAAATGGCCAGCTCTGGTCAGAATAACACGGGCTCAGCTCTGCTGCGTGTCGCTGATCACTTAGCCCATCCTCAGAGCTTCATGGTGATGCATATGCACAGCCCTGCCATGCTGCAGGGCTGTGACAGCCGCCTCCCTCACATTTTCCCACAGGCAGACACTTCACAGGATGAAATCCCAGCCCTGTTGCAAGTGTGAATCAGGATTTCAGCCAAAATGTTGCAACAAACACGTTTGTCCTGCAGAGTAAGCAAATAAAGTGGCAACGCTGCACCAGTAAAGAACAGGAAGCTTTTGATGACACTGGCTCCAATTTTTTAGCCTATTAAGATTTCCATTACCCTCAGGCTCATTATTCGGCAATAAGTAAACACCAATAAATCTGAAATAACAAGTGGAACACATGCACTTAAGCAATAAAATAATCCTAGGAAATGTTCTTTCCTTTAGCACATTAGAAACGGTCAACGCAGCAATATCAGGGTGACTATGAAGCTCTGAAATACATCCCATGCTCCAAAACAAAGGTCCCGCGAGCCTGCTGAGATGCAAGACTTAGGTCTTGGGAGGATCTTAAGATCTCAGGGAGGAAGAAGGGAGGATCCATGGTGGGAATTCTGTCACTGATTTCCTTCATGCCCTTATCTGAGAGGTTCCTTTCCAGCAGTAATGGCAAGGACTAAAATAAATGTGGTGATTTTACTTCCCTACTGCAGTGCTGTCAGGAGCAATGCAAGCTGCACACACCTTTATGTCTCCTTTGTGCTGTCACGCTCTTTATTTCATGTGTATGAAAATCACGTGTCTTTAAGTACTACAAAAGTCATTTTCCCAATAGAAGAAAGATTATCTTTTTTGCCACTGTCTGTGTTAAAATATCTTGTGGACCTGTGAGCAGATCCAAATTCTTCCTTTTTCATTAAACTGTGGAAGTTTTATTCTACATTTCCATAAGTAGCCATTTTAATTTTTCCATTTTCCTTCTTTAAACAGGAAACCTCTCCACTGCTTCTCCACTTTCTCTAAGCTCTTTGTTTATATTCTACATCCATTACCAGAATTATTCTTACATTTTTCCATCCCCTATTCTGAACAAACATTTACGCTGACTCTGAATGACTCGTATGATATATAAAGGGAAACAACAAAGCAAGAGGGAACAAAAGTAACATCTCCGTGAGAGGAGGAAACGTGGCTGCTACCTCCTTGCTGGCAGCAGCCTTGAAAGGAAACTGTTTGCCAGCACTGAGCATCCCTGGCCACAGGTCCATGCTAAAAATGCAGAGATGCATCAAACAGAAAGTAGAGCCGTGTGAATTATACAGCCATACATGCCATGGGTCACAAAAGTAAATTACCTTTTCACTCATGAGTTTTTATCTAGTTATACAATGATTAATACACGTCTACCCACTTGGGCAGAGGAAGAAGGACCCAGCCAATACAAGGGGTGAGGTCCTCATTTCTCCTTCAGGCTACCAGCTCCATCAGCCCCACGCTGCCTGAAAAGGGAGCGATGGGCAGGTGGGAGCAGGCAGGCCAGGAACATTGTCTTGGCTTTCTGGGAAGAAGCAGCAGGGAAGGAACACCGCACTGCAGAGCAGGAAAAGCAGGCACATCTGGACACATCTGGTCAGCAGCAAGGTGTCCACAGCCACGGGGGCAAATGGTACAGCGGTACAAGGGATTAGATGGGGTGTCTAGGAGAGTCTGCTGCTAGAGTTCAGTAGCTGGTTGTTACAGTGACTCACACATAAGGTATCAGGAGTCCTTTTCTCACCTTTCCAAGATGTGTCAGAGCCCAAGCCTGGCTGTTGAGCACCCATCAGCCTTTGATTCTGCACTCACAGTGCACACCGCCTGCCAGTTGTGCCATTGTAGCAAGGACTTGTCTGTCCAAGAAGCTCACAGAAAACTTTATTCATTCCAGGAAAGGGCAAGGAAGGCTGTCTTCAAAGAGCTTCTCTCCACAACATCCTTCCATTTGGAGCAGGCAGGAGTTGTGCATGGGGAATACATCTTCCAGTCTCCCAATGCCCAGCAGCAGGTCGTGATACATGGAAACCCTAGCAATCAACAGAGAGGAAGAGCTGAAATTCTTCCCTCTCCTTGAATCTCACAGTCTTCCTTCCTTAAAACAAACATCCCACTGTACATTTACTGGGTAACATGTCCTGATGCATTAAGCACGAGATCAGACAACACCTCCCTTTCCCTTCTTTTGCTGCTGGTTTGCTATTTGTCCCACAAATATTGTCTTAGCATCTTATTAGTTGGGGTATGGATAATCTATAAAAAGAAGGGGAATTTCCACTTTTGTGTATATGTTCTCCACCTTTTTCCAAAATCTGAATACTCAGCTTGCGAAGTCTGTAGACATGTCGGGCCTTTTCCACAGATGGTCTCTAGAAACTTTATTACTATCCATGAGAAACAAGAAAAGAATCTGCTTGGAGGTCCCAAGGTGGATTTGCAGGCCTGGTGGTTGAAAAAAATGAAATGGTTTTACTTGAAATCTGAATATATTCATTCTGTAAATCATTGCCTGACAATAAACCCACGCTCTTTTCAGAGTTGCTTTTTACTGTAGGCATTTTACAGCCTAATTTCCAGAGAGAAGATCTTTGAGTAAAAGATCATGTGATAAAACGTCTTGACATAGTTTATGCTTTCTGTGTATTTTCAGTTTTATCCCAAAATAAAGAGAGTGCTAAAATTGTGAGAGTTCTGTATCTTAGAGATCTGGTTTTAATTGCATCTTCCATCATTTTATGTTTGTAAAATATGATTTACAAGTGTCTAGATATCAGTTCTACTGAAGTTGTCTCTACCAGGCAGCCTTTTAACTGAACAGCCAATGTTAATCCCACCCACACATCCTAGTAAAGGAACACAACTTTTTTTTTAAACTCTGGCTCAGCATCTCATCTCTTCTGTGGCGATGAAAATGAATATTGCATCTATGGCAAGGCATGTCAAGCTCTCTGTGGAATTTATTATGCTCTCTGCACCAAATGTTCTACCAGCAGGTCTGCCTCGTGCTATTCAGAACATGTATAATTAGAAAAGAATTCAGC
Organism: Aquila chrysaetos chrysaetos; assembly: GCF_900496995.4. NCBI lineage: Eukaryota > Metazoa > Chordata > Aves > Accipitriformes > Accipitridae > Aquila > Aquila chrysaetos. The sequence continues at coordinate 7,946,644 of NC_044016.1, forward strand.
TAGCGCTGGAAAGAATGACTGTCCATAACTCATCAGGTTAGAAAGCTGGAAGCCCTAGAGCAGAAAAGAAATGAGTGGAATATTCAGCTGAAGAGGAAAAACTCACTTTCTTTGCTTTCTTTCTGTGAGAATAACTATTTTATATGTAAAATGCAGTTCATTATCTCCTCTTCAAATAGGCAACCATATTCTTGATCACTGCAGGCAGCAGACACAGGACACTAACAATGGTCCTGTGTGGCCCCACAGCACAACCTTTGGATAGCTGGAGGGGCAGTTCTTGCTTAGGAATGCACTCTCCAGTCCTGGACCGACTATGTTTCTGTTTTAAGTCCACAGAGAAAGCTCTACCTTGTATGAGTCCCCAGAATCTCTCAGGACATAGGCAAATGTGCAGAACTCTTGGCTTGTCCCCTTCAGCAATGCCCCATACTACTGACAGCAGAGAGCATTAGTGGTGGCTTGTACACCATAACTTCAGGAGTCTTTTCCTTTCCCAGATTCTTATGTGAGACCGAGATTGCTGAAGTCAATAGAGAAAGCTTTGTGGTTAACTTGATCTGCAAGGGGACCCAAATTTCTTCCTAGGTGATGAACACCAGGATCCTCATTCATAGAGCTGATTAGATCTAGCCCTTGTTCATGATTTCAGGATTTTGAACTCCACCTTTGCAATATCACAATGTCTATCTAATTCAACTCTTCTCCACATTTAACAGGCTTCTAACAATGAGGATCACATTTTTGCATCCTTCGTTTGTCCTCATTGTAATGTCTTTCCCAAGTTTCCCAGCTGTATCAAATTCCTTCCTCATTATCAGAACCTAAGCACTGATTTCTTCTTTTTCTTAACCCTCCTGGACTCTGATTTCTCTCTGCAAACTGGAGGCCAACTCCTTTGTTATAAAAAAAAGGGAAGAGCTGGCTCTTCATAGACATAGCTTTCGGACAAAACTCACTCTTCATCTTCAAATTGGAAACATCTGCATTAACATGACTGACATACAAGATAAAGCTTAGGGTTCATTTAAAAAATTATTTTGAAGATTTTCCCAAGGAATCATTTTTCTTCTCTTGTAAGTAAAAGCCTTGATTGCTGGTTTAGATATTGGAGTTTCCCGGCAAAGGAGGGGTTAGTTTATCTGTATTTTAAAAAGTTGATAAAGACACCGAGATAACCTTTGTCACATTTGCTAAAAACACTAGTAATTGTATTTTCTGTGTGAGTATACTTCTGCCTGTCTCATTAGGGCCAAATGTCTGCTCGTTTCAGTATTCTTAATATTATTCTCATCTCTAACTTCACTGCTAGAAGGTGGCCCTCATCATATAAGTCTGTCTTCAAGGTTTCAGTGGTGCAGGCTCCTAGTGAAGGGGAAGGACTTTCCATGGTAACATCACTAACAGAAACTGGTCAATATAGGATATGGGGCTCTGACATCTTAATTCATCCTGGTGAGTCCAGTCTTCTGTGTATGTGACCAAGAAGTGTCCTACTTATTATATGGGCCAGGAACAGATGTTTAGGGAAAGTGTAGAAGAACTTGGGCACATATCACAGAGTGATTCATCCCCATTACACTCAGCCAGTTTTTGAGAAGCAATAGCTTTGTATTTCCTGAGGTGGGGGTTACACATGGACAATCACTTTGAAGAGTCACTGGTTGACCTCTCCTTAATGAATTTGTCTCATGCCTTGCAGAAGTCATTAGTATTTTTGGTCTCTATGAGGCCCAGCAGCCAAGAATCTTGTATCTCCTTCCATTGCTTTTGCAACTGCTGCCTCACATTGTCACTAGTACTTGCATGAGTACCTTGCAATTAATCATTTCTTCATCTTCTCTGCCAGCTTCAGCATTTCACAGGGGTCTGTCAGATTCCAGCTCTGCCATTTCTTTTCTGACCTGAAGAGAGCAAGACCTTACAACTCTTCCTTGAAGAGAAGCCTCCAATTGTCTTTATTGCCCTTCTCTCCACATTTACTAAATTACTTGTATTCTTTTTAAGATGCAACAAAAATTTAGGTCCTGGATAAGTACCCTTGTAGCAATAATAAAAATAACAGCATACTCCCTCTATTGTACTCTCTAGGTCTTTCACTCCATCTTTCAGCTGATCAATCTCTCTTGATGTTCTTTTGGCCATTTTTTTTCTCATTTTCACGTTCTATGGAGACACATCCCCTACATTTTCCTTCCCAATTGTTGTGTGATGGGAGTGGGGGGAGATGAAAGACATTGTCTGCTCTTCAGGTCTGCAACTGAAACAATATCTTAGAATATAAATAAAGGTATAGCACAATCAAAGCCTAAGATTAAAAGGCTTATCTAACAAATGATCATTAAAAATATCTACACTTAAAAAACGGGTACTTATGATGCCCCCCTCATTCCTTGCATGGTGAATAGGACCATTTCTATGTACTTAATCAGAACACATTTTAAATCACGCTGTATAGTATACTTTGTGGCAATATGTGATGGCCAAAGTATATAAAATATGATGAAGTTAAGAAGTTGCAGCTGAACTAACAATATATTCTCCAGGAAGGAGACATTGAATAAATCGTGGATGGTTTTTGATAGCCAGTTAAAGTTCTTATAAGAGTTGTGCTGCATTTCTCTCCATTCTTCAGTCATAACCTTTTAAACAAGTATTTGCAATTGTAAATATTCCCCTAAACTTCCAAGGTATTAACAAGTTAATGTGTCTCTTGCAATGACTAGTTAGCATAATGAATACAAACTTAAGAGAACATTTCTCATCAGGAAGTAATAATTTTATCTAGTTTTTTGGTGACAATAGCGATTTCTGTTTTGGGAGCAGTCATGTACATATGTTCGCATATATTTCTTCAAAGATTGACGAAGTTGATTTAAAGTCAGGCACAGATTTTCCCGATAGAAAGGACACCGAATTCCATAATGGGAAAGAGAGAATTTTTTTCCCGTCAGTTTTGTCACAGGCAAAAAATGTAAGATACAAACAAAAGTTTCCAATGCCATATTGTATAATGAGCACTAATGAACAAAAATAGAAGGTATGATCTTGTAAACTATTCACAGAGAAGATTAAGCAGCAGATCTGACTTTTACCTTAGAATTTGTTATTGAGTCATTCAGAAATCGAGCTAATCACTCTGGACTAGATTTCATAAAGTACCAGGTGATTTCAACCTGTCTCATTTTTTTCTGTCTGCGCTATCAGAGAGGACCAAGATTTGATATTAAATAATGCAGCTTCTAGAGAGCTCTCTTAAAGCTGTAGATTCTCTGAAAATCTGCAAAGCCCTTCCTAAGACCTTGATCAAGCAAGGCCCTTTAGCTTATGTGTAAATATGCGATTGCTCTCTTCCAATGGCTGACTCAAAGGGGTCCACACTGCACTAGCCCCAGTTATTCTGCTCCAGGGCCTAGGGTAGCCATGGGTCGCCCTGAAGCAGCTTTCCACTTCTCTTTCACCTCCCCCTTCCTGCCTTGAGCCTTCCCAAGCATGCAGAAAATGTCTTGTAGCTCTCACTCAACTGGAAAATTTTGGGGTGCCATTTGGGAGTTGGCCAACTCTTGCCTGAGATCATTAATTGGCCACTTTCTTTAACATTAGCTGTAGACTTTTTGAGCTTTGTTTTCCCTGGAAGGGATTGTAATACTGGCCAGCTTTGCATCCTACACAAAGCACAGTTAGTGCTTGGACAGCTTTTTGAGGTCCAGAGATGAAAAATACACAGCAATGCGAAGGCTTATCAGATGGTTACAGCATCAGAGTATAATTTTTCAACTTGCAATTCAGCTATAAAGAACCATGTTGATATAGAGAGGGTAAACACACTTGCATGAAATCTGAACCCATCCAACTTTTTCAGTCAGCTTATATTAACTGCTTCCCTTTCCTGAGTCCTCCTTCCTCCCATGCATCAACCTCAAGCCAAATTTGTTCTTCCCATTGTGCCCATGCAGAGGGCTTCTCTAATGCTGCCTTGCCAGTTAAGGCTGATCTCATTCATTTTCTTATTCTTTACTTGTTTACTCCTTCACTCTGGGGGCACCCAGGGAGGTAGCAGTTAAAACTTGATGTAGGAGTCCATTTCTCTGTTTTATCAGATCAAAACCCATCTCTCATTGAAGAATCATATTTGCATTCTCTCATCACCATGAAGATTAATTGCTGCAAGCATGACAAAAAGACTCACACAAAGTTTTAGCCATATCCATAATTAATCCCGCTTTTCATCACCCCTGGCTTCACCTACTTTCCTGCAGTTCGATTCACAGACAATATTCTGCACAAGTGAGCAGCCACTTACCTACTACCACAATAATTGCACCTCTTCTATGTCTGAGAAGGCATTTCAGAGCCCCTTTTGCAATAAAAGCAGAAGTATTAAACTTGAAGGAAAAGCACTCTTCCTAGCCAACTGTAGTCCTAGAAGACTCAGAGCTGATGCTTGTTCTCAGTGTGTCTCTCCTTATATTAAAAAAAAAAAAAGGAAGAAAGATCTAATTATTGGGATTCTGATCCACATCTGAAGTGAATCGCAACCTACAGTTGACAAAAATTTTTCTATTTCATGTATAAACATAAACAGAAAATGACAACAGTCTTTCAACATCTGTGTTTTTTGTATTCTTCCACAAGCCGTATGGCTGGCTATATTGTGTGTGTGCATACATGGTTTTATATAGATATATATGAAACAGCATTTTTAACAAAATTATTCTCTTTTTTTTTAGTCTAGACCCATGGAAACTGGCTAAGCTGTTAATGGACAGCTCTTAGTACAGCTCAAGAAGAGGAGACCTCTGATGGTCTCCCAGACAGCTAGGAGATAACTAAAGTTAAAGAAAGGCTCCGTGTCTTGTGGATGGGATTCGGAGTCCAGGGGCTTATTTTCGCTCCCACCTCCCGGCTCTCGTAGGTTGAGGCCCTGGCTCACCTCACACATCAAGCTTGCTCCTGCTGAGATCGGCTGGCTTCTGGTCTCCCATCTCCACAACGTCGCCCGAGAGATCTGGTCAGACCAACAGTGATTTCCAGCAGGTATCTGAGGAGATCAAGGCTGTACCTGCCCAGGTAGACAGTAAAAACCAGCAGTGCAAGGATCCAGATTCGCCTCCTTCCTGCCCTGCTTTGAGAGATAGTTAGGGAATAATTTCACACCTGCACTTGTACCTCAGCCCCTGATATATCTCCAGCTGTGCTGACTGTATTAAACAAAGCCCTTTCTAGCCCAGCAAGGCACCCCTCGCCTCGCTCCTATTGGCATCAGCTGCCATGCTAACATCCCTGAAATCCTTCTTGACTGGCTGCATTTGCTCTCCCCCTCTCTTTCTCTCTGGGCAAGTGTGAAGATTCCCCAAAAGTGATCGGTGAGGAGCCATCCTCCTGTCACAACCAACCGGTGCGAATGCTCCACGGTCTGCCCAGCTCCCTGCACCTCCCTGGGTCTCTTTCAGCTCCTCTGCACTGCAACCCAGGCTCTTTCCAACTAAAGCAAAAGAAGGAGAAATGCAAATATGCCCTGTGTGGCACCTCCGCACGCAGCTGCAGGGCCCCGAAGTACAGTTTGGGAGAGATGCGCTGGCGCAAGGCATGAAAGGAGCCTCCTGCCTTGTCCGCTGGCAGCTCCCATCTTCACCCCTACGACGCCACATCTTCCTGGGGCGGCCCTGGGGCTCTGCCTGCCTCCCTCGTGGCCTGGCAGCCCCACGGCAGGTCAGAGAACCTGCTGCCTTCCCACGGGACCCAGCGCCCATCACCCACCTCAGGCGCCGGGACCGTGCAGGCAGGTCACCTCCTCCTCAGCCCGCGCGCCATCCAGGCACGGCTTATAACATGAACATTGCAAAAGCAAGAACCAGCTTTTTCCACACCAAAACTAAAAAGTACGTAAGATTGACTTAGAAGCTGTGAGCTTGTTATAACTGGAAATATATTAGGGGTGTTTTCATTTGCTCTCTGGGTTTTCAGCATTCCTGCTTGTCTTTCCAAGCTTTCTGTTGCAAGAACAAGGATTAGAAACCATTTATTTCCCCTGTATAGCTGAGTTTGTCATATAAACATGGTTCCAGGAGCTGGAGCTTTAGAAAAAAAAATGGCAAGCATCCCCAGTAATATTATGAATGTCAGCAACACTCTTTGTGTTTATGAAAACCTTAGTGAGGCCCAGCAATGAATAAAGGTGGACCTAAGACTACAATGAGACCTGAGAAATCCAGGCTTGACCCTTTAATTTGCCACAGGATTTCTGTATCACCTCAGGGAAGTGGATCCTGCTTAGTTTCACTGAAGTTGTTGAGTCCACTTAGTTTGGAAAGGCCAGGAAGAGAGTGCTCAGCATCTTGCAGGACAGAGCCCTCTCTGCTTCGGTGTCCTATATGTAAACCTCAGACGAAGCTGCTTCTGTCCTTCTGCTCTCCAGTGAGCAGGTTGTTCTCTGCAGCAGGGATTTTCCCATGAACTTGACACACTTTCAAAAAACACTCAGTAACCATTAACCATAATTAATCCCCTGCATCAATTTCTGCACCATCATTACTCTGAAGGGGTAACGTTTTGGTGCGTAGAAAAATTACATACGTTGAAAAAGCACCAAATATTGACATTGCTAGATGAATCTGCCACCAGTGTATATTTCAGGGACCGCGTGGGGACTGTGTACCTGGAGGATCCCACATGCAGCAAAGCAGCCAGTGATATGAAACTGAAAAAAACATGATTTGCTAATTTACAACTAATAATTAAAAGGGCCTGTCAAGGAGCCAAGCTTCCTCAGCATGTGTTTAACATTACTTCTGAGAAGGTCATTGCTGGCTTCTCCAGGAAGGGAGTTCCGGAGAGGGTACAGTAAGTGCACGGAGTTTAAATGAGCAGCCCCGGCGCAGACATTTCGCAGTCTTCAGGGATGCACAAACAATTCTGCCTCGGCAGCGCAGAAACAATGCCCTGTATTCACAAAGACTACAGGAACTTCAATATTGTGTGGAGGGGAGGTGGGGGTGAGGGAAGTCTTGAAATGCGGATAAATTGGTATTCACCAAGTGCCATTCCTTAATTTACAACAGTCTTTAACTTCGGAGGCAATTGCCAAGGTGCTCATAAAAAGAGAAATGATGAATATTCAGGATGTCTTCTGAATCCATTAGGCAACTGAGGATGAGGTCTCCATATGTATAACTTCTGCTGTTTTCACATGCTGGTAGAGAGAGTGCCAAGATGGCGTCAGGAAGAAAAATGGCTCCTTAAGTTGCCAATGGGGAGAGAGGAAAGAAAAAAAAAGTGTATATCAAATGCATGGAAATGAAAATTTGTTTAAGTGCAGTAATTCAACCTAAATGCACGCTGCATGGCACAGTGTGAACCTGGCTCTCGGAGCTATCTGGCACGGCCGGCTCTGTAGACAGGTGTGCATAGGATCACTGTCAAGTTAAAAGCAGTCACTGCACGGTTTTCTTTTTCCACACCATCCCCTCCAAGGGTCTCAGAGAGCCTGAGTGAATTCGGCCTCAGGACAAAGAAAAGCTTGGGCTAGACCAAGAGGAGGAAAAGCTCAACCTACAAAGGCTGAGAGAAGTGCTAGGTGTCTGGCCCTGCGTGAGGAGCAAGTCGGTGACGGAACAGGCTTTCTTCTTCACCTTCTCCCCCAACTCCCCATTTCCCTCCTTGACAAGCTTTACCAACATCCTAGATAAGGTAGATGAGGGGCTTACAATCACAGTCAGTAACTGATGAGGAAAACATGCTGTCCAGCTCTTACATGCCAGAAAATAATGTCTCCTGGATGCCATGAATCACAGAGGATCACAGGCCATTAATCACCAAAGGGTGGAAGGGACAAGTTTAAAGTCATGTGTACCAAACACAGCCATTTCTCTGGGGAATCTCAGACCTGGCATGGTTCATTTTTCTTTCTCAGGGAGGAATCGCAAGGGTTGGAAGAATAAATAATGCCACAGCCTCCTGAGTTCAGCTGGTAGTGAGGCCAAGCCTCCCATTGAGGAGAGGAGGCTTTGGTCACAAGAGGTGCGTATTGCCACAACAGGCATGAGGGTGCGTAACGGTGACACTCCTCTGGTCCCAGAGTCAGTGTAAGGGTACTCTTCGGTCCACCAGTCTTCCCCAAAAGGCTGTAGGGAGTCACGGGGATTTGCATGAACAGCAGAAGGGTGACAGCCTTCCTTGTCCCTATCTCTTGGGGTTGTCGGTATCCTGATTTGGGAACAAATCAGGTTCGCAGCTTGTCTCTGGAACCACTCTGGGTGCTTGTGGGATGGGGCATCCCAAATGCAGCTTTCCAGAAGGAAGGGACTATCCCCTGCGAGTCTGTATTGCCTACAAGCAAGGGGCAGATGTTAGTTACTTGCCTTTCCAGCCATGACTGTAAAATGTGGTGGGCACAGTGGGGACACGTGGAGAGGTCTCACTGGGGAAGTACTTGATGAATTTTAGTAGTCTTTGTTGCTGCCCTTTAGACAAGTTAAGAGCCAGCAGCTGATGATCAGATAGTGCATAAGGCTCTACCACAGATACCAGGTCATCACAGATCCATATACCCAGCTCAGGGACCTTCAAGTGTGTGATTTACCCCTCTCCTGCTCCTAAGTATGGACATGGGGAGGAAGCTGTACCTCACACCTGAAAGATGCACTACCTGTCTATCAAGAATGATTAGATTATAGTCATGGCTAGTTTAGTTGCTTGTGTAGCTGTTAGTATCGTTTCTTGGTTTTTCCACATCAGTCTCACATCCACTTTAAATAAAAAATGCCAACACACCTGGAGCAGAACAAGCAGTTGACTTAGTAAGGACAAATACAATTCTTCAGACTCACAGATTATCTAGCCACAGAGTTTGAGTTCAGTTCAGTTCAGAGTTGAGTTTTCCACTCTTTGCAATTATTTACAGAACACTTTGTGTTCACACAGCTCAGCTTTCTAGGGTGGTTTTTCTTTTTAGAACTGGTTTTTTCCAACCAATCACTCATTATTTCGCATATGGGACTGGTCACCACTTCTGGCTGGGATGTTCCTAATCTGTGATGAAATGAGTGAAACACGATACATGAGAGAGGGTACTTCCACTGTTAATCCCCAGCATTTACATTCACACACGAGTACCTTGCCCACATGCAAGCATGGGCATTTGCAAGAAGAACAATGAGAACTTGGCAATAGGCTGAGCAGCCCCCCATTTGAGTGTTTGCAGGAAGCTGTCAAAAGGAGGAGAGTGGTAGAAACACGCTGAGTCCAGAGCATTTCATAGAATTGTTCCATGGACATGTTCCACAATTGTCTTTCCTCCCTGTGCGCTCAGCTGCAATCACCAGGAGTGCACAGGGGCATGGGCAACACAAGCACATGCTTTTCCCACTGCTTCTAAGGTTAATATGAATAATGTTCCACAGTCTGTTATTGTGGAAATACCAGCGATCATCCTGCAAAAGCAAGCCAAAGAATTATAGCTAGACATTAATAAGAAGGGACCAAATAAAGCATTTCAAAGATGGCAGAATAACACCACTGCAGTGACTAGCAGGATGAAATAGCTCCAAACAAGTTTTCCCTGATCTACTGTCAGCAATCATCTCTTTTGCAGCACACCGAGGAGTTCAGCAACACGGCGCGTTCTAGGCTCGCAGCAGCAGAGGCTGCACTGAGGCGTACAGTTCAGCTGGTGAGCTCCAGTCTGTCAGTGGTGTGATTAGCCATGGTCTGAGAAGGTAGCCAGCAGTGTCTGCATTCCAGACCACAACTAAGAGTCTCTTTCACAGTTCATTGCATTGCAATGAAAATTAATTTTCCTTCATCATTTTATTCTCATGAAAAAAAAAAAAAAAGGAAAAAAAAAAGGAGAGACTTAATAGGAGGGGAAACCCACAGGGCACTTAGCTGAAGGAGCTCTCTGAAAGAGGCTCTAAAGATGGAAGTCTTGTCTGTCATCTCAGCTGCTAAGTAATACTAGTGGTGGGACTCTTGGAAAAATTAGTACAAATTGCATTGCAGAAAGGACTGCTGCAGAGATGTTTCTATGTAGTTTTATGGTTGCGGTGAAGACCAGTGGGCGTTAAACTTGTCTTCAGGGGTATAATTTGGGTAAATCTCAACTTTCAAGTCTTCAAGTCCCTGAACTTAAAAGGCAGATTCCCTGCTAACCACTGCCCTGCTTCCAGATCTTGCACTTACAACACTGTGTGCAGGTATTTGTGCCACCAAAAATCATGGCAGCTCTTCCAGAAGTGTCTGTATCCAGAATGGTTGGGTACATATTTTGGAAGCTGTGATGACTTTCCCAGGCCTTTCTTCCCGAGGCAAAATGAAAAGCACCAGTTGGAAACAGAACCTCTCTATACTTTTCCCTTGCTATGAATACAAGGTTCATCTATTTTTCTCCTTTTTTCCATCAAGAAAAGTAGCATTTCATATGAGTTATTGCACATGTTGGATGTTGCCAGTTAGGACCAGACTATTATCCTATCGCCTGTATATTCTTTAGCACCTATTGTTATAGTTCAGGACATTTCCAGCTCCAGTCATTCCTCATGGTTACCTAAGATCAAGTGCAACAAAAAGGCCCCGATCACTTACAGATTATCAATGCTGATGCTGGTGTCCATCATTTTCATTCCTCTATCATGGGAGATTCAGGTCTGGATATTTGTAGAAAGGTGAGCGCAGGACTCCAAGATGAGCAGAATGAGAGGACTGAAGTTCTCTGCATTTCTACTCAATACCAACCGCAGCAGTGGAGACTTTCCACGTTGTCGTGTCAAAGTGCTTCAGCTCTGACCACCTGTCAGGAAGAGTTAGTAGTTTATGCCTCATGATCTTCCATGCCCATTCCTCTTTCCATGCCTTGGTTGTTTTTACTTTTAAATAAAGAAATATTATAGAGCGAACTGCAGAGAAACATGTAAGATGCTTTGCATGGGTGAAGGGCTGACTGTGACACTGCCGGTGTTTGAATCTCTGGATTTAGGGGGTTCTGTTTAGAACAAACTTGACTTATTAAATGACAAAAAGTCATCTATTCAAATGAAACAAGCTTAAACTTTTTCTTTCCTGTAACAGCATAACTTCATTCACTTCAATGGAATTGCATTTGGTTTACACAGGTGTGAGAGGGAAATCAAGTAGCGTATAGAAATGTTTTCTTTTGAAATATTTTTGGAGAAGAGGGCTAAAAAATCTGCTTTTAGACCAATGCAAACATTTTCATGGAAATTTTCATTAGGGTTAAAATTTTCTGGACAAAAACTGGAAATGATTTTTTTTTTTCCTCTGTAAAATAGTTTGATTTTCAAAAATCCCACAAACTTTTAAGTGGAAATCTAAATATTTTCACAAAAACTTTAATTGTATTTTTAAAGCTTTGGGTTTCCATTTTTTTATCAAAAACTTAAGTCCTTTGTCAAAAATACTTAGAAAAACTACCTTCTTTTTTCGAAATTTCCCATAACAGATTTTTTTAAGCAACTTTTATAGAAAGATTAAAAGGACTATGAATATGAAACCAATAAAAAACTGTCACAACTGAGCCCGACAAACTAACTGTGGAGGTTAACATACATGAAACCCGGGATGAACATGAGTTGTTCAGTCTACAGGTTTAAGATGTTTCTGCTAACATACTTCATAGAGGGGCAAGTGAAGGGCAAGGGGAAGGTTTTCCCTGAATTTGGATTTTATACAACTCACGTAAAAATAAGAAGGAAATTAAAGGAGAACAGAGGGACATGGAGTAAAAACAAAAAGGGATCACAAGCAATAGCCATCTCTGTACGTTTTGAGCCTCCTCAAGATATTGATGTCCCGGATGATATACTCAAGAATCATCTAGCCCATGGGTTCCAAAATTGGGACACAAACCCTGATGTCAGATGAGATCATGGCAAGTGAGCCACAGACAGGCCATGGCCACACATGCAATTGTAAAATTCTGCACTCTGCAGCTGAAAGTTCAATATTCGGATATATGGCTGCCCATAAGAGAATCCCAGGACTCCAGTGCTCGCTTTGTCCAAAACAATTGGAAACCTCTGATCTAGCTACTGTGTATATTTAAGCACTGTAACGGAGATACCCTGGAACTGAGTAAACAGGGCAGTAGTTAAGGTTAAGGTTCTTTCTCATTTTTCACAACAACAAACAATCTGAATAGATGCCTTCATTTAAACAGTGATTCAACACGGCAAAGTGATGAAGTTGCATTCATCTAATGATAAGGTCATTGCCTTATAATACAGAAGAATAAAGAGTGAAATTCAGAAAATAAAGAATAAAGCCCTGAATGGAGGCCTGAAGATGTGGTTTTCAAAACCAACTCTTCCAAATGGGAGAATTAAGTTGTGACTCTCTTGTTCATGAACCATTTCTCTAGAAAGACTATAAAAATTAATTACGATAAAACAAGAAAGCACAGTTTCAAAAGGACAACAGAGGGCCCAGTGTGAAGTGGGATCAACCCTACAGGGCTTTAAGAATACGGTTCATGGAAAAAAGAAAAGAAGAGGAAGAGGACATCCGTACAGTCTCAACCTAAGACTGAATGGCTCCATCAGAATCCTACTTGCACTTGGCATTGCTACCCAGTGTTGGCCAGGATATGCGGGCACGCTGCCAGCTATCAGCAAGTCATATTGGCTGACTGTGGTGGGGACAAAAGACAACCCAAACTTTCTGGACATACCTGGCAGGAATGAGAGGTGACTGAATTTGTTATACAGCCTCTTGCCCTGGTCATACTAGGTTGGGGCTAACTAGAATTTAAGTGATCTCGCAAGCTACAGTCTGAGTGAATGTGAGAGGAATGAGAGCGGGTAGAAACCATTTGGACAAAAGTTAAAAATAAACCAGAGAGTGTGCATTTGCTGTGTTGTATACCTGACAAATAATTTTTAATAATGTAAGATCTATAACATACTGCAATATTCCTGAAAATTTTGTAACATCATCCCAAAAGGCAGGCCTTGATTTCTTTGCTTGCATTAGACTGGCCATAGCAAAAAGCACTGAAATCATCATTTATGTTTAAAAAAAAAAAAAAAAGAGAGAGAGAGAAAAGCAGGTACGGGGAAGAAACTGAAAAGGGAAGAGAGGAAATGAGATTCATCACACCATATCTGTCCCAGAAGAACGAAAATCCAGAAGCTGCTTTCTTTCAGGGAAAAGAACCAGGAAGGAAGTTTTCAGCAAAATAAGGACAGCGAAAGGGAGGTCAGGCTTCCCCCTGAGCAAAGAGGAGAATTTCTTTCATGGGGTTGCTGTCTGAGTCTAACAGGAAGAGACTTAAGAGGTTACATCTGCTAGGGTTCCCCAAGAGATCGCTGAGAGTTGACTTGACTGCCCTTCAGCCATCTACACAAGGAGACGTTTCCCCTGTCAGACACAAGTATAACAAGGTCTAGTGACTACAGGACAAAACCAGCAGAATTAAGGCACACCGGTTATAACAGGGAGTGCTTTCCGCAACCTCCCTAGATGTGTGGCAGATTCTCCCAAAATGTGAGGCCTCTGAATCAAGACAACATATTTTGAAAGGTAGGTTTTAACTTAATCTAAGGGTACAAATTTTTATGCAGGGTTTATTAGATTAAAACCCGTGGCCTTTTTTTGACAGGAATTTAAATTAGATAACCATAATATAACCATTTCTTCTGCCTTAAAATCTATAACATTGCAGAGGAACAAAGCTTATATTGTCCTTTTGCAAAAGTTGTCATAATAATTCTTCTTTCACAAGAAAATTTTGAAGCATTTTATGAAACAATAATAACCCCAAATAAGTGTCTTCAAATCAGGCAGCTAGGGGAAAGTCCAAGTCTCTCAAAGCAATGTCTTCTCCTGCGAACAATTGATGCAATTCAGGAGCCCTTAGTCTGCAGGAGGAGAAATACATTTTAACATAACAACGAGGAATAGCCACCAAAGTGTTCTGTTTTATTCCAGTCTCCTGAAGTAAGTACAAAAGAGACAAAGACATTCAAGGACTGTTACAGAAATAATTGGGAACAAGGGAAAAGAAATTAAGAGTCAGCCTTTTTGGTAGAAAGAGGACATGGCGAAGAGTCGAGTTCTCCTTATTTGTAATCCAAGAACCCAAAGGCTTGCAATGGACAGGAGATGTAACAAATTCAAAATTAATCAAGAAAAATGTTCTTTCACTGAGAAGTCCATTGCCAGTCCATGGCTGGCAGATTCTCAGGGTTCAGTGGAAGAATTAGCTAATCCCTAGTTCTCCTCCAAGCCCTATGTGTGTGAAGTCTCCAGTTGGTATATACATGACCTGGTCGTGCAAGTCTATAATCCTATAAGGTGGCAATAGCTGGTGAAACAAGGTGTGTACATTCAATGGGTTTGTGACCTCCTCGATCACTCAGAGTTCCTAGTGGCCCTGCTTGCTTTGGCCTCTCTTCTACAAGCCAAACCAGCTCCATGTCACAAAGCTATTTCAGTGATCCACCCACAAAGCTTTAGATGCAACAAAACATGTATTTTGTGCGCTTTAGGTCACACCATTTACTTAGTGTAACACAGACTTCAGACTGATCACTACCTCAGTCATCCTACTCAGTTCAAGGGCCAGCTCCAGAAGACTCTTCCTTCAAAGTCAGATGCCATCAGCTTAATAAAGGAGAATTGCTGATCTGAGCATCCCTTCCTAGAGCGCTATGGGAACTATGAAACAGGCTTCAAACAGCAAACCAAGAGTCCTCAAAGCATAGCCAAAAATCCTTGAAGACTAAGGAACATATGGCTGAGCCAGGATGCAAACCCAGTCCTAACCTTGCAGGCAGTACCAATAACTTCCTGTGTTTCTGGGCATAAATATCCACTGAGTGCAGAGCATTGAGAACAGTACCCCTATGTAATGGCATTTCCATAATTACCCAATATGAATTTCTTTGCACCTTTTTCCTAGATCCTCTGGTCTTGGCTGCAGCCAGTAACAGGACATACAACGGAGTGATCTGATTTTCCCATTCATTTCTTCTGCTCTTTGCCTCTTCTTTGGCTTTAGGCTTGGAGAGGGACTGTGCCTGCCTGGGTTTTTGGAAGAGCCTGCTGGGTGCAGATGCTACTGCAAGTGTCATCGTTATTTTTGCAATCAGAGTCATTATTCTGTGCTCAGATGCCATGCAAGAAAATGAGGTATAACTGCTGAGATAGCTGGCAGAAAGCCTAATAGGTTATAGATTATACAGTGTCAAAGACGCAAGCAGTACTTGTCTTAAGTAAGATTTTAATACCTTTAAAAGCTGTGATAAATTATAAAGAAAGGTAATATAAAATGTAGGATAAAGTGTGGACTCATTTTACTTCAGGCTCTCTACTAAGTGGGGACCAAAGGAGACGGGGAGAGGGGATGGATCGTGGTTTTTATTGCTTGGCTGCAATGTCAAAATTGGGTTGGTTTAAAATATTTATGACATGAGAGAAAGAAAATCTGTGAATTACTCAGAACTTAATGTATGTACTCTCAATGTGTTTCACATTTTCTTTAGTTGGGGACAGCAGAGTGGGGAATTGAGGATAACTTGTTTACTGCCAAACAGCTCTCCGTAGTACCTAGTTTTGCTATGTATTAAAAATCACGGCTGGGGCCAAGAATGCCGGAGCTGGAATTAAAGACGAGAACACACAATAACTTTAAGTAATGGCAGAGAGATTTAAATAGCACACATCAGCAGAAAAGAATGGGGAAACCTACAGTACACTGACTTCATTGATACCCCATTTATCAGCAATTACTGACTCCATTAAAGGCAGAGTTTACAGCAGACAGAGAAACAGAGCCTAAAATATGTCCCAACAGATGGACGGAGAGTGTCAGTGATGCCGTATTTCAAAGGCATCTGCAACTTTGTTATCATTGTACATGGAGTCAGAAAGACAGTGAAAAACACTGGAGTAAGGGCCAGCAAATGATTTACTTGACCCTGCATGGGCAGAACTGACAGCAAAAACCTCATTAATTCCTCAGGTCATTCTGGAAGACATTAATTTGGTTTGGACTCAGGACGAGGGGAGATTTTCCAGACATACACCAGGAATTATGAAATCTCTATAGCCAGAGGAAAGTATGTCCAAATCACTTTCTGCATAAATCAAGCTGACTTTCTGAAGAAGGATAATATGCCTAATCAGGGGAGTTATGGAACTTCTTGTACTTATTAGACAGAAAATAAAACAGTATTTTATTTGATAATCAGCTTGGGGAAGATTTTTTTTTCTCTCTTTCTTTTACTGCTGTCTTCTCTTGCCAGAGGTGAGTTGGAAAAAAGACCCTGATGCATGAATAATTGTGAGTGCTGTGATATTATTTGTTTGTTCATGTGGGGATATGTGGGTATGCACATAAAGATACATATATATGTGTATCATTTTAGTCAGCCCACTGTATTTACACATCTTTTGGCCTCTTACCTCCGTGCTGCAGAATGCCAAGTACCATCACCTTCCCTCTCGGATTCTGTTTAACTCTTACTTACCCTCAGCCAAAAGCATCTGGGTAAACAGGAGGGCAAGCAGAGCAGACCTTCTGCTGGGGTGGCAGCCCTCTTGCCATGCTTCTGCTCCTGCACGGTCCCTCCTCCAGCCCAGCTCCCACCAGCATCAACGGGACCCTTGCTGCAGCAAGGACTGATCAAAAATGGGGAGTCCAGCCTGCAGGACTCGGAGCAGAAATACAACTTGGGGTGAGCAGGAGCTCCCCTGATCAGTGGAACTGGGAATGACAGGCTCAGGTCCCAGCTATGACTTCTCCAGTCTGGCCTTAAATCTCTGAGCCAAAAAAAAGGACGCAGAAAAGCGCCGGCTGGATGTCCCCGGCTTGGTGGCAGGGAGCTCCAGACCCAGCTGGGGTGAGTGGGACCCTCCCCTCTCTCCTGGCTGGCCTCCACGACGAGGCCAGTTTGGCTCCAAAAGCAGCCCCCAAAGCCCCTGCAAATAGCCAGGAGCTGCAAGAAGTCATCCCACCACCACCTCCCCCCCCCCCCCCACCCCCGCAATACATGCTTTCCAGTGCTTATACATAAGCCCTTGCCGCACAGGGTATCTTCCCCTGTAAAAGATGCATTCATCATGTTTAGAGAAGGGTTATCTCTCTCTGGAAAGAACATGCATTAGTACTTTTTACTCATTCAACACTGGACACTCCCTATCAACAACAGCCTGCCGAAAGGGGAGAAAGAGGTGAATTAATCACGGGAAGAGACAATTTAAAGGAGTTTGGCCATAAAATGGAGTTCATTAGGAGGCCATAATGTATTTGGGACTAACAAGCTGCAATTTCCCCACCTCTGCTGTCCCGGTCAACAATAAGCAGCACTAATTGCATTGACACCACGTCGCAGGATGGCCACCTACCCTCTTTTAACTCCTTCCATAGAGCAGTCGTACAAAAAGTTATTATTTCACCTATTGCAAATGCAAGTTCTCTTTCAAGATGCTTTAGCTGCTTAGCTCCTTAGATAGGTTGAGACAAAACAGTACTAAGTGGCCTGCAGTTTTCACTCTGGAGCTAAGGTTGTAATAATAATCATGTTACTTGGCTCTAAGATTGCACTTAGATTTCAAAGCACATTACAAATGTATATTCTATAGACAGCATATCACTATAGGCGCAGAACCAAGCGAACCCCAGTTGGGAGCACAGCACAAAGCACTTTTTCCCATCGATCCTCCAAGATACGACAGTATCCGTTTTCCCTGCTTTTTCTCGTTTGGGTTGTTAATAAGTATATTATGTTGGTTAATAATTTTTTTCCAAGCTTCTGATTTCTCTCAATTTTTGCTCCATGTTGTTATTATGCAAAACAGCCTATACAAAGCACTATTGAAAACACTCTTCCTGTAGGGGATTGGGTCTAGGGCAAAAGGAGAGGTAAAACAAGGATTGAAATGCACGAGTGACCCCAGTTTGTGCAGTGCTGCACGTGTGGACTTCTTTTGATCGAGTCAGAACAAGCCAATTTTTTCTAAGGCTAAATTACAGTTCAGTTCTTCGTCAAGATGTTAGCTCTATGCAGCACGCTAGAATCTAATACAAAATAAATATTTCCTTTGGGAAGCCTTTGCCGCCCATCAACTGCAAAAGTACTACAGGGGGCAACTCTGCTGCAGGGAACTATGTGCTCTCCCATCACCTAAGTGCTTTCATCGGAGAGGGTCCTGTTCCTGCTATTGCAAGGGCAAGAGAAAGGCATTGACAGCCCAGCTTGCAGGTTCGGGAGTAGGTAACCCTGAGAAGGAAGACAAGCAAGTAGGAAACATTTTGTTATGAGCAAGATAAATGATTGGAACAATTTGCAGTGCACAAATAATGTTTCTTTATTCCATTGATACTATCAGTTTAAAAATACAAATAAAAATAATCTGGGGATTCATTTTCATGTATGCTCAGACTATCTCTCTAACAATGTAAAGGAACTGAAAATAAAAGTGAATTATATGTATGACCAGTTTGCCTGGCTAGAGCGATAGAAATTGATCTTAGCATAAATGCAAATCAGACAACAGGAAGGACCCTGTTTGATCGTGGTGACTTGATGCCTGAATCCAGCAGAATATGTATTTTTAAAGAAAATTACCATGTTTCAAATAACAATTGAGGTTATTCAAATATTAGCAGATGTATTTTTTACTCCTTGCACCCTCTGCAATGTCTTTTTTCTTATTCTCTCAATGTCTTTTTTCTTATTCTCTTTTTCTCCCCTTTCCTCCCTTTTCCCTTTCCTTCCCCAGTTCTGTCAGCATAAAGACTGAACTGCAGTTAACTACTTTCAGTTTAGTTTCCAGTCAACTCCTGCTGAATTTTACTTTCAGATTCTCATGCTCAATACAATGCTAGAAAATCTAAGTTGAAAATATGGTAATAACATGTTTGCTTGTTGGTCTTGTTTTTAAATATTTCCCTGGGGATTTGTAACAAATCATAAAAATGTTTTCTACTGGTCTTAAATATTGTAAAACCTTATTTAATTTAATCAAAACTTAAATATTAAGCCAAACTTCATTGCACAATGTGTTCCTTTAATGGAAAGAGCTAATGAAAAACACACTAGGCCAAATTTACTCTATTTTCTTCACCAGGGAGATATTTGCTCCTTTATTACTAAGGATCATTTGTTTTGCTTCATTTTCCTGGGAACAGTCTGCAAATTTGTATAATCAGACCGTGTTCTGCACATACTTTTCATGGCTATTCTGAAACAGTTTTGTCCTCATTTCTACCCCTGGAATGGCTCTTTTTTTGAAATGTGAATCTTGGCTGGATGACTCACTGGGACACTAACTTTATCTTCATCTGTTTTACAGTAATTGGACTGGAGCAATTTTTGTAGCTGTATCTGAGATTGTTTCCTGCTTTGAACTCAGCACTCATACTGTCATGTGTTAATTTTAGTGATTACGCAAACTAGACTCTAGCCAATAAAGTTATTGTAGTCAAAAATATGGCTCCAATCCAAATCACTCTTACTTTATCTTCAGCAGAGTAACTGCCGCTTCATATTATGAATGGACTAAAATCAAATAAAAATATTCGCCACAATAACTTACCAGCAGAACAATGTGTAGTATCGCTTCTTTTGCTATGTAGTTGGGAATTTTGTACAGCTACTTTCTGCATAGGAAAGCTTGAAAGTCTCCTATCATCTCGGTTATAAAAGGACATTTATTCTGTAAGGAAGGAAAAAAAAAAAAAGTTGTTCAATGTTTTAGCTCTCATTCAGGTAAAATCCTGGTTCAGAAAGGGCATAGAAGCATGTGCTGGAAATGAAGTGTGTGCTCAAGTCCCATTGAAGCCAGGTAGATTGTAAGCATATGCTGAAATGCTTATTTAAATTGGGCCCTTAATTATTATGTGCTATGAGATTGAACTACATTTCATATTATTTTCATACATCTATATTTATATACGGGTGGGTGGGTGGGTGTGCAAGGATATATGTAAGCTGTTCACTAAAGAATATTAAAAATGAAAAAAGATTCCCCCACACCCTTCCTCCTAAAGCGGAAGATTATTTGATGTTTTTGACAAGCAAGATTTTAATGTTTGGCTGAAATGGCCATTTTTTCAATGGAAGAAGAAAAGAATCAGAACTTGTTTTTACTAATCTTTCTGGTATTGCACCTCAGGTATGTTGTATGAGCACATAGGGCTACAGGGACCCAGTCCATCCTTGCAGATCTTTGCAGAGTGATCAAACACGTCTTGTTCAAGCAGAGTGCATCTCTACTTGCTTGTGGGGTTTTGTACTTTAATGAATCAGCTATCATTTTAACTTAATCTGTTCTCTAATTCTGTCAATTATTTCTATCATTTATGTATATCAAGTTTAAAGTTACGTGTACCTACTGTTAACCTAACTGTGGATTTTCTCTGTGATAACTCTCTGTCCCATCGGTTTACTAAGGGACTAGCTTCAGAGAGCTTTATCTGATATCACTGGCCTGTGCCCTACCAAGACAAGCTGGTGTTTCTGATATTGTGCAAATGCAGGAAGCTAATTAAATGGGCGGGGGGGGGGGGGTGTTAATCAAAGATCTTAAATACACAGGTTAAAAAATGTTTTATAGACCGCTAAATGTAAGCTAAGGAGAAAATGAAGGCTTTGAGGAAGGATTTGATTCAGAGGGGCACGATATTTGGCTCCAAGCAGAGAGAAGGAGCAGGCACAAGTGAAACAGCATGGACTTTCCCAAGGAAGGGACAAAAATATGGTCTGGGAGGAGAACAGCCCACTGGTAGGAAATGAGGGAAGGTGAAGGAGAGTCCTGAGGGGCTTTACAAGGCAGGAAAGTGGTTTTGAACTGAATTCAGCAATGGATAAGAAGGCAACAGGGGATGGGAGCAATGTGATCCTATTTCTTAGAATGAGAAATAATCCAGCCACGAAAGTCTGTATCCACTGAAGTTATGAGAGAAAGAATTTTTTTAATTTTTTTTAAATAAAAAGATTTGCAATTGCTGAGGCATAAATCAGGTCTGGGTATGGATGAGTTGCTGTATTGCTTGTAAGATAGTGATAGACCTGCTGGCAAGGAGATACAGCCGGGCCAGGAAATCTTGGGCTCGTTACGAGCGTACCTTCAGAGACCGTCAAACACAGCTGGGCACCATGCAACTCCCAGGGGAATTTGGCCCACTGCCTTACATCCACACACAAAGCAGAGCAGGGAAAGAGGGGTGAGAGCGGCACAGAAATGTAAGAAGCCTTGCAAAATCAGTTAACGGTAGAGCTAGGGCTATGCCCGATCTTGGGCTCTTGTTCAGTACACAGTCTACCGGGGCAGGCGAGATGGTGACTCTGAATTCTCCTGGTGCATCTTAGCTCCCATCTCCTTGCTGACCAAAGCACTGTGCTGCTCTCCTCACTTCTGGTTGTACTACAAAGGTCTGCCACATCCATCCTGTGGGCAGATGGAGACAACAGCAGCGGCAGAAAATTTATGACCTGAAGCAGAAAGAGAGGACATAAATGCCCAGAGGGTAGAAAGTACTTCTATGAAGGGATATACTACGTACCACCAACTGCCAAATAAAAAGCCACTAACAAAGAGCAAGGCAGAAAGAAGAATTTTTCTGCTTGTCTAAAGACAGACCTGGAGCAAAGGCTAGGATGCCCGTGACTCCTGGGTTCTGCAACTACCCTCAGCAGATTTCTTGCTAACTTTGTCCCGATTCAGCATTAGCAGTTGCTGCCAGCTCCCATAAATGTATCTCCCATATGAGACATGGCACTCAAAGCCCAGCTCCAGTCCTATTACCCAATAAGCAAAAAAATATGTGTTGTCATAAGGTTTTATCACAGCTGGGCTCAACCAGGATGCTCAGCAAAAAACCCCAAGCCGGTCAGCGCAACGCTGTCTCTCTTAGCATGCAGAAGGCAAACGGCTGCAGGAATGTTTTATGTTTCTGTTCCATCCCTGAAGTTTCCTGTTGTTTAGAAACCTCCTGGATACAAGGCAGATGAATTATTGATATGCCAGCCTTGGGAAGGAAAAGCAAGGCAAGATTAGAAAAAGGGAAGGGACCTTTGTCTGGAGTAAACTGTATAAAAAGCAGGACGTTCGGTTCCCAAGGAGTCGTACACAATAAAAAGAAATCAGACTACCGTGGTCCGTGTGGTTTATAAACTACTAATCATGGGTGATTCAGCGCATACCTCTGGCTTCGCTGTGTGCACGGCTGCGCGGCGGCACACGGGGACTTGCCCTCCAGCGGCAGGCAATGCCGGGGGGCATGCACCCCCAAACACCCACCCTGCCGCAGGGCCCCGTGGTCGGCCTGATGCCGAGGAGCCGGGCGCAGGTGGGTCGCGCAGCTGCAGCGCTGGTCCGTGCACGCAGCTGGCACCGCAGCCCCGCACTAAGGCACCACGGGAACGCGGGGTGGGTGCAGGCAGGGGCCCCAACGCACAGGATTTCTCTGCTCGTCCCCATGCTTTGCCTGCAGGGATCTCAGTAGGGTTACTGTAAGCACCATGCGCCATCTCCAGAGCACCTGTATCCATCAGTGGGCTTGAGACCTCACCAGTTGTCTTCCAGCAGCGTGCCAAGCCCTCAGAGACTGCTCACCCACCCAAGGTCCCCCCCTTCCAGTGGGGGTGAGAAGGACAGGCCCCGTGTGTCAAGCTCATGAGAAAAACAGCTGTCCAACCATGCAAAAAAACGCGTCTGGTGCAGAGCAGTTCTGGAAAAGGACCTTTTCAATTGAAAGTACCCTCCAGCAGGTACATCCCTCTAAGGCAATACCGCTGTGCCCTCACCAGGGGCTCTGGGGTTAGGGCACGGGACCTGAGGAATTAATCTGCTTTGTCCTGCAAGGACTCTCATTTACGGTTTGATTAGCCCCATCAACTGGGACAGAGCACTTCTGCATGATTAACGTGTGTGGCATTACACCGCTGATATCTCCCTACTTCTCTAAAGATCCTATATATGGCTCACCACCGGCCACTTCCCCCTCAGCTGTGCACGCTGAAGGCAGGCAGGAAAGTTGCAAAAACACTTGCTCACTCTTCTGTGTAATTATGTCCACACTGTTCTTAGAAAGTAGAGAGTCACGCTCTAAAATTCTCAGCATGTAAAGACGAACCTGCGGCACGCGTGTCTTCCCACCATCACGCCTTCGATATCCCAGAGCAGCCACGGGGGCAGAGACCGAAGCATAGGAAGCAGAAAGGGGACCCACTGCGGGTGCTGAGCTGCAGAGGGGTCACCCTCCTTCTGCCTTGGTCCTGGAAGGCCAAACCAAAAATTAGTCAGGCTGAGATATTTGTGGCTGATGGCTGTAGTTGGAGAATAACTGAAAGACGCTGTTTGCCCAGAGAGAGAAGCAAAAACTGATCTTTCAGCTCACTGACAAAACCAAATGACGGGAGGAGCACGAGGGGGAAGGACTGCTTGAAGTGGACCTGAAATATGTGTTGGTTTTGGGTTGGGGTTTTTTTCTGCAAAACTGAAATGTTGGAGGAAAAATATTTGAGTTGAAGGCTGTATTTTGGTTCCTTCGTGAGCTTTTAATGTCATTCTCGAGCAATTTCAATAAAACTGAAGTAAATCTGAAACAAACATTGCTTTTGAATAATGCTATTGAAAGGCTGTCTTTAAAATGTCAACATCAAATGTTTCAATGTTTTCAGACTTGTTTTAACTACAACAATTAATTTCCCTTTACAGCAATTTTGTGTTTATCCTAAATACGTGTTCACCAGTGGAAAAAAAAAAAAAATGTGGCTGAAAATTGTTACCCTCCATTATTTACCAGTACAAATTTTCACATGAAAAAAATCTTACCAAAAATAAATGTCATCCAGCAAATAATTGATTTGACTGGATGCTGCTTATAAGGATGGACAGGAGTCAGAAAGTACCATGACACCCCAAAGTTCAACAGTTGGCAAGAGTGAACGGAAACCTCCTCCTATAATAGGATAAAAGGTGTTTTAGGTTTGCACTGGCCTCCAAGTCTATGAGTAAGATGAGGAGCCCCCTTGACAACACAAAACCAGGGTAGTCAGCACAGCCAGTTGAAAAATAACAATTGTTGGTCAAGAAGTTTCAACATTTTTGTCTGAATTTTCCACTAACCATTTATTTTCCTTCCCAATTAAAAATAAGGAGGAGTAACACGGATAATTAGTTTTGCCACCTTCTGAGTGTTTGACTTAGTAACTCTAAGAACTGCCTTTGAGTATGTTTGTTTATATAAAACAAGTACCTCCATGCACTGCGAAAGAGTCTTTAATCAAATAGGTTGTTTGCAACTTGCTTTTTTTTCTGTAGTGCTGATGCCCCTTGTCACCACATGCTGGCTCGTGGTCCCACCTTTTGCCCCCAGTGACAGTGCATCTCCTCCGGGCTGGAGGAAGCAGCCAGCACCGCCAGCGGCCAGCCCGAACGCCTAACCACCCTCCAGCAACTTCATCTGCAAGCCCTCAAAGAGCTTGACCACAGGGACAAGCGCTCACGAACCCGGCGCCAACGGAGCAGGATACAGCGGGACCGACGAGAGTAGCATCTCTGCTGTTCCATCTGAGGTCTGGCACGCTCATCGCCTCCCCGGCCCAGGAGTTTGACCCTCCGCATCCCCTCCTGCCCGCCGAGGTTGCTCCTGGCCTCCTGGCGAGGCCTCCCACCGAGCGGCCGGCAGCGGTGGGCGCTCGCCTGCAGCCCCGGGGAGGACGACGGGCCGGGACCAGCCGCTCCTCCTGATTAAGATAAATGGGGCTGTGCAGATCAGCAGACTATCTGGGGTGTCCATCACTTGCCACTCGATTAGCTGTAACAAGCTCTGGATGAGCCTGCACGGAGGAGTTGCGCTGCTTAATTTGTTGGGCCGGTCGGGCTTGAAGACCACAGAGAAGGCAGCAGAAGCACAGCGGAGCATACCTAGCAAATCTGCGGAGATAGCAGCAGTTAATTAGCTCTGTGTGTTTATTTGGAAGGAGAGCCGTGCAGGGGAAGGGTTTTAGCCCCTGACATCCCGCGCGTTCAGTTTCCCGCCTCATCCTCACAAAGCAACTTTTCAGACACGTTTCTAGAGCAACTGCCATCATTTCTGCATTTCCATTTAAATCTTGTCCTCCACCTTTTTGGTGAGCAGTTGGACTCTGACTTGTTTCCCCGCTCCGAGGTTGCCGTACACTCAGCGGAGATTTCCAGCCCGACCCTGCGGTGCAGCAGCCCAGACAGCACGGCAGTGCTGAGATACTGTCTGAAGCAACTCTCGGTAGCAGCACTAAACCGCAAACCATCTCAAACATGCCCAGACCAGACCGGCACGCTGTGGGGATATGCCAAGAATTAGACCCCAGAGAAATTCCAGTGCACAGATACACAGGAGAGAGTAAATAGGTCCAGCCGCATCTGGCATGTGGACAGCACAGGCAAGCTTATCTCTTGCATTTTATAATGAGGAAGTGATGGGCCAGATCTCCAAAGGCATTTAGGTGCTTCGACATTTAACCTCCCACTGATTTCAGTGGGAGGCCCGCAAGGAAATTAGGTGTCTAATTATGCTTGGAGGTCTGGCCCTAGAGCTCTGCTTTCCCACATTGTTTATTTCTGTGTCATTTATTGCTGCCTATGAAGGCAGTAGACACCATTCTCTCTGCCCCTTGGCCATCCAGGTAGCATGAGTTAGTGCTGTGAGACCCTGATCCTGGTCTCTCAGTCCACCTTCAGCTCAAACGTGTCTGTATGGCCACCTTCACTTCTTGTTCATAGGGCCCCTTGGCACTGTTCTATTATATTTTGGGTGCACACACAGGTGTGGGCATGGGAGGGAAGAATGGGGACAACGGGACAAGAGATGATGGCTCAGCAAAGGGTTACGTGTCACTACAGGAGAAAGCATTGGGCTTCAGCATGAGCTATGCCCATGGACAGGAGCCACAAATGCTGGAGGAGAAGTTTGAGACACGTCACGCTCACACCCCTTCTTTGCAAGGCATCTTTGGCAATGCTGATGGCAGAAGGTGTGCAGCAACGACTGTGCACAGCTGGGACGGTCACTCCAGAGTCCCCATATTCTGGAGAGAGGCAGGAGGCAGAAAATGTCCCCACGCAGCTGGAAAAGGCATACAGACATGAAGAGATGCCAGAAGGCATCTTCTACCCCTGGTTGCTTTCACTAAAGAACCATGTATGGACTCTACCCAAAGTCCCTCCACCACCAGAAATCACGTGCCAAGGGAAGTGCAAACGTCTCCTCTCTCTCTTTCTAATACCACCATCCTTTTCTGGTTACAACCTAATGTAAGCATTCCTCCACTGGTTAACCATTGCTGGTTAACCTGGCTGGTGATCTGGTGACCTCTTGACTTGTACAAATACATTGCCACCGCTCTATCTGTATGGCTGTAGCGCAGTCCCCTTGTGTCTCTACCACCTGGCCTGGCCTTGGTGGGTGGTGAACCTCCCAGACTGAGCATGGCTGGCGCAGGAGAGGGGTTGTCCCTTCAAGGAGTGATGACCACCCCTCTGATCTCTTAGTTTCAGGGCACTAGACAGGCAAAAAAGACTGCCCTCTTGCAGGGGTATAGATAAGTCCCCGGCACCACACAGGAACTGGCCTCAAATTGATTCCAAATTCTTCAAGACTACTTTGAAATGAGCAAAGTCTGGCAGCAAACTTTGACTGTGTGCCCTGTGTGGTGTGGGGGCATTTGTGATTCCAGCGAGATAGTCGGACTAAGGGACAGGCTTAACTGTCAAAGTGTAAAAAGTATTTCCTATGGCAGAATTTGTAGCTGAGGCCCATTTCTGATCACGTCATCGGCCCATACAGTTGGATGCTTTCCTGCACCCAGCAGTGGCCAAGAAGTGTTCATGTCTACAAAAAAAAAAAAAAAAAAAAAAAAAAAAAAAAGAGAACATAAAGAACATCAGAGAATAAATTCACTCCTTGGGAAATAGAGGTCAGTAGAGTTACGCCAGGGAGGAATTTGGACCGAGATACCTGGACTTTGATACTACATTTTAAATAGTAAAAATATTTTCAGTGGACAGGGAACTGTAAGAGGTTTATAAATGCAAAAGAGAAGAAAAAAAAAATGGTGCTGCTCCCCCGCAGCCTCCTAAAAATAGCAAATTACACACCTAATAAATGTATCAGCAGCCCATGAAATTGACAGCCTGAAATTGAAGAACAGACCCGTTTTGTTTGGAGAAATAGTCTTTAAGAGTGTGGAGGTGAATTAGAAAAATAGCAACTGACATTAAGAGTGCAAGATTAATTTGACTGAGCTTTAATTGAGACAGCCTGAATGAGCCAGAAAAAGAGAAAAAGGGAGAGGGAGAGGATCCCAGCTCTGTCTGGCTCCATAGAAACTCCACCTACCATGTCCTTTCAGCTGGAGCTCAAGTTACAGCATTACATCATCCCAAAAACGTCCTTTTGGCTGATAATTCCCTGGGAGCCGGGCACTGATGCTGCGCACAGGGTTACGGATGCGGCCGCCGGGTGCAAATTCACCCTTTTGGGTTCATTGGGGCAGGGACAGGCCGAGGGCCACCCTTGGACAGCCTTCAAAACCCCCTCCCTCTTCGGAGGCTGGGGACCACTGGGGCCGCCGGCTTTTGGGGCAATGTCCCCACCGTCCCGTCCTCGCGCCCCGCGGGGCCACCACAGCTGCAGCTTTTCCTTGCGGCCGGAGGGTCTGGGACTTGCTGGAGCTGGCGGGGCGGGGGGAGAAGATGTTATTTATATTTCAGAACAGATCCGCGTACTCAACAAACCCTGAAATCCTGAAGCCTGTAAAAGCATTAAGCAGGCCATCCTGACCGTGAGCCTCGCTCGGGTTTCCTGGCTTAAACAAGAAAGTCCTTCTCATAAGCAAGGAATAAGATCTTGCGCAGGCAATATTTCAAAAGCCTTGCTACTACTGAGTAAATAAATGTGCGTAGCAGATACAATAAACATTTTCTTCTGTTCTGAAATCAGATCTGCAGATCCCAAATCCCCCTGTGCTGTGCAGACTGTAATTACAGGATATGTTAAATTTTCTTTATAGCCAGCCCTGATGGTTGTTAAGTGACCGCACCGCCCAGTACAGCACCCCTCTCTGGTCTGCTACCATTCGTAATGAAAACCAGATGTTTGTTTAAAGTTAATAATCAATACAGCACTCATCCCAAGTCAAGTAGGGCTAAACATTTGCTTAGAGAAGCCATGTCAGAGCCGCGATAAGCGGGGGCTTGGTGCAGCACGCTGCTTCAGACCCTGCTGGGGTGTGAGATAAAACATTCAAATTCCAGAGAGCGAATGCTGGGGCCAGGGGATTGATCTGAGCCTCCACGAGTAACCAAAGCAACTAAAATATATGCAGCCCCGGCCCCATCCAGATCCCTGACGGGCATCGCAGCCCTGCTCCCAGCCCGCTGCGTGCTCCCAGCGAGGCCAGAGCCGTGCTTTGCACCGGGTTCTCTATTATAATCATATCTGAACTGAATAAGAATATATGCAAGGGGAAGAGTACGATGCAGTTGAAAGCCACGGTGCTGATAGGTGGTGAGTGCTCCCAAATCACTGCAAAGGCAGCGGGAGCTGGCAGAGAAGAAGGTATATACCCAGCATCTATCTCATTGCAGTCGATTGAGGTCATGGCTGAAGTTTTCTGATCTTTTTAAATCCCAGGTTAGACAGTAAATTGAATAATTTACTGCTGGGTTGGACAGTGAGATGGAGGAACTGTTAGGGCAAACTCTTCATGTGGCCCACATGCCTTCTCACAGCTGGCAATATTCAAGCCTTCATCTCAGTGAATGGATGAGAAGGAAGAGCATTGGGAATGCTGGTGGGAACTCCAGATGGAGGTAACGCCAGCTGATCTGCTCTGCTCGGATCTTCCCTAACTGGGTCAGAGCTGTCCCAGTCCAAACATGATTTGAAAATTAATACTGGGAGAGTGGTTTGCTGTTGCTCCAATACTGCTCATTGTTTGCAAACAGCTGGATGGCCAAATCCTCTATGTTTCCTGCGCTGTAGGTATAAATATTTCAAAGCAGACTAAGTTCTTTTTCTTCGCTGTTTGCTGTTCAGTGGTCTTCTTGCCAAATGACCTCCACCATCCAGCCCAAGAGCTGAAACAATGCAGTGTGATTCAGCTGCCCAGCCTGCACCCTCCCCTTTCCCACCTCCACTCCCAACCCCTGCTCAGAGAGGCTAGACACCATCATATAAGCTTAACTGGAATACCCACCACACCTTACTTCTATGTGGCAATACCATGATGAATTCCAAGTGAATTTGAGAGAGTCCGGAGACCTAGCGTTTTGCCTGATGGTGGAAAAAGAGAATTCTCTCGATTTTGCCTGTTCCTTTCTGACACTATTTAGGAGCAGAAGCCAAATGCTTGCCTATAGTCTAACCCAGTGACAGATGCCACTGCTCAAATATTCTGGTGTAAAAGAGACTGAAGTTTTAAATTCTAGGCTTTCCCTAGGAAAACTAACAAGTAAAATGACAAGAAGAAATTATGAGGAAATGTATATGACTCACAGAATCATAGAAATTTTGGTTAGAAGGGACCTCTAGAGGTCATCTAGACTGACTTCCATTTGAAGCAGGACTATCACCAGCAGTGTTTTACTGAGGCTGTATTTCAGGCTATGATCTGTGTGTTTGCTCCCTCTTTTTTTCTTTTTTTTCCCCCTCAAATTTTTGTTTGCAACAGCCTTTTCATAACCTTTGAATTTAGTTGTGTGTCATATGTACCCCCTTAACTCATCTTAACTCACATGATTAGGCCAAACAGTTTCCATTAAAATATTTCTGTGAAGTGGGCAATCTTTAAACTTTTTCAGGCTTTTCTACCCTCAATAAAAGGCTTTTCTCCCTTAAGCAGGACATCTGCTGAACTGAGGTGCCATCCCCACTGTCTCTGGCCATAGGGTCATGCAGCACCTGAGCCGAAATCCGAGGAAGGACAAGAGGATTGCAATTCATAAGGTTCAGGGCGGTCTACGTCGGCTTCACTTCTTACTGTGCAAGTACGGAAAGGGAGACACGGGACATCAGAAACACTCACATGCCAGTTCTACTTCTGCGCTGTGCTGAGTTGTTAACTTCCCTTCTTCCTCAGCGCAGAAATCCCCAAGTTAAAGTACTCATTTAGAGTTACCCAGAAAGCTGAAGATAGATTTGGATCCTGTTGAAAGCCGCTGTTTTGTAACAAGCCAGAACCAACCCTCTTGGCTTAAAAAAAAACCACCCTCCATTCTACTTAAAGCAGGTTCAGTAAATGATCTGTGACCAAAAACAAAACCAAGTACTAAAAGCTGGATAAAACTGCCTATCTCACCTCCAAATTAAATCTGACCTGCACACCATGCACACCAAAGCATTCCTAGAGCTCCCCGGCTCGTGAACGTATCAAAAAAGGCATTTATTAAAAAAAAAGTCCGTTTGAAATCATGCTAACAGTGAGCGTTTCTGAAGAGGATTCATCTGCATTCCCAGGTCATACCATGCCTATAGAGCTACAGCATGCTCCTAATACACTGCTTCGTCTCTCCTTCCCCTATACAACCAGTTTCCAGCACGAAAATAACCTCAAAGCATAGCTCTGGGTAACGCTACAAGGAAAGCGACAGCCCCAGAAGTGGTGGCCATGGGTCTATGTCCTCAGGGCTACTTAGCGCGGCAGAGACCCCCCCTGCAGCAAGCTCCTGGTCTCCATGTGGGCTCAGGGGTCCCTCAGTAGAGCGGCACTGGGCCGGAGAGGGCAGGGCTGAGACCACCGTCCCTCTCCTCGGCTTTTTCCATTAGCCGAGTTAGGTGGCCCAGCTGCTGCACGGCCCCGGCTTTCGCCACATGTTGTCTACAGATGCCTAAAAGCTGGGCTTTGCGATGCCTAATTCCCAAGCCTGGCCTCAAGCAGCCAAGTCAGCCACACCATAACGCTTTCAAAATAGGAGTCCAGTGTCAGCCTCTGTGCCGAAAAAAACACCTTTCCCTGGGACAGAAAGCCTCCGGTTTGGGTATTCCTGGGACCTGGATGGGCACAGTGCTCTCATTGCTCTGAGGAAAAGGCACGGGATTAGGCTGGTCACCGGTCCAACTGGATCCAGCAGTGTATTCTCATCTAAAATCTTCTTTCCCTGGAAGAGATACTGCTTTTTTTTTTTCCCTTTTTTTTTTTTTTTTTTTTCGCTTTTTCTTTCCCCCTGCTTTGTAAGTAATCCTGTTCTTCACTCTCCGCTGTCTTGGCACCTTCCAAGCAAAATCTAACACTGAGGAATAGATCCTCTTTTTTTTGAATAATAAATGGAAATACATTTTTGCTGCAGCCTTCCAATCCGCACAGGCGACACTGTCAAAATGCTCTGAACTTTTTTTGGAAGCAGCAGATGACTACAGCTGGTTAGCACAATTATAGCTGTTGTGTAATGCTTGGATCCTCTGTTGTTTCATTCATTCTATTCATCAAATTCTGCATTATGCTGTGGGGGAAGATCTGCCTGATGGTAAATTTACATTTTTTCCTATGTTGCTGTTATTTTTCATAGTTAAAGGGACACTGGCAAGTGACACATCACTTTTTTAATGTCGTTTCAAAAGTTGTTTACCCTGTAATTTACAGTATCCTCTTAGAAGCCAGAAGAATGGAGAGCTTGAGCAATTTGGCATTTCCTCACTCTTGTATATTGATTTTTTTTTTTTTTCTTCGTTGTGGGCTGGAGGAAGCTCAGACACTTTCTACTTAGAGTGGTTCACAGTGGACTTAAGGACAGAGGCTACTGATTTTCACAGTACTCCCAGAGGTAGGTAAGTATTATCTGCAAACTATCCCCGTTTTACAGGCAGGAGGCAAGCAGCCCTTGCAGAGATGGGGCCAGAGCTCTGCCAAGTTTTGTACAGAAGCGCCTCTGTCCCTAGCAGGGGATTTTGGGAGGAAAAAAGGACCTGCCCTAGAAACTCATCCTCCAAAGTGCCCGTCCACCCTGGAGTACAAGCGAGCCCTCCTTGTCCTGCCATCATAGTCCTGCTACCCTCGGCAGGGGAACAGCCAGGCTGGCACCAAATGTCCCCATGGGGTGTCTTAGTCCCACCGAGACTGGGGTGAGGAAAAAGGGGCACAAAGCTGACCTCTTTCCCTTGCTTCATCCATGATTATAGCAGGCCAAGGTGCTGAATATTGATTCTTGTACACATCCTTTTTTTATAGTATGTAATATCACCCACATTACATCAACATGGGATCACAATAATAAAATGGCCACTGATGCTGATACTAATTTTTGATTCTGTAAAACCGCCACTGTATTTGAGCTTTCTCGATTGTTTTTTCAAGGTAGAAAACCAAGTTGTGCTCAGTTTTCACAAACAAAATTTTTTTGCTGTTCTCAAGATGGGCATTTTGGGGAACTTTTGGAGAATATTGACTGTTTTGTGACTCAAGGCTTTCACTGGAAAAGTGAAGAAATGTATGAAAAATAGTACATTTCTAAAAGGATTTTGATACTGTTATAACAAAAAAGAAGCAAAAAGAAAATAATGGGATGGCATTGGAGGAAGAAAAAGGGAAGGAATATAGTTTACAGATGCTGTTCCTTATTTTTCTTCCTCTTTTTGGTCTTCCTATATTAAAAATAAACAAATGAACCAAAAATAAGATAAAAATGTTTGAGTTTTTGTAGCTCCCCTCTGTGCGATTTTCTTTTATTGTTCCTTTTCTTTTCTTTCTTGCCATTGTTGAATCTGTAAGACTGTATACTTAAAATTCATTTGGGTAATTAAGTTAGCGAGAACAGCAGAATTTCATTAGGCTGGAGCAGAAAGAAGTTTCATTGAGCGCCAGCGTTTTCACACATCCCCGGGGGTGGGTGGAAGCACGGTGTCACCCAGCATCAGCCTTCAAGCATCAGGGGACCCATGAGCCCGAGATGAACCCTTCAGACACGAGATACACCTTGCTGTGCCGCGTGAAGCAGCCATCCTGCATGGTGACAAGTAGTTGCCAGCAGCATTCCCGGGTTCCACTGCAATAAAGATTATTTACGCACCATGACTGCTAAGTGCTACTAAACACAAAAACAAATGACACTATAGTCTCAGACCACTAAATTTGTCTCTCTGCTGCACATATCCTTTGCTTTCCCTTTGGCTGCCTTTTTGCTAGCTGTAAATTGCATAATTCATTCTCTCGGTTGTTTTATAGTTTTGTGGTGAAATTCAGATTTATCATCATTAAATATTGTTATCACTGTTTACACAATGACGCAAACTGTCTGAAATGTGTCTCAGACTCAACGCTGACATCTAACCTCAGGAGAAGATGGGACTCTCCAGACCAATCCAGATCCAGCCTACAAGCCAAGTAATTGGGATGAAATCGGAGAAAACTACTGTAACCCTGGAAGTCAGGAGGGAGGGTCATTACGTGTCTAATTCTGCTTCTAAAAGGCAAAGGTGCAATGCGCGGTTTGTCAAGAAACAGGCCATTTAGGGCCTTTAATATTACCAGTTAGCAAGGATTATTTCTCTCCCTCGAAACACAAAGAAACTGAAGGTACTGTAGAAGATGGGACTGAGCCCAATGGGAGGACCAAAGACCCGTTTCTCCTCCGCTTTCTGTCCTCTTCTCAGTCTCCGGTAGATTGCAGACTAGAAACTTTTCCATTTTGCATGGTTATTTCATGGCCTGGATGCTGAGTACCTGCTCTCTCCGCTCCAGGATCTGCCATCCCCTTGATTCAAGACCCACGAAAGCCACTGGTGGGGCCATGAGTGGGTAACCCCCAAAGCAGAGACCGCAATACCCTGCAGAGATGGGACACTGGCTTGGTTTGTAGGTCAGGAGGCGCATGCTGCTCCCCCCTGAAATTCACTCCATGTCTTGCTCGACCGAGGTGACCTGTGGGACGTTTCTGTTAGCCACACTTAAGTCACATCAAGGATTAGCAGGTTTCAAGGAAAGCCGCAAAGCACTGGGCCGTCAGTCTCTCAGGGCTGTCTCTGCTTTGGCTGGTTCATAATAATGTCATCGTGAAAGATTAAGACGTTGCAGCTTGGCGAAGAGGAGCGATAGTGCAATAAATCCCTCTGTTGGGGCATTTCCTCTGGCTGGTTGTCTGCGCAGCCATTTCAGGCTGCTCTGAAATTAATTTCAACATTCTTGTAGGCACTTATCTCCCCAAAGTGAGATTTCCCGGGAATCGCCGGGGAAGGAATGAAGACAGAAGAAATATGGCTAAACCCCAGCACTTAAGACCTGAGCCCTCTCTTGTTAATGCTCTTGGTGTAAATCAGGAGGAATTCCACTTTCATCGAGGGAATTATGCCAGTGATATACCGTTAGTGAGAGCTGACTCAGGTGTGAGTCCTTTTAGTTGGGCTTCCTTTATTCTCTTCTACAAAAGGAGACCCCGACCCTGCAGATAGCTGTGCTCGGCTTTTGGGTATCGGAGATCTCAGGGCAGAGAGACAGGAGAAGAAGCATGACTGCTCGCATACTTAGCCTGACTTTACAGTGTATATAAAAGTTTCAGAATCAGGGCTTAGTCACTTCAGAGGGAAATTACAGTCACAGTCATAGGCAAATACTCACTCAAAAATACTTGGAAATCGCATGTTCTTTGATGCAATTAACTGTAAATTGGACCTCCTTTCTATTCAGGGAATTTTTTTTTTTTTCTCACTTTCAAAAAAGTAAAATTCAGTCCTGAAGCCTAACGCATCTGAAAAAAAAAAAATCACGATTTGCTGTATCTAGTAAGAAATAAGTGATGGGGACTGAAGGTGGGGGAGGGAATAGTGCAGGGCAACAGATACAGAACAAA
The DNA here is from genome assembly GCF_900496995.4 of Aquila chrysaetos chrysaetos. Taxonomy (NCBI): domain Eukaryota; kingdom Metazoa; phylum Chordata; class Aves; order Accipitriformes; family Accipitridae; genus Aquila; species Aquila chrysaetos. The sequence continues at coordinate 7,981,429 of NC_044016.1, forward strand.
ATGCCATCTTGGAGAAAGCCATCTCACAGTGAATGCAACCAGCTGGGTGTCTGAATGCTTTGTAAAATTTTATTGTGAAATGCACAGATGATGAGCACAGCTGCAAAACATCAGGAGTGTTTATCATGATCTCCCAGAACGTTCTGGGTGTGTTCCCCTTTGACACTATTTATGTAGGCTTAACCTAAGCTGATTTCAATGGAGACATCAAAATTGTTTCAAGGTGCATCCTATTATATGCAGGATAAGCTTGTGGCTTAAGGTTTCTCTCCCCTGTCTCATGCGGTGTTTATCAGCATGCAAAGGACAACAGAATGAAGAAGTAGCTGATAGCATCTAACTAACCGGCTGCTGTTGCTGAAGCAAATAAAAGACATTTCTGGCACTCACACAAGTACTAAAAAGGGGATTAAGCAGATTTGGGGGATGGAATTCAGGCTGAAAAATTTGCAATCCATCCTTCTGTGCCTAAGCGTTACAACGATCTTCAAGCAATGGGCCTGACTCTTTGGAGCATTACTTATTTTACCTCAATTCAGGTCCCTCCCAGTGTCACGCTGGTGCCATGTGAGAATAGCACGGCCGAGAACCAGTTTCCCTGTGCAGTGTGCTTCACCTGCTTGTGGTCCCAAAAGTTTATACGTGATCACCTGCATCCCGTCACATGCGATCGTGCTCTAATTCAGTCAGACTGTTCACAGGCATAGAAGTTATCATGATTGAGGCACAAGCCTGTTGTTATACTATAGAGGAGGAGACAACGTAAGACCCTGTTCCCAGTTTCCTCAGATAGCTTGCTATGAAAAAAAAAAATTAATAATAATTTAAAAAAAAAAAATTTCTGTGTGTTCTATACTTCCTGATTTTGGCAGGCAGTAAAAACATCGAAATACTCCTAAGGAAGCTGGTTTTGTAAGTTCCGGCTGGTGATGGGGGGAGAGAAGGGGAGTGAGAATATCAGGCAAGAATAGATACTGACAGCTACCTGCCCAAAGAGAGGTTTTACATTAAGAATTCAAGAAGGAACTTAGGAAACATTGTTGTTATAAAATGAAATTACACAATTATTAAAAAGCTAAAAAACTTTGTTATAATTAAGCTACATTTCTGGAGAAAAAAAAAGCAATTAAACCATGGTATTAATTTTAACGGCAACCCCCCCTTTCCCACACTAAGACCTTGTGACAGCTTTACTTAGTCTTCATTATGCATTTTCCAACAGTTCATTGCAAACAGCATCTGATATAACTGTGAAATCCCTGTAGCACTGTCACAGCTGCAGCGTCAGATTTTAAAAGTGAAGGAGTACTGGGAGAGACACTGTTTGTAATCACTAACCCAGGTCTCAAAGCTGTTCAGATTGAGCTGTTTACATTGTACTTAGGCAATTTTTTTCTCCCCTCTGAGATTCACAAATTGCTTAACAAAAGTCACGACACCTATTTTTTCACATCAGGAGCTGAAATGCAGAATAAGGAAGGACCGACTAAAACCAGTTTGTTACAAATGTGGGATAAGAAATCAGATCTTCTGAACGCAATCTCCTACCTAATCAGCAGAGACGATGGCTTCCTGCACCTAAAAAAATGAAGCTTCCTCCCCGTTCTTCCAGGGTTGCACAGAGAAGGAATTTCGGTTCTTCTGGTCCTGAGAACGGCCCCTTCTGAAGGAAAAAGCCATGTTCCCTTCAAAACATCCCAGCCCAGCTGGCTGCCATTGCTACGACAGGCGTCGTTACAGGCCAGCCCTTGGCAAGGCGGGTGCTGGAGCCGGGCTCTGCGTAAATTCCATTGATGACAATAGACTGCAGGTCAGATCTTCTCGTCTCCTTGCTGTCTGCTTGCAGTGGTACTGTTGATCACAGAGCAATAAAAAGCTAAAGGCAGTCCCTGGTTTTACTTCAAAACCTCTTATTAAAGAGTTGTAAAAGTTTGAGTGCAGGAGGTGCATTTCTGTACCCTCATAATTAATATTTTATATTTCTGTCTTTGCAAAGTTGTTTTTACAAAACCAGATATTGGCTGGACCCCAGCAGCTCTTATCACAAATCAAATTTTGCATTTATTTGCACTTCTGTCGTTGGAAAGGAGGAGGCTTTATTAATAGTAGTACTAATGTTCATATCTGGAATTCACTTCTGGATTGAGAAACTCCTGTGCCAGCATTCAGCCAGGAGTGAACTTTATGATCGTGTTATCAACTCTGAAAACAGGAGATTAAGCAACAGCCGCTGAAGTGGTAACAGATTTTTAACTCTATCAGAATCATTTGCCCACTCCTCTGTATTGTTTCCCTGCAATATCAATCTCTCATATTTGAAGGCTTTCCCAATGAAAGAGAACCACCGCATAGTGTTATTTGTAAAACAGCTCTGTCCTGAAACACGATAGTGCATGAACTCGACCTGATAATTTATGAACTCACAGCTAAGCAAGAAACAGTTCCCCCGCAGCCCAGGGAAAATGTACTGTAACATGCTAAATCTCTTTTTTAAATGTAAAATCATATTGCCATTCAGGTTTGTGGCTTTCTTAAATGTGGTTGTGCTCGGAGAAGTGACTATAAAAATGACACATTTTTAATCAATGGATCTGCTGTCTTCTGCAGGAAATTTGAGTCAGATATGTTTCATTTACTGACAAAAATAATACCTTGTTTTTGTATTTTCTACTCTGCTAGCAGCGTAGAAACTATACAGCCCTGGGAAAAGTAGCCAGCTCTCCTCTGGTTCACGCACCATCAACAGTACTGGTAATTAGTTTTAACCACTGAGTTTTGATTGCCTGTGCAAAGAGATTAGGTTGACTTCCATATCCGGGGCTGGATCTACTGAGCTACTGGCTAGAAAAACTGGGCCACGTTTTCCACTGATACGCAGCTCCCTCGACTGCAGCTGGAAATCTGACCCTCCATCTTCTGGCCGCCTGCCCTCCTCGAGCAGGGATCTCTGCTCGATGGTGACCGTGCCACGCAGTCGTACATGGCATACTCGGACCTAGCACGTGTCCCTGCACGGGAGGATGGATTACACCCCGGGACCGGCGAGGCAGCCGCCCTGCCGCTGCTGCCCTCCGCCTGGGCGAGAAAATGCCATGCTTGGGAGCTCAGGTACCCAACGGGGTACGTGCTCCTGGCTCGCCCCAGCTGCAAAATAAAATACGCGCCCGTGAACCGCTGGGACAGCTGGCTGGTAGATCATCTAAGTGGCAAATGCTGGGGTAAAACGAGTCCCCGGCCAACAGCAACTGCACAAAATGATCATCAGTCTCATTTAAAATGAGCTGTGCAACAATACGGGCATGTAATCGGTACTAAGCAGGGGTGGATAACCCCCCCAAGCCGTGCCATCCCTCCTGCTGACGCAGTCTTACCGTCTCCTCCCCAGCCGTGAGCGCTTTCCCACATCTGCCATGCAGTCGGCTATTTTTAGAAGGATTTGGCCGACAGGTGGATTGCACTGCCAGTGTGTTTCATCTGGTCCTGGGTCCTTCTGTTTACAGTGCCAAAGCAATTCAAAATGAAATTATCCCTTCAAACAGTTTCCAGATTACATGATCTTCTAGCTGCAAATGAAAGCCACGCTGTCACCCAACAATCCAGCTGTTTGTTTGCAGCACTGGAAATAAGCATGCCTAAAGCAGACAAGAAAGCTTTCAAGTTAGTCCGTTGTTCACTGCGAGAGATGATGAAGCTGCAATTGCCTCACATTTTCCAGCTAAACCAAAGCAGGAAGCTCCCATTCTGATGGCCTGTGTTACAGGAAGGGCAGTTCTGCATGAAAAATTCGTATTTGTCGCAAGCGAATATACTCTACACGTGGTATTTTGCATGGAGAACACGGAGACCTGACTCTGCAAAGCTGAACGTCAGTACCCCTCCCATGAGGTCAAGGAATGATATCAATGTTTGCCAAACACCTTTGCCAACTATAATAGTTTTTGCAATTTCTGTGTAAGGTGTATGTATGTCAGTGTGGATGCACTCTCATGGGCTGTGATCAATTATTAAATTAAGATCCTTTACAAAATGTTCAATCTGTAACTGAATTTTCCTTTTCTGGTGATTTCATGCAGTGTTTGACATTAAAAACAGCTGTCTTAGGTAGCTAACTCCACTTGTCCCCAATATTTCATTATGACAAATGGGATGTATTTCCATCACTTATCATAAGATCAACACTGAAGCCAAGCAAGTGCTAGCTTATTTATTGTCAGCCAGGGGATGGATGGTCTTAAGTGCTTCCCTTAATAAGGGTGATTCCTTAACAAAGACTCTACTCACAGACTGAAGTGTCCATCTTCAGTTTTTGCCAACCAGTCCACCAAGTTTTGTTGATCACACTGATTGTGGTCACATGCAAAATTAGTTTGCTCTGGCTGATCCAAATACAGCAGTAAAATAATAACAATTTTTAATTTTTTTCTCACTTGTGAGCACTTGTTAGTGTGATTTTCCTCCCTTGATCTGAAAGCACCGAGTGTGATTGTGTGGTCCTTCCTTCCTCTCGTTGCGTGGCATTTACACCACCAGCATGGGTCATCCTCATTCATCCACTGCGTTCGTGGGGAGAAGGTGGGCTGAGCAGGGCGATCGCACATGAAAGCGCTGCTTGGCCTGAGTTGCCGGGGCCAGGCTGGACCGGCGGAGCTGAGACTGCGTGCGGGGTCCCCATCCACCTCTCCTGCCCCTGCACCCCGCTCCACCAGCACTAGCTCTGAAATGGCCATGGCGTTACAGCCTTACACTAAATATTTTGGCCAAACCCGAGGAAGAGGCTTCCCTTATAAAGGGCTCCCCCAGTATTTACTGTAATAATGATCACGCAGGCAGCCCTCGCCAGCCAGGGGAGTTTGCATTAGCGGAGCTGCCACCATCGCCTCGATAAGCCCCAACCTGGTGTTGTTTGTACTTCTCAGTCACCTTTATTTGTTTAAGAGGCCAGAGAAGGCAAACACTTGTGATGCCTTGTTTATTCTGCGGCTTTCACTGGAGCATATTAAACTCATCATTACTTCATATAAGCTCGAGATAGGCATTTTTTTGCTGGCAAGTGTTGACAGTAAGTAACAGACACTCTGCCACAAGGTAACATGTTTATATACTGGTGCGAATGCCTGGTGGATTTTATCCCTGTAAAACTATCACAGATAAAGAAGCTACTATCAGATAAGTGACTATAATAAATGGCCACAATTAGTGCTCTGCTGATGAGACTACTCGGTGGTCTCTCTGCTCTGTTTTGGACAAACCCCAGGCTCAGCTTGCTTAGTATAAATGGAGACAAGGACCATTTAAAATAACATCAGCCTCTCCTGATTTCTGGGGGCGTTTTACCAAAATACCACTGTTAACTGAATTGAATCTCCCTGTATTTATCTTCAAAGGATATACAAATGGGAAAATTAAATCAGACATAAAGATGTCCATTTCCACACACACACCCCATTGCTCCTTGCAGGTTTCCCTCATTTTTAAGACATTAGGTTTAACTGTGGCTTTTGGTCCCGGCTGGCATTAGCACTCACCAGCCTTTCCTTTTGATGTCACTGGAAACAACAGTAGGAGTTGGGGAGATGCTGACGTGAAGCTGCCTGCGCCCCGCTGCCCGCCACCCCAAGTGGGGACCGAGGGATGCCCAGGACCCAGCGCTCCCACCCCCCCAGCAGCTCGTCCCCCCACGGCCCGGGTGGGAGCAGGGCCTCCCCCCTTGCTCTGACTGCTCCCGGGAGCTTGCTGAACCAGCACGGGCACCGCAACCGAGGCAGTGCTGCCGTGGTGCAAACCGGGGGTCGGCAGGGGTGGGGGTGGGTGCACCTAACCCCAGGCCAGCACCCCTGGGGACAGCTCTGTCTGCTCTCGGCCTTGTGTCAAACATTGACAGCAGTCCAGAGGGCCTGATACACCTTCAGGTGTCTGCTTATATTCTGTATATATTTATATTCATATGGCACTTAGTGTCTCTGAAGTCAATGGATTGACTCCCATCAAAAGGCACGTCTCCAGATGAAATCCTTTCCGTTGAACAATCAAAGTTCTCCCCAAAACACCCACCCATCACATACAACATACTACCCCCCCCCGCCTCGTCTTTGCCAACGAGCAAATTGGAGAACTGCAATAGGAGAGGCAGTGCCAACCCTGAGGCTGTACAGAGCCAAGCCCCAACCAGAGCTGAGCTCCATGTCCTCCTGGTACCCCACCAGTAAAAATAATCATGCCTGAGCCATGCTCAAGGGCTGTAGTGGTAAGAAGGGGCTGTTGTATCAGCTGCAGTCTAACCCCGCTTCTCTTCATTAGCAGACCTTGTTCATAAAGTAAGCTCATGTTGCTTCATGAAGTGATCTTGTAGTCACTGTCTTAAAGGCATCTCTGTTGACATCCAGCCAGATCTCATTACAGCCAAGACTCAAAAATGAGAGCCTATAATTTAAGCATTTTTGCTGAAAAGGTCTTTAAAAGGCATTTATACCCTTGCACAGTCTAGTCATTTATAGAATGACATGTATTTACAATGGATTAATTTAACATATAAATATCCATGTGTGTATATATATATGTACATACTCAAATACCTATCCATATGTACATATACATATGAATGTGCTGAAAGAGATTTCCGACATACTTTTACTGTCATTAAAATAATGGTAATAGAAAAGCTCAGCAGGATTGGTTGTAAAACACAGGCTGTAATCCTCTTGAGTTATTTTTCATCTGTAACTATGCATTTTGTTTATGTAGTGTCAAAATGGCTCCATCCAGCACGGCTGAAGATGTCTCCTGATCTATCTTCTACCCCTTCCTGAAAGGCAGCGACCTTTTTCAGACCGGCCAGTGGAAAAAACTCTTGCATAGAAGTATAAACCCCAGTAGCACCATACACACTCCATCCCAGGAATTAGGTGCTTGTGCGCAGCAGGATTTATGGTGGTTCTTTGTATTCCCGTTGCCAGAATATCTCATAAACTCAGAAAAGTTACGCATGCATCAGTGTGTTTACCTTTTCATGAGCTTAAAGCTGATTTATTTGACCTTTGAAAAATAGGATAATACTTCTTGTTGAAAACACCAGGGAGTCCAAGTTAAAGGAAGACTGACGAGTAGTTTAAGCCCCAAACCTGAGCTGCCTTTAACTATTATAATTTGAGGACAGTGTTCACTTAATTCACCTGAAAGCCAGTATACGATACCTGCCCATCTATGCAATTTATACATGTGTGTTCATGTGGACTTTTGCATGTATTAAGCCCTGGGGCTCCCTGGTGGAAAAGTGACTCTGGTGAGATAACACATTGTAATAAGTTGCTCCAGTGCAAACACTGTTTTAAGACGCTGCAAAAAATCCATGTGGGTCTTCGCACCAGAAAGGCAATGATAACTGTTTCAGTGTAATTGCACTTGGTAAGAATTTCCTTAGAGAAAGCAGGGTCTTACAGCAGAGCAAGTCATTTCCCTCCAGTAACTTGTCCACATAAGCCACAATTTGTTGTTCTGCGTTTGTGAATGGGTTGTGTGCATGAGACGGAAATCTTCTCTGCATTAGCTATTTACAACGATTTACAAATTTCCTTAAGTGCCCCTTGACCTGCCGAGCATTTCCAAGCCTTTGCATTGTGCAAGTCATGTCGATGGCAGACATACCAAGCCCATTGCATTGCTTCTGGTCAGCGAAGGATACAATTAGCCAGTACAGTACAAATCACAAACATACAAATCTGGTTCCTCTGCCAGGAATTTCCAAGTAGCCCAGTTTTAAATCAATGGTTTTAGTGTTCACCACAACCATGCACATGAACTCACAAATTCAAAAAGCAAACAAATGGGAAAAAACAATGAGAAAAATCAGTTAATCTCCTCCCAGCCTGGCCTGGAGGTGGACTGCACACCAATAGACATGGGAAGTTAGTAGAGCCATTTATTTCACAGTATCAATTTCAGCTGTGACAAATGAGTGACAGATACTTACATGCGACCCCAAATCCATTTATCTGTGGCATCAAATCTCATTCAATGTACACAGAGATATTACCAGCCTGCAGGTGCTTTAAATAGATCCTTTCAAGTGAAATGATCAATTCAATTGAAGTCTACTTCTAAAGATTAAAGACTTGGATCCGTAAATGAATGATATACCAAGGGAAGGGAAGCAGGGTTCCCTGGTAAGCAAAGACACAGGTAGCAACCCCTGCTAAGTGAACACTTCATACAAAATATCTTGAGGGCGTCTTGGCTGTTGTGTGCCTATGTGGAGTATTGTCATGGTTATAAGTTCACAACAGGAGTTTCATACATGTATGGGTCATGCCAAGCCCTCCTGTTTCCATGGAGAAAGAAGATGACTTCTGTGGTCAGAAGAAGACCTCACTTTTAGATGAGATCAGGGCAGAAACCAAGGTTTACCTGGCCTGTTTATGCCCTGCAGTACCTTACTCATCCACAGAAAGAAAATGGTTTGACTTAATCATGGAAGTGCCTGCTATTTTCTACTCACTATTTTACTGGCATTATTAGTCCCCATAGTTTCATAGCAGTGATCAGGTATACAAATACTTTCAAAAACATCTGAAACTATTGGAAAACTGGATATTTGTATGGAATCAAGTAGGACAGTGGTGCAAGATGTTGCGGGGCGGGGGGCTGGGTAGAGCTTTTCAAATAATAGAATGAAAAAACTTTATTTTTCACATCTCCTTTCCTGGTTCCTGTCATCCTACTTTTTTTATCTGGTATATAAGTATTTCTGAGTCAGCTTTCTGCAAAGCCATGTTTTAGTAAATTAAACAGCTATTAAATATAGCTCCAGAAATTAAAATAGCTATTGCATTCCTCAGAAATACCTCCTTAAATCACAGTTCAGGAAAACATCATTCACCTTAATGGAGAACCACTGTAATGGAGCAAGAAGCAACTTGGAAGCAGGAGCAGCGAAGACGGGAAGACATGGTTCAAGTTCCCCCTCCTATTTTCTTAGGAAGCAAAACTATCTTTACATAAGTAACTCACACAGTTCCAGCCAGGTCCACACAGACTTAGACGGGACTTGGTTCAACCTCTCCTCTCTTCTCTTCTCTTGTTTTTATATTTAAAAAAAGCCCTAGGAAAAAGTGTGTTTGGCAAAGGGGCATACATATATCTTAAGACACAGAGAACTATATTAATGCTGGTGGCTGGATTAATTTGTTCTTATGGGGGCTGGGAAATCGTCCCTACACTCAGATCTGTTTCCTAGAGTTTATTGCAACCTACTCAAGACTGCAATCACAGCAACCTACTCAAGATTGCAGCCCCGTTTGAACCCTAGGCTAATTCACAATACACCACAAAATGTAATGATACACCCCCCCTTGCATGAGTACAATCGTGGCACTGTTTAATAGCTTGCCATAATTTCAGGCTTTAAAAAATGGTGGCCAGAGAGGTGAAAGAGAGGCATCCTTTTCACACACAAGCTAGGTTAACCATGGGAGGTGAAGTGCCTGTTTCTCAGGACCAGCCTGGACTCATCTGTTGGCTTTGATTCTTGGCCTGTTTTTATACCAAGAAGTGTTTAAAGTCAGTCAAATGTCCAAACAGATTGCAAATGTGACTGGGTTTAAAAAACAAATGTGTGTCTGCAATATTTGTTTGTGCCCCAGAAGCTTCCCACATTAAAAAAAAAAAAAAAAAACAGCCCAAGAACTGGCTTTCCCAGTCTGGTCCTTGGTGGCTGATTTATTAGCTTTCCTGTTTTCATCAACATGTTCAAGTTGCTAAAACCCATCCTGTTAAGCCTAATGTGTCTGGCATTCATCTTCACCTCAGTACCATCTGCAATAACAAGCAGCAGATCCCTGATCAACAGCTGTAATGCTTCCTCAGGAGTAAAAAAAAAAAAAAAAAAGAAGAAGAAACGGATGAGCCTGCCTCCAGCTTGGGGCAATCCCTCGGTCCCATTTTCATAGATAATCACAGCAAGTTGTTGCATCGCCTGCACTTTCATTTTCTAATGGGGAGGGTGAAGGGCTTTCAAGGGTTCTCTGTTTTAATGAGCTCACAACATGGCAAGTAACAGAGGCTTCTCCTGTTCCTGTGGGAAGTATCTGTTCTCCTTATTTCTGCAATAGTGAAATTAAGCTGTGAGCATTGGGTAAACACAGAAAAATGTCCTACAGACCTTTGCCCCAGTGAAGTTCTGTCTGTTCAACAACATTTGTTTTCTACAGCTTCTTCTCCATTCACTTCTTCACCACTCTCAGTGGAAGTACCACTTCGCTGACAATAACATGAGTGAAAGTGACAACTTTCATTAGCATGCCTGTGAATGGGCATTAGAAGTAAAATTCACCCCATAACATTCACACCCAAAAATTTTCACAGATCTTTCTTGAGAGAACCAAACCCCTGACCTGGGAGTCATGTCTTCAAGAAGGACTACTGGAGGCTGCCTGGGGGCGAGCGTAAAAGCAGGGTGAGTGTATTTAATGCTCCCTCCCTCATGCTCTCCTGCCTCTACCCACTCCTAAGACTTCCCATGCCTGACATATTCACGTACTTGGTGACCCTGTGTGGATTTCTGATATGAATTAATTGTCCTCCCCTTTTAGCATCCAACACACCCTTGGAAAGGCATCGTCCAGCTCATCTTCCCCTGCTGTTGGCCTTGATCTTGGCTCCCATTAGTTTCATTTGATGGCCGCTTTGTTGCACACAGGAACGAGTCTCTGTGAGTCCTTTCACATTTCTGTATCAAGGCAGGAGCACTAAAGTGTAGTTTACGTTAGATGATCCTCAGGCCTTCTACGAGGTATTCATGTCAGAGGGAATGGCAGCTGTACCATGTGAGACAAGTGAGCACCTGCACACACGTCGTACACTGTGTATGCCCCACAAGCAATGAGCTCAGCAGCTAGCTGAAGAATCACTTTTAAATAAGAAAATTGCAGACATTCAGCCCCACGCCTAGATATTCTACAAACAGAAAAGGGAACTCTAATCTCTGAAAGTATTATGTTGTAAGTAGTTCTCAGTGCAGGTCCATTAGCAACAAACATGTTGAAGGAAGTAATTATTGTGGTAAATTTATTGACAGAGCTGGAAAATCCCTTTGTATCACTTCTCTCATTCTCTTCACTTTTTGCCTTGTTCTGCATACGCACAGTATTATCTCTGCTAATTTGGGCTCTCCAGGCTAAGGCAAGCTACAGAAGAACTGCAATGACAATCCTAAAATAAGGTAGAAGAGCTGTCAATCAAAAAGACTGCAGAGGAGATACTTTAATACCTTTAAAAAAAAAAAAAAAAGGCAAGCATTCTGAGAAGGAAAAGTGTGAAAAATATTTAATAGATGACCGGAGGGCTTCAGCTGCAAGAGATCAAGAGCTTATCTCAGTGGAGCTCAACACTTGCTGAGATCTTAAAAGACATTATTGCACAGGAAAAATAGAATGGGAATTCAGCTTAGCCAAATTTGAAAGGAAGCGTCTAAAAGCCAATATTGTTTACACCCATTTCTGACTTTGTCAGCATGAAAGCTACCTACTAAAATGTAGTTATATTCCCTTAGAGTCATTTGTAGTAAATATGAGTCTAAACACGTATAAGTGATTGGGCTATTCTGTAACTTAAGTGCCCTGGCATATAGCTGGGAGTGTGCATTACAGCAGGTTTTTCGGCCATACAGAAAAACTGACAAAAATGCAACACGGGAGAGTTATGATGGAGGTGGAGTGTTACCGAGCGTTAACAGTATAGGAGTAGACTGGAACTAGATAGGTAGCAAACCGCTTTACAAAATCAAAAAGATTGATTTGGGATAGGAGCATTTCATGCAAAAAGTGCCAGGGGCCTCTGGTAAACAGTCTGAAACTCGATAGCTGAACTCAGACTGCAGTGCTTGTGGATGAAGTTGGCAACAATGAGTTTTGTAACAGGATTCAGAGCAATTTGGATTTTTGAGATCCAATGATTTTTGAGATCTGATGAAAAGCATGAGAAGGGAGCCAAGCGTATTATTATTATTATTATTGTTATTGTTATTATTAAAACCAATATAATAACACCAATATTGTCATGAGTGAATCAGCAGATGGCAAACGCCTTTCAGTGAAGGCACAGGCAAAATAATGTGTCTGGTAGCAAGGAGTGAAGCTAATGATTATGTGCTAAATGAAACAGCCATTCAGCATGCTGGTCAGGAAAAAACATTTGGGAGTCATTGTGGAAAAAACATGGAAACCATTAGCCCAGTTCAGAACAGCAATAAAGGCAAAAGCAAAAGAGGTTGTGCTGTTGCTGCACGATGCTCTAGTTGGGTGCCTTATTTCTGAGTTCTTCTCGTTGTTTTTATTGTTGTGGCTACGTTCACCTTGACCTCCAAAAGCGAGGGTCCCGTTCAGCTAGGCAAGGTGCCCACGTACCCAAAAGGAGAGTCCCCACTCCAAAGCATTTAGAGTAGAAATCTCAAAAATGCTAGCAGAGGCACTCACAGGGGGTCCCCCAATGTCCCCGCCAAGTGCGGAGGGACCGCAGGCAGCCGGCTTCGGCCGCACAGCCCCTCTCGGCCAGCCGAAGCTGACACCAGCTGTATAGGGAAGGTAAAACAGCCAAAACAGCTGGCAGGACTGGGGGCAGGTCACAGCCCAGCACCTCCAGGCTCCATCTCCCTCTGGTGTGAAACCACGTCCTCAGGTCCCGCACCTCCCTGGCCGAAACGCCGGAGCGCGTGGCAAGGTCGATGTCGGCAGGACCTGACCTCGCACCCACCAGGAGCCACGCAGACCCACTTTGCTGGGGGTTCGTTTCTGAGCCGGACCTCTTTGGGTGGGGGGAGTGAAGCTCCACCGTGAGAGCATCCTCAGGGGAAAGGGGGGCACGGGGCTGAGGCCAGAAGGGAAAGAGGCAACGGTGAGGGAATCCAAAAGTTGATTTTAGCTGTGTGACGAGGATTAACTACCCAGCATTCAAAGGGTACAAGTCAGGGTTTCATTTGTGATAGTACAACACAACTGCTCCAGCCCTAGCTGCCCACAGCTTCCCCCACTTCAGCAGCATTTTCTAACAAGCCTTTCTGACTGTCCGGGCTAGACCTAAACCGTTAGCATGGAGGCGGATGGCTTTTGTTTGCTTTTCTCCTGATCCCTTTTTTTTTTTTTCCAAGTGGGCTCTACCGCTAAAGTGTAAGAGTGCTTCGCTTCTTTTAAAACAGAAAGGTCTGAGTCCAGTCATCCTTTAGTGACTCCCTTGCAGCTAGTTAGCCCACAAAAATAAGCAAACTGAAGAAAGGAGTCAGAGCCTAAGCCCTTTATGGGAGATTGATTGTAAAGCTGGTGGCAACATGACAAGCTGATTTGTGGTGGCTCCTCATAGCTTGTTTGAACTGTAAACCTCAGTCACATTTATTTATTGTATCAATGCAGATTTGTCACAACCAGCCTCAACAAAAAGGCTGGTATCTTGTGCCTTGAATGAGGAATGCTCGGCCGGGCACAGGGAGAGCACAGGTATGTGTTTGTGCGTGCACACATGAGACACCCTCTCAAACCCCCCAGAAAACCTCTCCTTTGCTTCACTGCGTGCCGGATCAGGAGCTCGGCTCGCTGCCACTTTTGGTGACGCCACGGCTTTCCGTGACGGCACCGGCCTGAGGCTCCGCAGCTCCTTCACAGCGACCTGGACCCCTTTGCGAGGCTGAATTCCCTTCACTGTCATCTTTTCCAGTGATAGCTGGAGCAGCTGTTTCTTCTTCCTCCATAGCATGTGTGTTGCCAGAAAGCCTGAGGGGCCCACCGGCTAATTTCCATGCTTGGATCTAGGTCTGTATCTGCATCATATTTTCTTGAAACAGTAGTCGCGTAGTGGGTCCCTCTACCTTCTACACAGACGTGATTTAACGTCTTCCTCAAGAGCAGTGAGCTCATCTGCTATAACATGAAATCGTAAGAAGGATTGGCTCTTCTCTTATTAATGTAATCACTTTAGACTAGTTGATATGTCCTGTATACAGCTTATGGTGTAGAGTTTTATAGGATATTACTGCACCTCCATATAAGTCTAAACTGGTCATAAAACATAATCACTTACTGAAAAAAAAAGTATTAACGCTGCTGAAACTAGGACACAAAGTGATTTTCATAGCAACGGATAAATAAAGGCCTTGGCAGAAGTCCTATTCTTTTGCACAGAAAAATGCAGATAAAAGTGAAAGCATTATACCCTTCCTCCATCTCTTTCTCATCTTTTATTCTTTCCCTTTGCCTTCAAAGTATCCTATCAGCCATGAGTAGAACCATGCTATTAATAGTGCTAAAAGAGCTGCAAACTTCTCGCTCGGTCCAGCGACCCTTGCTGTTACTGAGGACCCACAGATCCATGGGAAAAACATCCCGTGACTCCAGTGGCAGTCTTGGAAATGTTTTTGCCATTTTTCTTAGAGACATCAGCCCACTAAGAAAATTAATAACATTGGGAAGCAAGACTATGCTGTACCCACCAAAACCGTATTCTCTCCAAGTACCAGTAAGCAGCATTGAGGCAGACTCTGATGCTGAGTAAAGCTTGTCTAGACACAAAATTAGACCAGGTTAAAAAGGCTACTGTATTTCTGCTCTCTTCTGTTTATATGGCTCATATCAACACAGTATTTTAGTATGTGATGTCTATTTATGTATTTAACAGTTGTTAAACAGCTGTGCAAAGCACTGTCTGGATATTTTTATTTTAGTTTAAAATTGAGTCAAAATATAGTTATATGTATAGTATGATTTAAGAGCAACCTAAATGGCCCAAATTTATACTGAAGTAAGTACACGTCCAAGCCTTTTGGTAAGGTTTAGTTTTATTAGCTTAAAATCACACCTTAATTTAAAACATACCCGCATCCTGAATCCAGTCTTCACCGGTATTTAAATAGCCCTTTTTCCCACCGCACCTAATGATCGGAAACTGAGGTTCGGAGTTACAGGACAGGGTGTCTGTGGTGGAAGAAGGTGTGAATACAAGGTCTTTCTCAAATCCACCGTGAGTGTCCAACCCTTGCGCCAGCCCTCGCATGTGGGGCGGTGGGAACGGCAGTACAGGCAGGAGCCATGCAGCTGCTGGTGTGGGTGATGCACACCATGCTGCTTCTCCAGCAGTGGTAGTGCATCACCTCCCTCGTCTCCATCAAGGCTGTACGCAGGACAGCTTTTCAAACTGGTGGCAAACAGGTCTGGGAAATGCCCCGAGCGGAAAAAAAATGCTTTGGAGGTGGGAAGGATTGGCCCTGGGGAAGGGGGAGAGCGCAGGGGCGTGGGGTGCTTGAGCATGACGGCCTTTGCATGTCAGCCCATCACCCCTTGGCTAAAGGTGGCTCCAAAGTTCTTGAAGGGGTTTGAGCTCCCCATGAAGAAATTAAGAATGGCATTATCTCTCTAATGAAAACTACTTTTCTGTCCTTCTCAAGCACTCATACATATGCAGACATAATAAACCATGGTAGTTTATTTAGGGAAAGAAAGAGTATTCCTACTCTTTTTTCTGTTGGTTTCCACATCTGTTTTTGTTTGGTGTTTCGGTTGGTTATTTAGATTGTTGGGCTTTTTTAGACTGAGGGGGGCTAAGTAAAAAAGCCACTGGTTTATTTTCAGTGTCAATTTTTAATAGAAAGCTCAGCATGACGCAGATAATCAGAGAGCAGGAGCGGTAAGAGGGCTCTGGGTGAGGGATATGGGGGGGAAATTACCACCTGATAACACTACAGTAAATTGTTTCTTAATATTTATTGCACCATGTTGCTCAAGGGCCTGGAAGCCTTTCAGAGAGAGCGCACATCAGAAGCAGCAGTGGGGTTTTGTGGCTGGTGGGTAGTGAGAAGAATAGTTACTGCATACTTCAGTGAGCAACCAAATGTCAATCAGACTCAACGCTGGGGAAACTGTTTCCAAGGAAGAAGAGAGCACCTTGGGCCTCTAGCAGTTGGTTAACGTATCAATAAATAAGCACCTGCTCCTAGCCAGAGAGATCTAAAGGGTTTTGAAATGCAGAAAGCAGAAGCTGGGGCCTTCTAATGCAAATCCACATTGCTGGCAGCCATGAGGTGAGCTACCTTGCTAGTCTTTACTCAGCTTCAAGGCTACCCTGAGCTCCTACAGAACACGTCTCCCCTCTGACACTGTGTCTGTATGAGACATTTCACAGCAAGGCATGTTCTTCTCTTGTCCTCCACGCACCATGCCTCCTATGGATCTGGGTCTGTGTGCCTGTGCCATTGGAAAACATGAGGCAGACAGCTAAAGACCTTCCTCCAAACATGGGACACAAAGTGTTTGCTGGTCAATCCACCCCCATATCTGGCACAGTCAGTGAGACCAGCAGCTAAACAGGTCAGCCTCTGTCAGGAGAAGAAAGTAGGCTACAGCAGGAAACACTGAGTATGGACTGAGCAGACGAGGGGGGAAGGGAAGATAAAAGGGTACATCCATGAATCTGAAGGAAACCCAGACTACTGGGGTTTTCAACTGCAAAAGGCAAAACCCAGAACTACTTGTTGAGAAGTTGTGGATGCCCTCCCCCAGAAGTGTTCAAGGCCAGGTTGGATGGTGTCATGTCCCAGTTTCTCAGGACAACGACTCAGGTTTGCTGATTCCCAGGTCAGCATTAAGGTGAAATGACACCAGGGATCCTGTAACTCACAAAACTCAACTTTTACTCGCTCACAACAAGAATTGGCATGCTCACCACAAAAACTGGTATGCTTACAACAAAAATTGGCATGAAACTATGTCAGTAAACTGTGCATCAAGCGCTAACCATACATATACTACAGGCCTTGCTTATTTGGGAATCAGTTCAGGGAAGAGAATAAGGAGAGCCCTCCCATTGAGTCACGTGGTTCAGAGTGGACACCCTTGCTTTCTAGACTCCTTCTCAGTGAGGAGCCTAGGGGTGGCTGGACCCACTCCTAGTTCCAGATTTGGTCAACAGTTTATATCTAAAGGGATGAGGTGTAGGAATTACAGAAAAGAGAGAGACACAGAGAGAGTGGAGAGAAAAATATCACCGGTCCTGGGTCCAGCGTTAGTCCGGTCAGCCGAGGGGTCTGGTTCCGGTGGGCTTGCACACCTGGGGCTTCGGTTCGTGCCCTGTTATCGTCCTCGCCCCTCCTTTGGGTGGGCCCTTGAGCTCATTAGGGTAATTAGGTGTCATGAGCACTTTGTGAGCCTTTGGGAAATGGGTCCACAGGCTTAGGGGTCATTTGGGGAGTAACTTCCCCAGCGCTGCAGCCATGATCTTTCGCCATCCACGGTGAGCTGCCCTGCTCAGCACATCAGAGCAGGGAGCTGTGCACCCTCCGGCACGGCCTCCCCCTCCTGTTGCCCATGGGTGCTGATCGGCTGCTTTTCACCTGGGGTTCCTTGCTCTGCAGAGCTCATCATTAAGCAGGACTTGCCCCACCACAATGTTTGAGATATTAATTCTTTCAGTCTCTCACAGATGGGGCTTTGAGCAACCTAGTCTAGTGGAAGGTGTCCCTGCCCATGGCAGGGGGGTCAGAACTAGATGATCTTTAAGGTCCCTTCCAACCCAAACCATTCTATGATACTTACGTAGACCCACCTTGCTGATAGACATGAGGTCCTCCCTTCATCCGAATAATGCCTCCTGCACGGAGTCCTTCACAGTAGGACAGGATTATAAACACTTGCAGGGTAATTTCCAGCAAGGCTACAGTAGAAACAAATTTGCCAGAGCTGGAAAAATGAATCTGTCATCGCAAGATCAGTATTTGCAAGTAAAAGTGTTCAAGTTTAGCTTATGAAATTGTTTGCCTTGGCTTCAAGTCTGTCACTTTTAATGGCTATTTTGTATTTCAGAGGCATAGAAGTGAAGGAGTGCGTTCTTCCATCAAGATTTCAACAACCCCTGGCTTTGGAAATATCTCAGACAGTCCATCTTTCCATTTTTTTGCTGTGCACATGTAAAAAATGGCACGATCTCTACTATTTCAACAGGTGGCTTTTCACTGTAATGTGCTCCGTGTGCTGCGCAAGTCTTTGTTGTGGTCTTTGCGGTAGGGCACCTCCACGAGCACAGTAAGCTCAACCCTTGTACATTAACGTTGACAGTGCAATCCAAAAGTCAAAGTTTTGAAAAAATGATACCAAGCAAATGGATCCACACTGGAAACAAAAAATAAATATAGCAGCTGAAAGCTGGATTCATTTCACATGCCTGAGTGAGAACAAACTGAATCTGTCAGTCAGCAAAGAGAAGTTAGAAGGAATTGTCTCTCAGGAACGCTGCACTCTGCCGTGGATGGGAATGTTTTATCGCGGTCAAGCATGGGACACCTATGCATTTTCATGTCATGTTCCCAGGTAGTGGGAGAAAATTAAATCAGTTGTAAGATTCGTAATAAAAAGCAAGCATGTATCACTTCCTCTCAGCTATCATTGTCTTATCGAGGATCGCAAGGATGAGGTCATTACCTCAGATGAACCTTCTCCAGTATCCTCTTAGGCATTTTGGATCGATCTCACATTTCAAGGGACAAAATAAACCTGAAAGAGAAAACAAAAAAAATGTTCCCAGAAATACTTGTTTACAGGAAGTGCCTCCTGCCTTTTGGCAAGGCTGTTCTGGAGAGGAACACTTCAGCCTTCTGTCAGAAGTGGTCTCCATTCACATTTGGCAGCTTTGGGCACCAAACCCCTATGAACCAGTTCTTGCACAGAACTAGTTAGTACCAAGGCAAAAGTTTTCACTGCACTAGAGACAGGCTTAGGAAAGCCAAAGCTGAAAATAATTCAACATTCCAGTGCAGCAGCAGATTAAATAATTGCTCAAGAAAATGCGTGTAAGGCACACTACTGGTATCACAAGGAATATTTTAGGAAACTGCTATAAAAAAAAAGACAACTATGGATGAAAAATACCCACTTAGCATTTTTTTCCTACAGGGAGGAGCCTACGCTCTCATTTGACTAATTTTTCTGATTACTATTCCATGCCAGCCTTTTTAAACAATGTCATTCAAGGAATCTTACCTGCTGCGCTTTGTCTAAATTGCCTTTAAAATACTTTATCATGCCAAAATAAAAAAGGTCAAAAATTGATTAAACAAACACAATCTGTTTTCCCCCAGGAGGCTAAGTGCTATGCTTTTCCTTTTTGCCCTGTTTCTTCTCCTGCCTCTTTCATGGTTATACAGAGAGTAGAACTGGCAAATAATTTGGGCCAAAGTTAGGCCTAAGTAAGCCTTGCTCATGATGCGTTAGACCAGCAAAACTTAGGCCCAGCATTGAAACTTCCCCAGCAGAAAACCCCTAACTTCAGTTACCACCTTTAACAGGACGGATCTTGACCTGGGTTTTTATCACTGCAGGTTCCTGGGTTGTTGACTTCGGTGAGTCTCATCACAAGGGCAGAGGTCCACACAAAAGCACAGATGTATACAGTGGATTTGCCTCAACCTTTACAAAAAGTGAAGGATAGAAAGAAAGAGTGCTCTGTGTATCTCAGGACGGGTTTTGATGTGCCCAGTTCTAACAATGGGAACTTCGTGAGGTTGCACTGCTGCCCGGGCCGGTTCCCTCCCATTCAACCACGTCGTGTTGTAACCCATCACCAGTTCTAGACTAAAATGACAGACTAGGATTTGGGGCCCTACTGAAATTTGGCCCAGGAGGGATAGTGAAGGTTGAGTTTGGAGCAGTCCATGGGGCACTTACTGAAGGAGAGCTGGACAGGGTTCAAGCCTTCAGCAGTGCGTCTGATCCTGGCATGGGGACCACCCAGCTCACACTTAGCCCACCGTTCATGGGGATGGATGGCCACCATGCTGGGTTCCCATCCATGCACTGCCAGTTCCTGTGCTGCAGAGGGTCCTCTGACCTGCATCTGCATCACCATCAGCCAGGGGGAACCCTAAAATAGCACCCTGCAAATTTGAATGGGAAGAGGGAAGGAGAGAATCAGATTACCTTCAAGGCAAATGGCCCTTTGATATCAAATTCCCAACCTCACAGTAGCAGCAGCTTGATGGTCTCTGGGGACACCAGAGGGGATGGGGAGCAAGTCACTAAATGGTGTGTAGTGACCTAGCATTGCTGCCAGTGGGTGGACGGGCTGGAGAGCTGCTTCTTTCTAATGGTGAGGCTGTGAGCCAGGTCTGGGGCTCGTCCATGGAAGCGTGGAGCGCTCCAGCAACACCAGCCAGCTTAGGAGCTCATGCATTTCAGAAACACACTAAATAAACAAGCGGACCAAGGATCGGTAACCACTGCTCCTGTAGGAAATCTATGCAATGAAAAAGTCATCAGCCCTGCCTTTTTTTATCCATTCCTCTCATTCCTCAGACTGAATTTCTTTCCATGCCATGCTTTCCCACCCCTCAGCCCCCCCCTCAAATGTCTGTTTCCTTCAGAGCTGCAATATTGGCCACCAGCAAGGAAGAAAAAGCTGATAAAAGATGATACACCACTCTCATTATTCCATAGTTTTCTCTTGATGGATTTAGAAAGGTCCCGAATGCAAAGCGAAATTAAATCAGCAGGTAGGAAGAAAGATGCAAAGTGAAATTCAAGATGCTGGAAAGCTGCTTTTCTCCGGAGGTCCTACTCTTCCCTCCGTCCGGAAGACAGGAAAGAGCAGGCTGTTCATGACAGAGGAGAGAAAACTTCTGGGGGTCTTTAGGGGGAACTCAATCAAAGAAATTATTTTCCCACAGACCAGAGCTGAGCAGTGCTTAATGGCTTTTTCCTGATTGAAGAATAAATCAACTATTAATTTATGACCTGAAGTGTATATAACAACCCCCCAAATGTTTTCCAGTTCTGTGAGTAGCGATGCTTGTGTCCTTTCTGTTTGGGTTTGGTTCTCACCAGCTAATTCAGCTCCTGGGCTAAATATTCCTCACAAAGCTTCACGGGCTGTGGCTTCAAAAAAAAAAAAAAAAAAACAACTTAATTAAAAGGCCAGCCATGTGTTTCCAGCATAATATTATATGTGTATGCATAAAGATCCACACGTATTAGATATAAAGTTAAGTGTAAGCACATGGCGGGCTGGAGGGGAGGGCGTTTGCGTGGGGAAGCCAAGGGCCCATGTGCAGGTTACTGGGGGGGGGGAATCCTGTACAGTGTGAGCAGAGGCAGCGCAGAGGGGCTGCTGGGGGGGGGGGGGGAGCACACACCGTCGCTGCCGAGACATCCTGTTAACTGGACCTCTGCGGAATTGATAAATGGCCCTGGATCCCTTTGTTTATTTAAATGGAAGCCAACGTTTTAACAGCAATAAAGGGCAGGCTAAATAATTCGCTGGGCCAGCTATCAAGGCGGGTATGATCTCTGAAATATATGGGCTGCATTTAAGAAACTGAACCCCGCTGAGCCTTCGTTTGTATATACACACTGTTTGGGCAGCAGGTATAAATTGTAAAATGAGATGACAATATTAGCATCTTCCCTTGGCTTCCCCTCGCCGAAAGAAAATCTCAGAGGGAACACTATTCAAGCATTTCCTTTATGCTCATAAGTTAATCAAGAAACATCAGGGAATAAGACAGCTTTATAACTTTCCAGTATAATGCGATACAACTCGCAGACACTGAGTGATTTTACAGTTACCTTTCCAAAGTGTGGCAAACAGAACAACAAGAAGAAAAAAAACTAAACAATGTTTGCCCCTTGCTCTCAAAGGCTGGCAATGGGTTTGCAGGAGAAAATAATGTGTTTGTGACTTCCGAGCCGGCCGCCTACGGACAGAAATAACAACAGTAATGAAGCCACGGAACATCTTGAGCAATTTACGAGAGGATTGTGCTTAAAATATTAAGCGCCGCCACCAAAAAAAAAAAAAAAAAAAAAAAAGAAAAAGAAAAAGCGATCGCTGCTGTTTCAAAGTCAGGGCTCGATCCTGCCACGAATGGGAGTTTTCTTTCGTGATGCCTTTGGCAGCCCCCCTCCCGTTTTATGGCCGAAATAAACCGGTTTCCCCGAAGCACTCCGTGGCCTCGGCTGGGGCGGGGAGGGGTGGTGCAGCCCCCCGGGGAGACCGAATTCCCCCTGGGCAGGTCCCTGCCTTGCCCCGGGGCAGAGCCCCGCTGCTCGGTGCCGGTTCCCGCCCCCCCCCCCAATATCATCCCTCTTCCAGGCGGAAACTTTAACGCCCCTTACACCTCCGAAGCTATAAAGACGACGGTCAGAATGAAAAAATACCCCCCCAAAATCCGCCTCTCTCACCTTCGCCACCCAGGCCCGTGGAAATGGGGGAAAGGGGGAGCAACCTCCCACGATCACTCCCGTTAAGACGCGAGTGGCCTCCCCCGCATCCTCCCCTCCAGGTAGGCCCGGGCAATAACTCCCCCAGGGTCCCCCTTCAAAGGCTTGTGCGAAATTACTTTCCGCCCTTCCCCCGCTCAGCATCTCTTTCGCTGCTCCCCAGCGCTCCCTGTTTTTAGGTTCGGGAGCGATTCCCGCACCGACGCCTTTATCAAGGGAGAAGAGGGAGGGACCGAGAGGGAACCCGGAGGGTCGCCGGGCACCCTCCAGGTTTGCAGCCGCTCCGAGCCCGGCTCCTCTCGGCGAACACCGCCGGAGCATTTCGCTTTTCATCTGCCTTTCACCCGCTCCAACGTTTATAGCTAAACAAGTTCACAGTTTACACACAGTAAAACGTCGATATTGCGCTTAATGGTTACGGAGAAAAGGCTCTTCGCAGGGATCCTCATAAAAGCCCTTTATTTAGTTTCGAGCATTTTCTTGTAATCAATAAAAGTTGGCTGTTATCTCCCGGCGCATTTAGCGAGGAAGTTTATTGCCTGCCGGGCGGATGAAGGGCGAGACAGGAGTGCACGATACAAGGAAGGGACTCCCGAGTCCCTAGATCCGAGCCTCGGATTCGTAAAATATAACCATCCATTACATTGCCGATATCTGGAGCCAGCAAATATATACAGACTATAAATTGTCGCCGGCGGGGTGCGGGCCGGCCGCGGGCGCGGGGGCTCCGCCCGCCCGCATTCCTCCCCGAGGCGGGGGGGCGCCGGGGGGGTCCCCGGCCCATCCATCACCGCCGTTATGATTCTGCGATGCAGCAAATGGGTTGTGTAAAGAGGCAGCGTTTGACAAGGTGGCATGGTTATCCTGTCCAAATGATGCATAATATTAGTATTAGGGCTTAGATCATCGCATGCTTTTAAAATCATCACCGCTAACTAGGGGGGGGGGAGAGTCCTGGGGGCTGCAGGGGGCAAAAGTTTCCATGTAGATAATGATTATAGATGGTGGGATTTATGGGGAGGGGTGCGCGCACAAATAAACACGTCTACTGTAGCCGGAGGGAGGGGCCCGATCCGGCCGGTGCCGCGGAGCCATCCCCCCCCCCCCCCCACCCGCCGCCCTCCCCGCCCGGGGCGGCTTGCGGGAGCGAGGAACGGCAGGGACCGGGGCACCCCGCAGCCCGGGGAAGGCCAGCAGGACTGCACCCCCCCACCCCGGGACACGTCCCCAAGGGCTTGAGGAGAAAGCAGAGACCCTCCCCTCCTCACCCGCCGACTGCTACCCGGTCACGGCTGCGGTCACAGACACTAGTGGGTGGGGGCGGGAAGGGGCTCTCCGGGGATGGAGAAGGGGCCGCTCAGGCCAAACCCTCCACATCAGCATCTGCCCTTAGAAACGGAGTATGGTGAAGAGAATTGTACCGGATGGTTTTTGGGGAGGCGGGCCGGCTCCGTGCCGCATCTCATCCTCCTTCTTCCCGCTTTCCGGGGCTGGGGTCAGGCACAGGCTGGAGGCTCGGGGGTCGCGGCTCAGCTGGGGGTTCTGACCCGGTCCCTGCTTAAACCAGGCAGGGCCGGGCGGGCTCCCCCGCCTGCAGGCAGCCCGCCCGCGGAAGGGTTAAGGGAGACAGTGCCTGAGCCAAGGCAAGAGAGGAAGAAAGGGAGAAACGGAGAAAAGGAGAGCCCCGGCTCCAGCCTTCCCCTCCTGCCTTCCCGATAAACCCCGCCGCCGCTTCCCCGCCCGGGGCACCGCGCAGCGCCCGGTCCCGGCGGGACTGCGGCGCCGTGGCGGGCGGCCTTTTTCCAGGGGAAACGGCTTTGGGCTGCCGCTGGAGTCAGGAAACCTAAAAGGGGGAAGGGGGGGGGGGGTAGAAAGCGCCTCTTAATTCGGCATCTGCGCTGCCGCCTCGCCCGGGGCCGGCACCGGGGCACGGCCCGCGGAGCGGGTTAGCAGAGCCCTGTGACAACGGTGCCGTGAGGAGGATAAAATCCCCGCTCGGCGTGATTTATCAGCCGTTGCTGACCCCTGAATAGTTGGCTTACATGGCTGGTGACACATTACTCGGGAAATGGGGCTGGCATGATTTGTGGCGTGTGTCTCTCCCGCCTCACCCCTACCCCTCTTTTCGGCTGCTGGGCGCAGGATACCCTCCAGCCACTCCGTCCCCTCCATCACCCCCGTCCCCTCCATCATCCCCGTCCCCGCATGCAGGCGGCCGGGGTCACCCCACCGGGCCCGGCCGGGCGGACGGAGGTGGTCCCGGGCAGCCTCCTCTTTTGGTCACCGAGGAAAGGCACTGGTCATCGCGGGGTGGCGGGGGGGGGGGCAGAACAGGCGATGGCAACGAAGGCCGGGAGAGACGGCCTGGGACCAGGCATAGCTGGAGGGGTGTGATGGCTGGAAACCTTTGATTTGGGGTTTGCCTGGAGAACGGGGGTGGAGGAGGGTGGCCTGGGTTTTTTAAGGCAAGCAGAAATTTGATTATAGCGTACGGCAGAGGTCTGTGATTTGCGGTGAGCGGATTTCATTAACTACGGCCGTTTGAGTCCCGGAAAACCCGGTCAGGCCCGCGGGGCCGGGGATGAAGCTGACCCCGAGGGCGGGCGGCGAAAGGGGCTCGGCCGCGGCGCCGGTTCTCCGGGCCGGGGAGAGCCGCGGCGGCTCTGGGCTGCTGCGGCCGCGGGGCTGGCACGGCCGCGGGCGCTGCCCCTGCGGCTCCCTCGGCTCGGCTCGGCTCGGCTCCCCCCGCAGCCCCCGCGGGCCCCTGGGATCGGCCCGGCGGGAGGGGAGGACGGGGGGGCGGCCGCTTTCCCCCTGCCCCTGCTCTCGCTCTCCGCAGGGGGGCCGTGGGGCACAGGGCGCCTTTCGCCCCCCCTCCACTCGTGTCACCTGCCGCAGCCGCCACGGAGGCGAGAGGAGGGTGGGTTGGCTCCCCCCGCCTCGAGGTTTACCTACGGCGTTTCCATTTATGATGATGATGATTGTGGTGGTGATGGTGGAGGCAGCAGCGGGCGGGAGGTGCCCGGAGCGGCAGCGCAGCCCGTCTCTTCGGGGGCTTTCGGGCTGCCTGGCTGCCCGCCGGCGGAGAAGTGGTATCGGGTCTAATTGCCGTCAACGAATGTCACCGGCAGAAGGAAAAACAAAAGCTGCCTCCAAAGATCCCGGAGCAGAATTTGGCAAGGCTCCTAAAGACACCAATTAGCAAAGGCTAAACCCATTAATGAAGTGGCGGCTCTCTGGTTTCAGCCAGGTGGTGCAGATCAGAGCGCCTGTATCTGCAACAGAGCTCCGCTTCCCTCCAGCCAGGACCTCACAGCAAACCTCCACATCAATAATACGCTTAATGGATCTCATTAGGGCTGGGGCCGCGAGTCCCGGCCTGGGAGCAGGGGAGGCGAGGGGATCAGGGGGGCAGCGCTTCCCCCCGCCGCGCCGCGGAGGGACGGGCTCCCTTCCCCCGTGGGGCGATGCTCCCCCCGCAGGTACCTGGCGCTCCCCGCTACCTGCCCGAGCTCGTGGCTTTGGGCAAACGCCGTTTCTAGACGGCTCTTTCGAACAAACGAGAACCTCGGCATCGCCTCGCCGGGCTCACCAAATCACCACCGGCCCCCCCCCCCCGCCTCCATCCGAGCACCCTCAGCCCGCCGAGCTACGAGCACCCTCGGCCGTGCGGGCTGCGGAAGGTGCCGGGGCACGACCCCGGGTCGGGGCCGTGGAAGAGGAGGGAAGGGGCTTCTGCAAACTGATCTAAAAAGAAAAGCGTCCAGAGCTCACCTCTGTAAAAGGGGACAGGGGAGAAGGGAGGAAATATTTCCGCTTCGGCCAGGGGAAAACATAAAAAAGAGGAGGGAAAAGGAAAGCCGGGGTAGGATAAGCTCGGCCGAGGTGAGCTAGAATATTTAGCTGATGGAGGTGGACTATGAAAGGAGACTTCATATTTCTCTCCGAGGAGTCTCTCCAGGTCCGCAGCCGAGAATACACACAGCAAACGTTGTGCTTGAATTATAGCTGAGGGTTTGCTTTATTTGAATTCACTGGTGTTTATTTAAGAAAGTGAATAAAGGTTTTGTGTAAACAGCCATTATTTCTGATGAGCGCTCAACAGCAATAAGAAGGGGGTGGTTTTTTTAGTCGAGATTGTGGCAAAAGTTGACATTTCGGAGATTGCAGTTTGTCTTGCCGACGCCAGGCAGTCCCGAGGCATGAACTGCAGGGAAAGCTGTGTGTGCCTGTGAGTGTGAAACGGCGATGCCGAGCGAACCGGGGTCTGAAAACAATTATTTTTTAAGACATCAGCTTAAGCCCGACATTAAAATAAAATAAAAATATTTTCCTAAGGAACGGGGCCGGTCTCGCTCAGCTAACGAGGGAGGCTAACTCAGGTTTCGCTGCCGCCGGCCCCGCACCCGCGGGGCTCTGCGGGGGGGGGGGGCAGCGCCGACCCAGCGGGGCCGCGGCGGACCCCCCCCCCGCCCCCCCACCTTCCCCCCCGCCAGGCGGGGCAGCGGCGGACCCCAACGCGAGCTCCTCGCCCGGCCCTTTTTGCACCGTAAAATCGCTTGCTTAAAATATTGCGTCTGTTTTGTTTTAGTATTGTTATTTTTTTTTCTTCTAACGTGGCTGTTATTTCCGAGGTTGACTCGGGTCTCTTTGGAGAGGGGAGGTTTCTGGTAAGAAATCAGGCGAGAAGAAAAGGATCTCGTTGGGCTTCTTAACACAGCGCCCGGGGGAGGTGGGGGTTATTGGTAAGCTGTTCCCCGGGAAGGAGCTCGGCAGGAGCTCCTGCGCATCTCTGCGGGTGTGGACGCTCGCAGACGGGGCTGGGATGCCGGAGCGGCGGGGAGAGGCCTCCCGCTTCATTATTAAACCGGTTTCCCACACATGCCACGCAGGGACGGGGCAGGGAAACCTCTGCTCTCCGTGCGGCAGCGTGTATCGCTCCCGTTCCTTGGTGTCCCGCACAACCCCTCGTCTGAAATAAGCCCGACAGACCTCTGCCCGGCACCCGGGAGGGGAAAGAGGAGCGGGTGGGTGCCGGAAAGCCTGGCCTGGCCGGGGCCGCGGAGACCGGGGGCAGAGCCGGAGAAACCCCTCCCGGCCCCTCCGCGGGGACCCCGGCCCCCGCCGGGCAGGGCGAGCCACGCCGACACAGACCCGTTGCGGCGAGTGGGTGCAGCCCAAGGGATTTGGGATCGGCTGGCACGGGTCTGAAAAGAGTCACAACGGATTTAAGGGGGAGTAAAGAGACCGCCCGAAAAGCTGCGACCCCCACTTTGAAGACCGTCGAAGAACCGGATCGGCGGGGGAACCGTGGGCTCGGGCGTTTCGCCTTCAGAAATAACCAGCATCGGAGAAGCCTTTCGTGTTATCAGGCGATGATAAAGCAAACTAAAAAGAGGCACCCCGGGGCTTTTTTGGACCTGTTCGGGGCGGGGGTGTTGCATTGCGCTGCTGACAGGTCGACTTTGCCGACGAACGGCGATCGAGCTGCCCGCAGTCACGACACTGTCCCGGCTTTTTTCCACAGAAATTTAGCAGTAACTGCAGCCTCGCAGGACCGGGCAAACTCCCTTCCCTGTCGAGACGGGCACAAATCCCTCCATCCGCGCATCTTTCCCCAATCTCGTTTTCGTGGGTTTGCTCTACCTGCCCGAGGACGTGCGCAACGGCAGCAATGGGGGAGAGATATTATATTTTTTTTCCCTGTCGTTGGGGGATAGGAAATAAAAATACCCTCCCGGCTCCACCCAGAGCAGAAGCCCGGGGTGCGCGGAGCGAGAGGGCCGGGAGGCAAAACCAGACGCAGGGCGAAGGAATTTTATCCCAGCTCTTTCATTCGGATCTGAGCATCTTTCTCCGTAGCCTGAGTCCCAACAGTGTTATTTTTTTCCCCTTTTGCAGTGTTATCTTAAAAAGGTGCCATACAGGCGCTGCCCTTGCTCTCTCCCTGACCCGGGGTCCAGGCGGGCATTGCTCTCCCGTTATTTGGGGAGGCCGGGGCGGGGGGACGGGACCTGCCCCCGCGCAGCCAGCCCTGCGCTTGGAGGAGGCGCAGATTCCTCTAAGCCAAGGGAAGAGAACCTCTTTCCCGACGCGCTTTTCATTTCTCATCCGACAAGAGCCACCTCCAACCCCTCTCTCCCGCGTGGGTTAGTCTTTAGGAAGCAAAACTAAGAGGCAAACAAATTCCTGCGTGTCCGTGAGCCGCACCACGGTGGTTTATCGGAGAAGAAACAGTCATGTGTCACTGGACATCTGTCCCGCGGTTTCCCTTGCTCTTAGGCGAAGTTATAACCCCACGGCAAACCCCGCGCTGACGGGCGCAGCAGCGGCCCTAGGGACAGCCGCTT
Source organism: Aquila chrysaetos chrysaetos (assembly GCF_900496995.4). Lineage (NCBI taxonomy): Eukaryota > Metazoa > Chordata > Aves > Accipitriformes > Accipitridae > Aquila > Aquila chrysaetos. The sequence continues at coordinate 8,010,014 of NC_044016.1, forward strand.
TTGGGGGGCTGGAAGCGAACTGCAGGGCCGGCTCCGCGCCCCGAAGAGCCGAGACACACCCCCCCCGTTTCCTCCCTGTCGGTGTTTTAAAGGCAGAACCAATTTACAGCCCCTTCCAGATCCTTGCCCCCCACTTCCCTGTCCCAGCAGGGCTCGGACGGGGACAGCCCCCCGGGTGCGCTGCCCTGCGCGGGCGCTGCGCGCACCCCGGGGGCGCAGCAGAGCTTTGTCTTCCTCCTGGAAATCTCCCTGCCCGTCGCGGCTCTGGCGAAGCTCGGTTATGCCTTATTTGCCACTTCACCCGTCCCCTCTTCGCCCAGCAAGACGGCCTCTTGGCTCGCCGTTTGCCCCAGCTCCTTTTCCCCCAGTGCTCGTGGCGGGGCGGGGGGATGCTCTCGGCATTTCTTTCTCCTTCCTCAGGTGTTTGCTCCTGCCGGAGACACACACACCCCACACACACACCCACACACACCCCGCTAGCAGGGGTGGCCCCGAGGAGCGTGTCCTCCCCGGCAAACCCCCCCGGCCCCGAAGGATTTCTCGCCTGAGCCCTCCGGGAAGCAGCAGGCCGGGGCCGGGCGCTCGCCCGCCTCCGCATCGCCGGAGGACACCGGGAATTTTTCGGTCCCTCGCCTGATTTCTCCGTCTCCCCCTTCTTTCTAACGGTGTCACAGGCTCAGCGCCCATCGGCCCAGAATGGAGGGGGGGGGGGGGGGGCGGCGGCTTCACCTGCCCTCGCCCTAACCTCCCTGGGCAGGATCAGGCCTCCCCCGGCCCCGCGCGGGTTGGAAAGCCGAATTGCTCCGCTTAGGGCCTCGCAAAGCCCCGAGGCAGAAAACACGCTTCCCGGTGGGCAAGGACGGGGGATCCTCACCGCTGCGGCTTTCTCTTTAATCGGTGCTGCTCGGCAAGGGAGGAGGGGGATGCAGGCTGAGAAGCGGCCCCCCCCGTCTTCCCCCGTGCCCCGGCAGGAGCGGAGCACCGGGCACCGCGGCGCTTTCTATTTATGCGAGGAGCGAAGCCGACGCTGAACCCGAGCGGAGCCGGCGGATCCCGGCCCGGACCCCAGGGGAGCCCCGGGGGGGGGCCGCCCGGCCGCACGCCCCGGCCCTGCCTCCCGGGGAGGGCACCCAGCCCCACAGAACCCTCCGAGGTGGGGGGGGCAGGAGCTGCCTTGCCCCCCCCCCCCCCCCGGCCCAGCCCCGCGGGGCTCCGCGCTCCCGCCCGCCGCCGCGGCCCGATCCTGCGCTCGGCCTCCGCGCCGCATATAGAGCCTGCGTGACGTCACAGCGCGCCCCCCCGGCCGCATGGCTACGCTGTGACGTCACAGAGCATTACCTCCCCTACCCCGCCGCGGGGGCTTGCGGAGAGGTGCACGGCAAATCGGAACGACACCAAAGCAAAGCAAACACGCCCCCCACCCACCCCCCCGCACCCCCAAACGGCCCCGCCGGCTCTTGGCAGTGCCCCTGAGAGTCGCCGGGAGTCACACACTCCGGTCCCGCCTTGCATCACAAACCGAAAGGCACTTCACAACACACATATACGTATGTACGCACATGCGGATCTACAAATGTAATTGGCAAGTTTCTCACCGGGGGCACAATTTTGCGTAATCAAATCCGGTCCTTGTCATCGCCTCCATGAGAAAAGGAAGGGGGAAAGAAAAAAAAACCCAAGGAGAAGGCTGCCTCGGGAGGCTTTCAAGGCGAGGAGAGACAGTGGCTGCCTTTGAGCCGGGCGAAGGGAGCTGGGGCAGCCTCAGCAGCCCTCTCCCCTGGTCAACAGACTGACGTGGTTACAAACCATAGCAAACATTTTATTTACAGGAGATATATATATATATTTATATATTTTTGTCAGTGCAGTATTTCTTGGCCGGATTATTCGAAGCAACACGTTGCAACCGATGAGGACGTTGGCAAAATACTTCACATTGTAAATTGTCTGGGGAGGGTTTGGGGAAGAGAGGGATTTCGGAGCACGTTCTCGGAGTCCCTCGCTCGGATTTTCCTGGAGAGGACAAGGGGCGGGAGACGGAGAATAAAATAAAATTAAAAAAAAAAAAAAAGAAAAAAAATCAGAGAAATCCCGCTCTCCTGCGAGCAGCGTGGAGGGAGAGGCGGCCGCCTCACGCACGGCCGTCCCGGGGCCGGGGCTCCCCGCTCCGCCCGCGTCCTCGGCCCCTCGCCCCGGGCCGGGCCGGGCGCTGGCCGCGGGCGGGAGCGGGCCGGTGCCGTGCCGGCAGTTGCCGCGCTCCCGGGGCGGAGGAAGGGAGATAAATTAGCGCGCAGGTCCCGGGCGCGGGTGCCGCGGGGCCGCCCCGTCTATAGGCCGCTCCGCGGCTCGGGGCTGGCGGCGGCGGCGGGCGGCGGCGGCGGCGGCGGCGGCGGCGGGGAGGGGAGGCCGGGGCTGCCGGAGGACTTGCCGAGCCCGGCGGCGGGCAGGCTCCGCTCGGCTCCCTCAGTCCGTTCCGTGTCGCTGGGGGCCATGTCGAGGGAGTCGGCGTCGCTGCTGTCGCTGTCGCCCTCGGAGCGGCTGGGGCTGCGCTCGGGCTCCCCGGCGGCGGTGGCGGCGGCGGGCGGTGCGCCGGGTCGCTGGGCCGCCGGCTCCGGCTCCGGCTCCGGCGGCGGCTCCTTGTCCTTCTGGGCCTGCGCCTCCTTGGAGTGCCGCCATTTCATCCGCCGGTTCTGGAACCACACCTTCACCTGCGGCCGCGCCGCCCTCAGACGGGCGGCACGGCCCCCACCGCGCACCGCGCACCGCGCACCGCACCGCACCGCGCACTGCACCGCACCGGCCCCAGCGCCTTCCACCGGGGGCGGGCAGCAAGGGGCTGCCCACACCCTTACGCGACTAAGGTGGCTGTATTTTTTCCCTCCTTCTAGTTCGCGTGTTTAAATACCAAACGCCCCCCCCCCCCCCCCCCCGGTACTGTTTCGGGGTTTTGTTCTTTGGGGTTTTTTTTTTCCTCCCTCCTTCTACTTCTTCCAGGAAACCAAACCTTGCTCAAGAAACCACAGCGTTATACAATTCTGTGCGCTGCGGGCCCTGAATAGTGGAATCATTACAGACAGAGTGGCGTTTAATGATTCCGTTTGAAGAAGAGTTTTCACTTCCCGAGAACTAAGGATTTCACAACGCGGGGAGAGATTTAGAAAAAAAAAAGGGGGGGTGTGTGCATTAAAAATAGTGTGTTCGCTTCTGCTTCCTTTGACCTAAACTGCCTCCCACAGCGAGTTGCACTTCAATAAAGCGCCCACTGATGATCTGCCCCGGCCCCACTCGCCTCTCCGCTCGGCCTGCTCGGCCGTGGCCAAAACAAAGGCGAAAGCTCCGCGCCGGGCCGCGAAACGCCGCGGAACCTGCGCGCAGGAGATGCTCGGGGCGAGGGCCCGCTCCTCAGCCAGCCCTGCCGAAGGTTAAGGGAAAACGCTCTGCAACCGCCTTCCCCCCCCCCCCCACCTCCGATATCCCTCTAAACTGGAAGTAAGATTTGAAATAAAACCGAAGCCGTTCTTACTTGAGCATCTGTCAGCCCCAGCATCGCCGCCAGTTGCTTTCTGTCCGGTTTGGTGACATATTTCTGGATTTCGAACCGTTTTTCTAAACCTTTCCTCTGCAGGTTGGAAAAAACAGCCCTGGACCAGGAGCGTTTCCTCTTGTACGTCTGGGGCAGCGTGTCCTTGGTTAAAACTGCGTACGGACCTGGCGGGGGTAGAAGAGAGGGGGGAGAGAGAGGGAGACGCCGTTATTAATATCGATGCCTGAAAGGGAGCCTTAACTCGATCAAAATAACAGCTGGACTGCGGTGTGCAGGGAAGGCCCGGGCCGGCCCGGGCTTCCTCGGGCAAGGATGGAGCGGTCTGGAACCCGAATTTCTTCCTCTCCCCCCTCCCCGCCTCTTCTCTCTCGGCCCAGGTATTATTTTTGTACTAGATGCGATGGTCCTTTGGGTCAGGCCCTAGCCGGCTCTTCCTCCCCCCCCACGCAGCCCGGCTTTCGCCCAAAATCTGAGCCTCGCTAGAAAACACACGCCCTGGCCTTTCAAAAGCGCCCGGCGAGTCCCTCCGGGAGGAGAGCGCCTGGGCCGGGGGGGGGGGAGGGGGGGGGCTGCTGCGGGACGGAGGGCCCTGCGCCACGGGAGGGTCGACGAGGGACGAGCTGTACCTGGAAAAGTGTCTTGAAACTGGTGCTGAACTGAGCTCCTTGGGTTTGTGTTTAAGGGACCCAGAATAGCAGAGGCCTCGTTAATGGGGTCTAGAGACGCGAAGAACTGGCCGGCGGAAGGCTGCAAGTTGGGGAGATGAACCCCAGTTTGGCGGCTGGTAGTTAATAAGGAGGTCAGATCTGCGAGCACAGGAACAAGGAGAGCTCTGTTACACCGCGGTCGAAACCGACCCCCCGGCACGCTCCGGGCGACGGGGCCGGGTCCCCGGCCGGAGGGGCTGGCGGGGACGGGGGGGGGGACACACACACCGGGCAGCCGCCTCCTCGCCCCGGGGGCTCTCCTCGGGAGAGGGGGCCCTGCCCCGGCAGTCAGACATCCTCCGGTATATTCACTCCCTTGCTCAGGATGTTTACACGCCGCGAGGGGAGACGGATTGCAGCGAAAGCCTTTAAAACGGGCTCTGCCCTCTGAGGCAAAAAATCCTCGGGCCGCTTCGGGAAGCGAGGGCCGTTGCCTTCGCTATTTTTACGCTATCGCTAATTTGTCCCAGCGGCGCAAGTCCTGTGCCGCGGGCTGCTGCCGTGCGCGGGGCCGGGGGGGGGGGCGGGGGGGGGGCAGGGGGTATTTTAGTGAGCGCTATTAGAAACCCGGATTTATAACGCTTTTTTTCAGAACTCTCTTCTCGGCTAGATCGAAAAGTTTTCAAATCGCGGGTATACTCGCTAAAAATAACGGTAGAATGAATAAAAGAGCCCCAAGAGCGCTAGCGGGGAAAGCGGACAAGCCAATTTCTCTACCTCTCAGCGTGTTGCCTTCCTTGACTTTGGGGTCAAACTCCGCCGATAAAATGCGGTCGATGCCGAATTTCAGGTCCTTGCTGGCGGGCGCCGGCGCCGAGCAGTGGAGTGGGCGGAAAGAAAGGGGGGGGGGGGGAAGGGGGGGAACGGGAGCGAAGAAGCAACAAGAGCTGAAGAAGCCGAAGCCGAGCGAGGGGGACGTGATGCGGGGGGGGGGGGCTGGTGGTGGGGGGTAGGGAGGGGCGGAGGCGGAGAGCGGCGAGAGGCGCGGCGGGAAGGCGGCGGCGGCGGGGGCGTCGGGGGCCACGACGGGCGTGGGCCGGAGCGGCGAGGCGGCGGCGTGGAAGGCACCGCCGTGATGGACGGCTCCCAGAGTCGCCGGCATCCCGGTGCCGGGACCTCCGGGCAGGCTGTCGGCGGATCCTCCCGCCGCTTCGCCGCCGGCGTGGAGGATGTCGGCGATGCAGAAGGACGGCTTCTTCGCCGCCGCGGCGTCCAGAGGGAAGCAGCCGCCGGCTGCCGGCCCCGATGCCGAGCAGTACGCCGCTGACCACAAGCTGAAGTTGGAGGCGTAGAAAGGAGCCAGCCCGGCCGTGTACATCCTGCCCGGGGACGGGGACGCGCCGCTCCGCCGCTCAGCTCCCGGGTGCGCGCAGCGGAGCTGCCCGCCGCCCCGGGCGCATGGGGAGGGATGGTGGGGCGAGAGGAGGCTGGCGGAGCACTTGCCGTAGGGGCAAGGAGGGAAAACCAACCTCTCCCTCCCCCAGAAAAAAAAAAAAAAAAAAAAAAAAAAAAGGAAAAAGTCCCCCGAACCCACGGCGAGACGAAGAGAGCGAGCGGGCGAAGAGCGGAGCGGCGCAAACAAAACAAACCCAAACCAAACCAAACCCCCTTTCCTCGCACTGGGGAGAAAAGAAAAAAAAAAAAAAAAAGAGAAAATCCACCCCTCCCCAAAACTTTCTGTGGCAACGACACTCCCGGCTCCGGAGAAGTCTTCGTTCCCTCCCCACGCCCAATCCGCGAGCCGCGGGGCCGGGCAGTACCGCCCGCCGACACGCCCACGCAGGGCCGGGTCGCGGGTACGGGCCACCGCGCCGCCAGCGCGCAGTTGCGCGCTGGCGGCGCGGTGGCCCGTACCCGCGACCCGGCCCTGCCCGGTTTGCCCCGCAAGGTACCCACCCCCCCCCCCTTAAATTCCTCCCTCGACTTCGAAACACCCCCCAACCCCCCCCAAAAATAGCGCAAGGGCGTTGCGCCTGCCGCCGCGATTTCCAAACGTTTGAAAGAAAGGCGCAGGAAAATTCTCTCGCGGTTGGAGGCAGGCTGGTCCTCTTGGACATTATTCCCAAGGAAATGTGTTTCTTTCCCGGATAAATGAGCCTGGGATGGTCTGGAAGAAAATGAGTCTGTGTCGATGCACGTAACGTATTTATGAGAGCTCCGAGGTACTCTGGGCCCAGGACACGTTGGATCCTGCATTAGCAGCGACTAATTAATTAATCGTATTTTGTCGACAATGCAATTTTATAGATTTTTACCGTCTTCTCCAGCCCGGTGGCTGCGTCTGCTTCCACACCAATTTCACCTTAAAAACTAGTTTGTAATTTTGCAAAGCTTCGACAACCGAATTACCCCCATTTTTTTTAGAATACAATCATAAGCTATATTCGCTGCAATAATTTAGGGACAAATTTATCAAAGCGTCTCTTGCGCTTTTTTTGCTCCCCTCTAACATCCACATTTGTCCCGACCCGACTCTGAAAAAGAACGTTTTTTAATATTAGTTTTCGTACATGTAAACCAGTCGCTGCCGTTTTGAGCAGGCTCCCGAATCGGACGATTGCAGGTTTGCTTTGATTTTGCTTCCAAAAAAATTTTTTTTTTCCCCAAATACCTTCCCAAATTCTGAAGGTTTTCGGGGAACCGCCAGAAAGGCAAACTATTTTTTCTTTCGCCAGGTATGAAGACGTAGCTTCTGTGTGAATATTGAAACCACCTGCGAGCGAGAGTGAACGCGTTCCTTAGCCATAACCGTGCGCACGGGTAAAGGTGAGGCGGGTTCCCCAGGAACAGCCAGGCACCGCTTTGCTTTGGTTTGGTTTTTATTAACGAGACGAAACCGAAAAATAAAGACGGGCTGGCTTGCCAAGATGTGTCCGAAAACCGAAGGCGGCGAAAGAAAGGGTTTATTAGGTTTCAACTTTTCCTGCTTCGACAGCGGAAAGCCCCTTTTCCTTGCATCTTTCCCCCCCCTCCTTTATCCCCTCCGCGCAGATGACCCGAGCGCCAGCCTCTTGCTCTCAAACCGGATCAAACGACTCCGGTTTCACTTGGGTTTCCACCGCCGGGCAGAGCCGTGCCATCAGCCCGCCTGAGGGAAGGGCAACGAAGTCTGCTCTGCCCGCTGCACCCCAGCTGCACACCGCTTCGTGCGTTTATTACCGGAACTGCCATTGACACCGACACCGTTGCGGTGCCATCCCGGGGCTGCTCGCCAGGCAGTCGCGGGGGGGGGGGGGGGGGGGGAGAAAAACAAGACCCCAAACCAAAACACGGGGTTTTCCTTCTTTTTTAGGAGCTTACGTCAAAGCTCCGCTCGCCTCCCTGCGCTGAGCAGCACCGGAGGGAAGGGAGCGCCCGGCTGCGGGGTCCCCGGGCAGCCCCGACGCGGGGCACGGCCGCGGCTCCGCTCCACTCCCCCCGGCGCTGCCCCGCTGCTCCCGCTGGCCGCCGCGCAGAGAAGCGCTCCTTCCGCACCGTCGTCCCGCGGGGACTAAAAGAACCCGAAAGGAAACACTAAACGCGTCGCGCTGAAGCACTTGACCCCCGGGCCGGGCCCCGGGGAGGGCCAGGGAGCCGGGGAGCCCGACCCGCGGGGGCAGGTGCCTTCCCGGGGCCCGGCCGCTCCGCGCACCGGCTGGGCAGCGCTGCGCGCCCCGCGCATCCTCCGCGGGCGGAACCAGGAGCACCTGCCTCCGCCCCCAAGGCCGCGCCGTCCCCCGGGGGACAGGGCTGTCCCCTCTCCCCAAAGGCCTCCGCGGGCCTCCCTGCCCGCGCACCTTCCTCGCCGGCGGCCGGGGAGGAGCAGGGCTGCGCGGCCGCGGCGGCCGGGGGGAGGCGGCGGCCCCTCCGCCCCGCGCAAGGAGGGAGAAGGCTGCAGGAAACCCGGGGCTCTCTGCAGTCCAGGTCATCTCCTGTTTTTTGAGAGGTTCCAACTCGGACTAAATGAGCGGATGTGCCTGCGAGATTTGTCCCAAAATAGAAGCGGCTTTAGTATTTTAGGATACAGCAGAAATCCTTATTTCTTCCGGAGAAAAACTTCATAATGAGCGCGAGCACTTCCCTTTTCAATATTTGTGCAACTTTATCTCGACCAGCAAGTTGCTTTGGTGACGCAAATCCGCCCTTGTGTATTGCAACTACAAAAATAAATGCAAGGAAATCAATTCCCTTCTAGCAATGAAAACATAAATATACAGCTGCGACTTTCCCCTTTAATCTTGCTTTCCGAGGGACTCGAGAAGGAGGCGAATGAACTGTGCAGGCAGGAGCGATGCTTTTTTTTTGTTAGGGAATGGAGTCTCGAAGGACTTTTTTTTTTTTTTTTTCCCCGAGGCCGACAAAGGAGGTGGGAAAAAAAAAAATTATTCAAGTTCTTACGAGGGGAAAATAGAAAGGCTAACCCCGAGGCGCTCCAGCTCCCCGTCCCCACTCGCGGGCACCGGCCCGGGAGCATCCCGGGAAAGGCCGGGCCCTGCCTGCCTGCGCCCCACGGGGCGGACGGGCCCCTCTTTCGGCTATGCCCGTCCCTTCGAGCAGAAGCCCGCCGGGGTACTCGCAGCCAGAGCCCCCCGGCTGCCTTCCCCAGGAGCCCGGCCGGCAGCAAGCCCCGAGGAGTGCCCGTCCCCGATGCGGGCTGTTCATCCGCCGCACAGCAACACATCATCCCCCCCGCTCCCCGCGGGGGGCTCGGGCTCTCCCCTGCACTGCAAGCCGCGCTCGGCGCTCTCGCCGGGGGGGGCGAGCCGGGTGCCCCCCTCCGAGCCCGCCCGGGGTGCTGCCCGAGCGGCTTCCCGGCCCTCCGCCAGCGCGACCGGGCGCTGGGCGCCTTGCGCCTCGGCTGATACGTGTCCTGGTTATGCCCAGATCCGTATATATAGAGACATATATATGTAATGTATAAAAATCAAGATTTAAAAAATCCTACGCTCTCGGAGTACTTTTAAAAACAACTCTCCAAACCGCGTTGCAAACCCTCCCGGGAGATGGTTTGCTGGGGCGGCGTTACCTGGGTGGCTGCCGTGCCCGCCCGCGGGGTCGGTCCCGCCGAGCCGCCCTGCCCCGCGGCCCGCCCTGCGCAGCGCCGAGCACCCGGCGGGCCCCGGCCCCGGGCCCCGGCCCGGTCCCAAAGCCCGTTCTCTGTCGCCACCTGCCGAACGGGCCGGGGCCGGGCTCCCGGGTCCCTGCGAGCAGGGAGCACGCAAATCTGGGGAGCCAAGGGCAAAAAATAAAAGGTAGGGCTACACCCGCCCAAAGCTGCGTGGTTGCAGGGTGGGCAGGAGCGTTTTGCAGATGGCCGGGGGTCGGGGTGAGGGGGGAGTCTGCCGGTGCTCCCCCAGCACCGCCCCGGGAAACCGGGAGCGCTGCAGCGGGGCCGCCAAATCCGACCGCAGGGCGAGCTCCCCCCCCCGCGGGGATCCGCAGCTGGAGGCAGGCCACAGGCGTGCGCCGCAAGGCTGGCTCGGCTTCCCTCAGCTGATCAACAGTTTGTTATCTGAAATGCTCAAGAGAAGCGCAGGCGCTGCAGGCAGGAACTGCCCAGAACCACAAGCGAATGAAGTGACTGAGCGGGTCGGCTCCTTGACGTTTCCTTTCTATTGTTTCATGGTTATTTAGTTGACTACCTGTGTCAGTAAGTAACGACTAATGTTATGTCATTTGCTGAGCCTACGTGGAAGGCGCCTGAAAACAGGCAGGCTCTGGGTTTCCGTGCGGTAGGGCAGGATTTCAAGTCTCCTGTGGGTTCATTTGCACTGGTATTTCAGGTTGGGTCAGGGTGTGCTTTTAGGGGGGAAATGACCTGATCCTGATCACTTGCAGCTTTGCATCACAGAGAGGTCTCGGGGTGCACAAGCAGGTATCCTGGATGGAAATTGAGTCCACAGGGCATGCTAAAATCGCTCTGAAGCAAAATCCCTCTGAAATGTCTAAGTTGTCGTTGTCTGAAAACTCCAGGGGGGTTTCTGCATGTGAGCAGTCCCGAGAATTGTCCACACGTTACAGCAGAATAGGTCCTGCTGAATAGGTCCATATGTTAGAGCGGATCAAACCCTGAGGCTCCCAGCTCCAGGGACAATACACCAGCCATTGAGCTGGAGACTTGTTCGCACGCTCGCACGTTTGCGCTCTGTGTCTTTCTTTCAACTGCTGGTCTGATGAAATACATTAGATGACGTGAAGCTGACGGGTTTCAAGCGGAGAGAATTTTTGCGTTCTCCCAAATGCTGTGCAGTCCCCCAAGTCCCTTCAGACAGAGGGGGGACCTGAAAACACTGATTGCCCCCTCTGCCCCTGAGTGCCTGGCTCAGAGATCTGGGATGTAGGAAGGCACTGCATCTTTCCACAGCCATGTTTACAGAGAACGGGGTGACCTTTCCTTCCTTTTATTCCCCCCCCCCCCTTTTTTTTTTCCCTTTTCCTTTTTTTGCATGAAAAGCTGCAGATACATAAATCTTAAAGAAGGGTCAGGGTAATAAATAGCAGTTGGAAAGAAGCGCCTCTCTGCAGCCCCAGGAAAGGGGGCTGCGTTCTGAGGAGCAGCAGGGTCAGGACGGTCCCTTCCTCAGGGTTTCCTATGGCTTAGAGCAGGCAGGTCCCCTGCCCGCTGTGGTGGCTTTCGTGAAGCCCATTTTCAGGTATCTGATGTTGTGCCGGGCACTGTGAGCCTGCAATGCCGTAAGGGTTTAAGCGGCTCAAAGTTGAAGTGCAAGTCTCCCACACTCACCCCATCCCTGCCTGCCTGTTCCTATCCCCAGGAATGTCAAACTGTAGAAAATGAACTCTGCTGGTAAGAAAAGTTTTTTTGCTGTCATAGTTCCCCAAACTAACTTCTTTATCATGTGGCTAGCCAGGGTGAGGGAGCTGGGGGAAACATGCATTTGGGAAAGGGGGGGTGGCAGAACTGCTGCGACCCTCTTCTAGTCTGCTCTAACCTCTCACCAGGTCACCCGTTAATTTAAGTGCTGCCTCTTGGAGCTGCTTTCTGCAGTCCAAAATGGGTCCTTCTCGCATGGAGAGGCCCCTAGTTTGCTTTCATTTCCATCGGCATCACTGATTTCATAGGTTACTCCACCTTTACACTGCGGTCGGACCGTAATCTGCTTGCAGAGGGAGTTATCCCAGGCTAGCTGCGATTTTCCAGGCCACACCAACAGAGAGGTCTGCAGAGAGCTGGTCTGCAATTAACCCCTCGGTAGCTGATTAAAGGTGACGTGACGTGCAGAAGCGCTGACCTCCTGCTCTAGCGTGCAACCGCCAATGAGAGAAGCATTTGTGTGCACACACCAGATTTAGTTTGCACAGTGCATAGCAACTGAAAACAACCATCATTGCATAAAATGAAGGTGACTCAACTCTCAGCACCGAAAGGCCATCCATGGGCATCTCCTAAATCTGACAGGAGAGTATAATATTACACCCGTTTTCAGCTGAGACCCAAAGGGGCAGCTCCTTAACGGAGGCAAACTACTACTCTTGAGGGCAGGCTCAAGGTGTCTTAGTTCAAGTTGCGTAGGTAGGTGCAAGTACAGATGGAAATCGAACGGGAGATGTTTTATTCCCATAGTGGGTCATCACCCCTACGATTTTGTCAGAGCCACCCCGCCTATTTCCATAAACATAAGCTGATGCTTTAGGCCCACTGCCCCTCCAGCAGCAGTACATTAAAGGCACTGCGCAGGAAAGCCGTTCAATACCGAAGAAGGAAATACTAATAACTGCCTAATAAAAGTTTTAGTAAGAAACAGTTTCCTCCTTCTTGCCAACAGCGGTCAAAAATGTGGGGAAGCTGGAAATAAAGCTATCAGAATGCAGTCGCATAAAAGGCAAAATCAACCCCTGAAGGAAGTAACATTTCTAGAAGAAAATTACTCTGTAAAACTCATCTGGATTTAAGAACAGTTATTGTTTTTCTTCCAACCCTCCTTTCATGTTCTAAGTGGACTTAAATGCAGTAGGTACGCATCAGTTCAGCTTTAAAACCAGCTCTTTCCTTGCTATTAGCATATATAAAATCCCAGCAGAATAATGCCATCGCGGCCCTTAAAAAAAAATCCCATTTTAACCTTTTTTGCCCAAGGGAGATGCTTTCTGGTGGATGCCAAATGGAAGTGCCAGCCAGGGAAGTTTTACAGTCCCATAAACAAGCATGCCAGACTGTACAGCATGTACATAGCACCCTCCGGAACTGCTTCCCTCACTGGAACTGAACCTGCCCTAAATAAAGTCCAGCCGTCGCTCCTTGGCTCCACGGGCAGCTCACGGCTTCCCCGTGCCAGGCTCCACCAGGTCCTGAAAGACCCAGGTTCCCTCCCTGTGAAACACCCGGGAGAGTGGGGAGTTGCTCTCGGAACTGAGCATAAGATATCCCCTTCCCAGCTGCGGGTCTGGGATGCTGCCTACAGCAATAGCCATTCCTCCGTGCCTTCGGCAAATGGAAACAAAAACAGGAGGCGCAGTCAAAGGAGCAGCGCAGCACACAGGGGAAGTAATTTCCTACTGATACCTCTAACACATCATTTTATATCTCGATGCCTGGGATCTGGTTACCTTTATCTTAGCCAAAAGACTGTAGCGGTCATAAAATGTATTTTGCTTTTATTTCTTCTCGAAAACTTCATCATGAGATTTTTATTATCTGTCCTACAACAGTGAATTCCAAAGGTTCATTATCTCCCATGCCTGCCTTCACTGTCCTGTCATTTTTTTTCCCTAATTTCTCAGGTTCTTGAGGCATCCGTTCGTCCTGGAATTTTGAAATGGAGAGAAAAAAGGCGAGGCTGACCAGTTTTTCCTTTCATTTGTCACTGTGTCTAACCCAAATGTCTACCCTTACCCCCCTAGATGTATAAACTCTTTTCTAAGCCAAGACATTCTCTTTTTCCCAGCTAAGCAATCCATTTCATTCTGAGGCCACGCCAAATGCTAATACGAATCTCAACACATTTCAAGTCTCAGCCTAACTTTGCAAGGAATAGACATTGAAGACGATCTCATCACTGCAATCTTTCCCAAACGCTAACGAAGTAGCACCCTCTAGCGCAAGCTAACAATAAAATCCTCAATAACAACAACCCTCCTGGGTGAAATTCAGTCTTGGTGCATCGCCACTGGAACCGCTGGGGATGAGCTCAACCACAAGGCTTTTCCCTTCTGCGCTCTGAAGCTTTCCCAGATTTCCTCCCTGGGACCCCCATGGATGGTTTGGGCACCGTTCGGATGCTGAACGTTGCCCAGGTCTCCGGCAGATCCAGGCAGCAGCATCGCCCGCAGCCGGGCAGCACGGACGACTCGCCATCGTGCCATGCTGCTTTCGTTTCTATGGGATGCTCCTGCCTGAGAAAGCCTGGAGGTAAGAAATGTTCGTTGCCAGGAGTCTGCCTCGTATCTTGGGTGTTTTGAGACCTGCGAGAGGGAGCCTACCTGGTTTGAAAGGACCGGGGAGGCAAAAGGGAGGGCGAAAAAGGGGTCGGCTGAAGCAGGGAGGGGGCTGAGCCTAGGGCTGGGCTGTGGGAAGCAGGGCTGGGCTGTGGAGGGGGGACCGGGACTTTGGCACAGAGAAAGGCGCTGGTTTCTGGGAGAGTTGGGGACCAACTGGGTGTGAAAGCTGAGGCTGAGGGCGACGCGGTGTTGTATGGTTGTCCGGTGCACTTTTCTTTCATTACGAGCAATTTCCATAGGTTTCATCGGTTTTATTGTTGTTAGGAGGAAGGAGAACAAGAAAACGACACAATTTTGGCAGACCCTGAGCAGGGGGTGACCTGCGGGGTGAGTGAGGGGGAGCAGGGTCATTCCTGGATGCCATCGGCCACAACACAGAGGCAAGTTAGCTGTGTCGTGTCCCGCACAAAATCCCATCGCCCGAGCACACATCTAGGGATTTTATAAAAACACAGAGCTCCCCTCTCACGCTCTAAAAATAACAGCGAGTAAATGGCTACTCGAGATTTCGTAAAAATTAAAAAAAAACATACCTGCTTAACCAGAGGTGGAAATTTTGTCTAACATTTCAAGGCTAGACCTTCCATTCATTAAGAGCTAGAAGGGAGCTGCAGCGCTTAGGCCGGGCAAGGGGAATAAATCCCTCAGAGTCACACCAAGGTGACGCTGGGGTTCGGGAGCCAGCGTGTGCCCGCACAAACACGGGGTGAGCGTTCGCCCTGGGCACATGCGGCTCCTTACAGGGCAAATACCAAAGCCAGAGCCCTGGGGAAAGCAGGCGAGGCACCAGAGCTAATGAGCTCTGCAGCGGTTTCATCGATCTCTAATGCTTCTGCTTTTTCATGTGCCGGGCACACTGTGAGTCCAGCTGTGGCTTCAGCACTAAAGGGAAATGTAGGGTGTGATGCTTTTTTCTCAAGACATGATAAATAATGGCCGGGGCTGGGATTTGTTTTCGGGGAGTGCTATTTTTAGGTCGACGACGAGGAGTTCCAGGGTGAGGTTGGACCGTGCGGGTAAGGGGGTGGAGGTGGTCTGAAGTCACCCCAGCGCTCTCCAAATGTGAGGCTGCGCGAGGGAGGAAGCGGGGCGGGGGGGGGAGGGAGGCCGGACCCCTTCCCTCGCCCAGCCCGGGCAGCCGCAGGGGCCTGCGGGAAACAGGGCAGCAGCGCTTTTGCCCCCCCCGGGCCGTAGCGATGCTTCAATTTTCTGGAGCAGCCCTTCGCCCCCATCCCCATTCCCTACCACCTCTGGGGGTCTCTGCATCGCGGCTGGATACGGCCCTGCCGGGCTGGGAAGGGGATATCTTACGACACATGAAAAGCCGTAGCGCTGGAGAGAAGAAAGGGTTCTCTACCTTCGCCGTCTCCACACTGTATTTTATTATTCTCTTCAAATGAAGCAAACATCATTATTTCCCGTTAGGTGTTCCTGGTGCAAGAGCAGTTCATTGAAAAATGGTTCTTTAATGCTAATGGGAATTATATTCCTAGCGTGATTTATATTAATAAGGCATGTGCAGTTCCTTAGTACATTCAGACCCAGATGGGAAATGGGATTTTTTTTCTTTTTTTTGTCCTTCCACACAACATCTGATGAAGTGCTCCAAGCATACAATTTAACAAGCTATTCTCCTCTGGCCTTACAGATGAAAAATAGTCCGTTGTGTCAACTCCTCAGATGCCTATTTTTACACCTTCTGTTTGTTCTTAGTTTGACGTTGTTAATCACGGTCCCACCAAAGCCCCATTGTTCAGCTCTTCAAGAAGAATGTTGTTATATTGACTGTTTGTGCGTCAGCCCAGCTCTCTCTGGAGCTGCACTTGGATGAAATTAGATAATTTCCATTAGGAGAACAGGCATTATTAGTCCCCAATGCCAAATTGAAAAGAGAGCCAAGATTACTATTTCTGGCCGTGTTCACCTCAGGAAGGAACCTTCTCAGCTTTAATGGGATTTTGCTATTGTTGGTTGCCTTCTGTTTGACACCGGGCCAGCAGGGTTGAAAATTGTTTAGAAAGCTGCATGAAATATAATAGAGCCCAAGCCATTTGCTGCAGCACATTCCAGCGTGATGTTTATTTTGGAAAAAAAAAAAAAAAAAAAAAAAAAGGGAAAAAAATTATTGTCCTTGGCAGAAAAAAAAAAAATCCCACTAACTTGACTCTCAGAACATATGCTTCTTGTTGCTGTTGTGCTTTCAAAACACGCTGCCAGGATTGGTGAGTTATGTACAGAAGTGCTAAATCTAATACTATTTGTAATGATCTACAGGATTTGTAGAAGCAGATTACAGGCACAGGCGGCAACTTTATGACAGGAAAAGAAGGCGAGAGATGATACCAGGTCAGGTCCAAAGGAAGAAGTCAAGTGCCACATTTGTCAATAAAATGTGCATCTTCACGTTCGGCGGCTCAGTTTTCCCATCTGTAAAATGGGGTCGAGCACAGATCTCTACCACCCGCAGAAATTAGGAGGACGTGTGCTCCCCGGACTTTGCCTCTGAGGGTGCTGGGGGTCTTCTGAGCCAGGCTCAGCCCCTCCACGGCCCCAGGGCCAGAGCCCTGCCAGTCCCACCGCCTGCCGTCCCGCGGCAGTGGCCGGGCTCTGCTGTTGCTGTTATCGTTTGGAGAGCAGCTCTCCTTTCTCCCCTTTGTCGTGCCCTTCACCGTCACCTCACCCGAACACCTTGCCTGCATCTCACGATGCTAATCCTTGACACCCAGCATGAGAGTGGGGATGGTGGGCTGAACTCTTGCTCAGCCCTGAATTCCCCACAGGTCTCTTTCTGCTCCATATAGTACTGTTTTGTTCTCTGAATGCCGTCTTAAAGTAATTATTAATGAAAGCAGAGTTGACTTTGGAGCGAAAGTTTCCGGTTCCTCGGCATTTCCAACATGTAAGCTATCTAAGGGTAGTGAAATGCAGGACATTTTTTGGATGAGATCAGAATCCAAAAACACATTTTCTCTCCAGGCCCCTTCAGAGCCAGACCCACCTTTACCGCACTTTGCCTCTTGTCTATTCAAGCTCGTAAGAAGCCGAGCAAATACAACAAAAGTTACCCATCTTTAGAAAAATAAATAGAGCAAGCAATCTTCAAAGCCTTCAGATGAGGATCCACGCAACAACGCTGGTGTTATCCCTGGGCAATAAACCAGAGCACTCCTTTGTTTATATAACCTAGTGTTTACTTCTGTTTTAACCAACAAACATTGACTGATTGCATAGCCTTGGCTTGAAACCATCTGCCAAATAATTAAAAATACAATTAGGCTAAAAGAAAAAAAAACCCAGCAGATGCCAGCCAACACATTTCCTTCACACAAAGCTGCCACCCGCCTGCACGGAGCTGCTCCAAGTCAGCCAGAGCAAAGCAGTGATTGCTCCCAGCAAAACCAACACCCGAACCTCTACCGAGACCCGAAGCATCGGCCACCCCCAGTGCCTGCCCCTGTGGAGGCTCTCGTGGAGCTGAGCTGGCGGGTGCAGTTCAAATTTGGCAGGTCCTGGGTGGGGATGACCCCTTACCACGCTTGCTCATCTGCCAGCTCAGCTATCCAGTGGCGCTGGCATTTTTAGGAGAGGTCAGGTCTGAAGCTGACCCCAGGTTGTCCCTGCTCAGAGCATCCTTTGGCACCCGCCTGACACGGGAGAGGTTTTGGGGCAAGCTGTGGGAGAAGACGGTTGCCCCTTCACTACAAGGTTTGGCAGCCAGGCTCCCCCAGGAGGTTTCCTCGGCCTCTTTCTCTCCTCACTGCCCCGAGCCGCGGGAAAGCGCTACGCCCCCACACCGGTCACCCACTGGTTTTGCAGCCCAGTAGAAAACAAACCGGTCCCAGTGTGACCTGTCGTGGAAAGTCACCGCCGGCAGCTTGCAGGGGCACATGTGTCCCCCCAGATCCCATCCTAATTGCCACCCCTGGCAGCTGCAGGCAGTGAGGCCCTTGGTATTTGGACACCTCAGGATGAAGTTTATGGGTCCCAGATGGAAGTGTCCAGACAATGCTAAGGTCCCCACTTTCACCCCTCAATAAACTCTGGAGCTCACTCAATGAGTGAAATGTTCAGAAACTGTAGATTACACAGAAAATAATCTGTGTTTACAAGGCTGGGGGAGCTCATCTGCACGCTGGCTATCTCTTCACATAGAGCATTTGTCTTCTCACCGACCTTTTTATTTTTTTCCTCTTCATGCTGTGAAATGTTCATTGTCTCCCGCCAAGGAAAGTTTGATAAGGATCTTGCTGAGAGTGGCTTTTAGGAAAACCCATTGCTCCGAAAAGGAACCAACCATTGTAGAGCCAGCACTTCAAAGTTATAGCAGTATCTTGTTTTTTTGTACCAAATAAATAAATAAAATGAAGATGAACAATGTGTTTCCATTTAAGGAGGAGTGTGGGAAAATCCAGGTCTCATCAGAGTGGGAAGCGGAGTGGTATATGCTGACTAAGAGACTGGAAATAGCGTGGCTGTCAATTGAAGGAATTCAGGGTTGAATAATCACATCAAGCAGTCAACATCAGATGGGAACCGTGGCCCCAAACCTGTTCATTCGAACTCGTCAGGATTCACATGAGAAAACACACATTGGCTCCACATGTCGCCTGTGGTCTCAGGGGAAGCTCAGGGCCATCCCTGCTGCCGAGCAGGCACAAGCGTGCACCCGCCCAGACACCCACCACAGCGCTACGTTTCCACCGCGGGAGGTCATGCAGGTTGTACCTGCCACCCTATGTTGCAACCGAAGTTGGTGCCAGCCCTTGCAAAACCCCTCTCCGTGGCTTCAGACACCTCTGTGTGGCAGCTCGCTGCCTTGCTGTTCAACCTAATCGTCCCCGCAGCACTTCTGTTTGTATTTGGGACCAAGGCTCTGGATTGCAGAGGGACTGCAAGTCGCTACCTTTGCCTTCACTAAAGGCATTTTCCACTCTTCACCTGGCATCGGTCAACATGCGCCCAGCCTCAGTCGGATGCTTCAGGTCTAAGAAAAGTGCAGGTTGTGTCCAGCATGACCCATCATTAGGATGGCAGTGATGATGGGATGCTAATCCTTGGCTGTTCCCCCTTCTTGCATTTGCACCCCAGGGTGGGGGTGGTTCAGCTGCAGGCGATGGGGACCTGTGCCATGGCCCCATCCTGCACCGCCAGTGCCCCCAGTTCAGCCCAGCCATCAGGGATGGTCCAAGTGTCCTTCAGTGTTTTCTTTTATGGATAATTACCCCTTTTTTTTTTTTCTTAGCTGATGAGGAAGGGAGAAAAGAGCAGGAGAGATCCCATCCTTTGGTGCTGTGGGACTTGGTGCTGTTTTAATAATAATAACAACAAAATATTGAAAAGGAAAAAAAAATGCAGTATATCAGCATGTTTTTAAGGTTGGTGGGAAAAAAAAGACCTTCTAGTCCCAGTGGTATCAGCTAGGAAAACGTCCATTGGATTCTAGTTCTTGAAAAAAAAATATCTGAGTCATGCAGAAAGTGCTCGGCTTGGGTAATATGTGGTTACTGGAGCGCTCGGCGAGGGGGAAGGGAAACAAGCACCCAACCCAAAGCCTCATCCTGGCCTTACGAAAATTAACACATCTGTGAAGATGTGTTCTCTAATGAGGAGGGTGCTGCTTGCCCAGAGGGAGAAGGAAGAAGAGGGGGAGGAGAGGGAGGGATGGTTTGCTTCTATCTCACTCCAAACTTGCTAAACTCAGCCCTTCGTTTGCTAAAGAACTAGAAATCACACTCCACCTGGCAAGGTAATTTTTCCCCTAGTCATCAAAGGCTGGAAAATGGGTGTCTGCGCTGCAGGAATTTTTCTGAATAGGTGACGACAGTTTACAACTTTATTCCTTTTTCCACTATTGAATGGAAATTTAAGTGAGTCCTTCAATCTGTAGCCACAAGAAAGCCCGCTTTCCAAAGGTGGGATCAGGCAGAAACGCTCCATACCTGCGGGGAGAGGGTGCTAAGTACATATATGTTCACATACACATATGCATGCATGGGCAAAGGCCAGCACCGCACCGGAGAGCCCAGAGCCCCGCACAGACACTTTGCTTGGAGGATGGAGCCGAGGCGATGAAAGGGGAGGAATGGATTCAGGTATGTCACTCTTTTCCAGAAAGGAGCTGCTTTGAAGGCAGGGAAAAACCCAGAGAGACAGAGCAGGGGAGGAGGGATCTGTCCACCTTACCAGTTCGACTGGATTACAGCAGCTCCCCGCTGTGGATTGCATGCTGCTCTCTTGCCGTGGCTCTGCAGTGGCAGGCTCTGCCTCTCCCACCTCTGGCTGAAATGACAGTAACGGCAGGAGCAATTTCTCCTCTTGGAGATGCTCTGGAGAAGGCACCCACCACCTCGCTCCAGGGAGCCGGGAAACCCGAGCGGGGAGAAAAGCAGCCCCCATGGGCAGGCTCCCTGCCCTGAGCCCAGGGCAGCCCGCCAGGTCCTTCCAGCCTTTCCAGCCGGCATTCGTTTCTTCCTAGGGCACGTTCCTATGATTTAGGCTCAACCGTAATGTTGCTTTTGGTTTGATGGTTAAATGAAAGTCTGGATTCCCCTGAAGTCGTATGATTTAGGAGCTCATTCCTCAGTTTCAAGCTAACTGCTGATGTCTTAATCCACCCTCAGCTACAAGCGAGCAGGAATTTCTCTTGCTTCTTCAACAAAAACATCCAATTTTTCAGGTTTTCAGTAAAACTGGAAAGTGTCCATGTTAAATGTTGTTGAAAGAGAAACCTTCCATTTTTATCAACAGTTCCCAAGGACATGCATTTTCTCTACAGCTCTACAGACAGGATATGTGAGTGAGAAAGATATGGGGTTTAATCACTGTCCCTCAGCCAGGCCAGGTAGAAGGAAGATGTTTTTCCTGTGGCTTATAAACGAAGGCCTTATTTCCAAAAGAAATTGGTGATCATGGCTGCTTAACTAGAGACAACACAATGGGATCCATCATTAAGGGACGGGGTCCTCCAACTTTGTGAAATATCAGACCTTTAGGGTGTGACAAAATGAACAACCCCAAAAGGAAGCAGAAAGAATCACAGTCCCCTTAAAAACAACCAACCAACCAACCAACACCAAATAAATGGGTGAGTTTTTGCCTATCACCCACATGCAGGCCTAGGAAGGAGTCCCCCAAGGTCCAGATGCAGCTCTACAACTCCCCAAATGAACATGACTAGAATTTCACATTGGAGCCATCTCTCCAAATACGCTGCAAATCCCTTTGCAAAGAGAAACACTTTATAATCCTTCTACTCATGACTGTCCCTCTAAATTTAAACATGCATTTAAGAAATAAATAGGGCGTGGGTGATGTGCAGGAACAGCTTGCTGCTGCTTCTTTTTTTTTCTTTTTTTTTTTTTTTTTTTTAATAAAACAGCCTTAAAGAGGCCCCCTTGAACGAGTTCTGTTCATTTATTTTTCTTAGAAACTTCCAGTCTCCTTAACTCCTTTTAGCCACATAAGAGGTGAATGATTAAGCTGAAACTATTATCTTTGCAAAGAACATCTCTGCTGGCTGCCAGCCAAGTGGAGAGGAAAAGTGAAATGAAATAAACACGCTGGAGCTATTGTGTCCCCAACCAGTCCCTGCGGTGAGGTGCTGGGAAGCTTGGCAAAGTTCAAAGGAGGTCCCTGGGTGGGGATTGTTAATGAGGCAGGGCACATTTTGGAAGAAAGTTTTTCTGGCCAGAAATAAGAGCGTATGAATAACTTAAGATGACACGAAGTCAGCCCTCGTATAAACAGGTGCCACTCGGAGCTGCAGCGCACCGGTGGCCACTCCTGCCAGCTGCAGCTGCCAACCTCCTTTCCTCGGCCACCCCTCCAGAACACGAAAGCAAAACCTTTGCCAGCAAAGGGCACGAAATAAATTAAGCTTCAGAGTGCCCGACTTCATGGGAGGGCATAATGTCCACTCCTATTTCTACCGTCGCCGCACGGCCGCAGCGCCTGGGGGGCTGCGGGCAGGGAGAGGGACCCCGCGGCGCTGGGCAGCGGTGGGGCGAGCAGCAGGCGTGCTCTGCCCCCCCGGACGTGCACCGACACGAGCCCCCGCATGAGACGTGTACCCCTTACTCCTGGCTCTGCCACTGGCTGACGGTCCGTCAGTCGGTAACAGCCTGCACGTCCGTTTTCCAGCTGACACGCGAGCTTTGGGCAGACGCTGCCAGGCGAGTTTGGGAAGAATTGAAGTCTTGTGTTTAGCGATGAGCATCCTCGGGGCCCGACTCCTGGGGCTCCAGCAGTTGCGGTTACCGCTCTCTGAGCCCCAAGGCTGGCACGTAGCTCGAGGACAACACCAAGACGCTGCTGTGTTGGCACCAAGGAAGTTCAGGGACACATCCAGCTGTTGGGGCAGGAAGACACAAGCTCTCGGGCTGCAGCTGCCTGGGGGGACTGTTCACAGCCCCGGGGTGACCCACTGACACCAGACCGCTCAGGGAAGGGGCTGTGCCAAGGGGCCAGTGGTTGGCCGGACTGCTGGCGTCAACAAGGGCACAGAAGAAGATCCAAGGTGACAGCTCACTGGGTTTATCCTTACAAAACACCTGGGCAAGCGAGCATCTAGAAAGGTTACCAGCACTTACTCTGCTACAGCTGCATCTGATTCAGCAGAAACTATACAACGTCCTGAAAATGAGGTGATTTAAAAGACCAAAATAGTTTAATCCATCTTTATTTCCAGACTTTAGAGTATGGAATTAACTTGCCTTTAAGAGAAACATGAGATGCGACATACTTACTGATTTATTACTCCAAATGAATGACAGGCAACACCAGTATCTCGCTCAGGGCAGAGACATCAATAAGTCAGTGGATAGAGCAGTGGGATTCAAGCAGGCAGTTACACAAGATGCACATATTGAAGCCGCTCCAAAAATTTGTCTTACTTGCTCATTTCATTTGAAAAAGTGACTTGTAAGCTATTGCAAATTGTCCCTGGACCTGACTGGGTCAAGGAAAAGCTTGAAATGACCACCATAGGCCCATGTGTCTCACGTACCGGTTGACTGTTGCTTTGGAATCACCCCGTCGGATTACTTCAAAAAAAAAAAAAAAAAAAAAAGAGGGGGGGAGAAAGAAAAGGCCAGAAGTAACATTTACGTCACAAGTCACATCTGCTCCTGTAATTACTTTCCTGTTGGCTGTTTTCGGCGGAGAAGGAAACCCGACAGAACTGGTATCCAACAATGGATTACAATCCACCTCCTTGAAATCTCCAATTTTTCTGAAGGGGGAAAAAAACGTGGCGCACAGCTGATCCTCAGCATGTTGCCACGAGGACAACAGAAAAATCAAATGCTTGGCGTTGAGAGCGTGTTTACAGATCACTCACCAGGAAAGGAAAGCTTAGAAAATCTCCCCTGTGAACTTCCTACATGCGTACGTAGCCCCACACGGCACAACAATACCAAAGTCACCTGCCAGGCTGGGCTGCTGCAGGAGAGGAAAACTCATGCAAACCTAACGGTGCCGGCTCATTGAGGCTTAATCTTCAAGCCACTCGTAATCAAAAGACAAACAGTCCGGCAGCAATAGCAGCGATACCACATGTGTGCGGAACAATAGCACAGCAGCCAGGACAAGCTGTTTAAGTGCGGGTCACTTAGAAAAGTGCAGAAAACCTGGCAGACTACAGAAAAAGAGAGAATCAAAATTTAGTGTAGTGCAAGTCATTTCCAAAGAAAACACGCAATGTGCACAAATTATCTGCTAGACGAGAACGGGTGGGTTTTCTGCAAGAGTAAAAATGGGGGCTGACGCAAAGATCCTTTGTACTATACGCCTTAGCTTGGATCAGCTAATAGATAACTTCCTTTGCCTCCTCCAGAGCAGAAGGAACAAGCGGCAGCATCTGTTCGCTGCCTCACCAGAGCCAGGATTTTCTTTGTTTGGATTTGAGACCGTGACAGGTAAACCCTGAAGCATTTCAGCACTAAGGCACAGAAAATCCTTATTCCATTACTGCTGCTGCATATCCTGGCGGCGGTATCGTCTTTCCAGCCTGGATGCCCTCCTGGTGCTGCAGCAGCACGTGTGGACACCAGTCGCTCTGCAGAGAAGTCCTGAGCAGGGCTGAGCTAGCCCTGGGCTTGCTCAGCCCCTTGCCTCGCTGCCGCCGCAGCAGTGACGTACCCTCCGCACGCAGGAAAAAGGTTTCTTTTCCTTCCCTGCACAGTGGGCACCGCTCAAGTTTTATAGTTTTAATTTTTTTGACGGCATTTGGTCCTGATGGTGGTGGGCACCCACATCCCTTGCCGGCTCAGCCTGCCAGGAGGAAGCTTTGGCTGCATCCCCGCCTCAGCTGTTGGAAGACAGCAGTGGTGACTTTCCCAAGCAGATGGAAAAATGATCTGCCAGGAGCACTGGATCCAGACATTCAGTGTGACTTTTAGCACCAAGTCTGTGGGGACTGATTTCTGTGCTACGCCTGTCAAGCCCACAGCACCAGTCCCATTTCATTCATCTTCATTTTCTTCCTTTTCTTAAAGCAAATCTAAAAATTATTCCAAAACTATTGTTTTAACAGACATACAATAAATCAGATGTCGTAAGGGGAGAATGCTGCTGTTCCCCGAGCCAAACACATTCCCGTATTTCCTGGCCAAGGATGGTGACCATCGGGACAAGCATTACGTTTCAGCTTTGCCTGAGCCTGAAGTCAGCGGCCGACGAGAGGGTCTCCATCTGGAGTCATTTTATAGCACTAGAACGGTTCTCCTCCAGCGGCAGCCACTGCCTGCTAATATAAAAATACTTGGAAGAAAAAGCAATACATTTTATTAGGTTGGTAGGAGGAAAAAAAAGCTCTATTCAAGACTTCCATTAACTTTTATGAATATCTCCAAAGAGATTTATTTTTATAACAACATTGAAGCAGAGGAATAAAACCCAAGTTTCTTGACACTCGCAATTACAATTTCTCACCACAGGCAAGCCCAGAGTGTCCATGGCCAAGCCCTGCTCACCTTGTTCACGTGAAGAGCACCTCTGAAAGCCAGAGCCTGGCTGCGAGAGGAAGGGTGGCCCTGTGGCTGGCACTCAGGGGACCTGTACTCGTATTCTGGTGCTGGTGCAGGCTCCCTGCGTGACCCTCTCCGCACCACTGGTCTGTCCCGGGATGTTCTGATCTGCTCCTGGAGTCCCGCCAAGTGCTGAAGTAACCTGTCCCACTTCAGATCCTAGCCTGCCATAATCAGAGGTCATCTTTTGCCTGAAAGCTTAGTATTTCTACCCAACTAATGCAACGCGCCCTCTCTTGACTTCAGTAAGTCTCAGCATTCACAGTGCCCATCCAAACGTTAGCCCTTTTCAAAACCCGCTGCATTGCTGGCCTTTGCTTTCTCCTGCGGTGGGGAGCTCCTCAGCCTGGACACATGTCGTATAAAAATACTTCCTCTGATCTGTTTTGAATTTGCCACCTTCTAATTTCATTGAATGCCCCTTTGTTCCAGTGTTATACGACACGGTCCCGCCAATCTATTTTCTGTAGACTATTTATTATTTTCCTTCCCCTCTTAAAACCTAAAGCAATGTTACAGAAGGAAAAAGAGGGGGAAAAAAAAAAAAAAGGAAAAAAAAAAAAAAACCTCTCCAGGAAATTGTTCTAATAAAAAAATGATTATACTTTATGGTGTGGCCTTGCTGCTCTCTACAGCTGTTGCAAACAAAACCTGCGCGGCTTTGAGCTGTCAGGTCCGAGGCACCACGCGTGAGACGCGCACGCGTGGTCCCGGCAGCCCAGATGCACTGGCACGGGGAGGGCAGGCACCGGGGAGCAGAGAGACACTGGCTGAGGCTGTGCCCATGGGCACCGGCAGCATCCCCAGCACTGCCGGCACCAGAGCCAGGAATTTGTTTGTTTGGATTTGAGGCTATGATAGGCAAACCCCGAGGCATTTCAGCACCGCAGCTCCCGCCCGGCCGCCGCTGCCAGAGAGGGGAAGGTCCCTCCGCTGCCCAAGCACATCCAGATGCTTGCGAGCCACGCTCTCACCAACTCAATAGGAAACACGACAAAAATATCACTCTGATGAGTAAAAGCCCCTCAGCTGGAGCACTTTCCTAATGAGATTTCCAACACCAGCTGGGAAGCAGCCGGCGGGCCAGGGTGTTTGCAAGGCTGCTGCGGCAGGCAGCTCCCGCCCTGTGCAGCTCTGGGGATGTGCTTTACGCTGCAACCACTGCAAGACGAGAGGCAGAAGAGCCCCCAGCCCCTTCCCCAGATGCACCTCTGTCCCGCGTCGTTTACGTTTTCAGCTGCATTTTTAAAGCACGGCTGATTTCTCTGTTGATATACTGCCCAGTGACCGTGCAGCTCCTACTGGGAAGGTCTGGGGAGCCCATAGAAGCTGAGCGAGATGGCCCAGCGCACACAGGAGCGCAGGGACCAGGCTCGATATTGGTACAGGCAAGGCGGTCCCACTGGTCCCTGCTGGGCTTTTACAGTCCACGGGGACGAGTGAACAATACCTGCTCAGCCTCGGCAGCAGACATTTGTCCCTGGTCACCCGGCCCACCATCCACCTTGTGGCCAACAACGCAGCCGTGAAATACCAAAACGCTTGAAGTTACGGCTACACCTTTCAGTAGTAAGCCAAGGGACAGCACTGACATTTTTTAAATAGCCCTGAGGTAAACAGGGCTGCTCGCTTCTTGTTTCAGGCTGGCTGCAGACTCAGACTTATGATAACACACTGATTTATACTGGGATCACCATGTTCTTCCCCACCACAAAAGCCTGGTTGCCGTTCGTCTTCTGCCTTCCTTTAAACAAGTAGAACAATAAAAGCTCAAATTCTGCAATGCAGCTTCTGCAGCCATTTCACAAGGGATCCCTTCCAGCAATTCAAGCAGCTGCATCCTCCATGATCCAGCGCTCTCAAATATCTGAGCAAGAAGACAACCTTGTACCACAGGGGCTTGGTACTCCCTGAGGAACGGCCCAGGCCTTCACAGTTCTGGTGTTGACCTTGCAGCACCAACCACCACCAGCTCTCGGCACCAGGTCTAGGGCCGCGGACTACCGAGGCAATGCAATAATCACAGCCCTTCTGTCTGCTTTACCCAGCAAGTCGGCAAAAGCGACTCCTGCGGAGAGAGGGCGGTGCACAGAGGGCAGAAGCAGCAGCTCCTCACCCATCCGTGGCTGGAGCAGAAGGAGCCGGGCTAGCCCTTCAGGGCTCAACCCAGACACTTCAGCTCACCCTTCCCTGCCTGGAACAAGAGGGGTCCAGCCTTGGCCCCTCGTCCAGGTTGACACCATTTACGCTCCCCAGAGGTCCTAAGCAGCCTTGAAGGGCTCAGAGCAAAGCATGCCGTGAGCAAGCACGGTGCAACCAGCCTGTTCAGGTAGTAGTAAATTAAGAGAAAAAGACACCACAATTGTCTCAGGACGTTTTCCCCTAAACTGGAGACAAAGCTCCCTTTGCTGGAATGGCAGGCACGTATCTTTTCTGGGGAAAAAGGATCTGCCTCCTCGCTCTGCTTCCAGCGACTGAGGTCCCAGAGGGCAGGACGTGCCGTGCATGAGAACAGCACGCGTTCTGCTCGGCACAGCGCGCTGGGACAGTCCCTCACTGCAGTGAGGAAAACAACTGAAGGCAGCTCCACTTTAAACTCACATTTAGGGCAGGACAATTTTTGCAACCAGTCGTCGCACATCTCCGCGGTTCCTGCTCCCAACACGAAGGAGAAGCTCCGCGTACCATCAGCAGATCGTCCAGCTGCAGAGGAACGGCTCTCTGCCTCACCAATTGGGTGACGGTTTACTTGGGGATGGGGGGGGTACCGGCCACCCCCCGGCCAGGGCAGGCAGGCCAGGGGAGCGGGCAGCGGGCTCGGCCCGCAGCGGGGCTGCCCGCACCGTCTGCTGTCTCCGACTGCCCTCTACCCGACGGAGCGGGACCTACAGCGTGAGCAGCCCACCCCAGCGCCAGGCCTGCAAAGCAGTGCCGTCAACGACAAAAAAGAAGAAGAAGAAATGCATCCAGCCTCTAGGATGTACCCTCTTTAGTTTCTCAAGACTCATGCCACAATGCCCCCAGGAAGGAAAATGTGCCATCGCAAATGTTTATAACATCTGATTTAATGTTACGCAGCTTCTCCCAGCCATAAACCAGAACAAATACTCCCAAGATTTATTACATCCTTCCCTCCAGGGCCTTAAGCAATTGCACTTGATTAATTCAGCAGTTAAACAGCACCAAGCAGAAGCATGATAATTTTGCATCCAGGATTCCTAAGACGCATACTGTTTTCCACAAGGATTTAGGTCTAAAACTAGAAAGACGAGTCTCTAAACATGCTCTTATCCATTTGCATGGGATAACAACACGCACTGGATGTTTTCTCCTTGCAGAGAGATGCTGAGTTAAGTTTCTTCTTGCTCCCTGACATTAATTCCTCATTACTTTTTGTAGCAGTAAATACCTGTTCCTCAGCTTACATTCTGGATGGGACAATTATTCTCAAACTTGCCTTACTGCAGTGTCCTTTTAAGTGATAGAAACATTTCTTCACTACCTTCGTTAACAGGAGTGAGACCTGGTGCATTTCTCCTGTAAAAGTCTCTTCGGTGAGCTCAACATCTCCTACAAGCAGAGTGAAGAAACTTCCCTTCGCCCCAACCCCACGCACAAATATCCAGATTTGCCTCAATTGTGCTTCCTTGCAAATCTATGAGAGAGTTTTGAAGTTCATTATTTCCCTTCTCTGCGTGAATTCCTTACAGCAAAATCTGCACGAGGAGAGACTCGATTGTGTTGGTAGCACTCTGTAGATAGGTACAGTGACAGGCAGTTGCCCTCCAGAAATGCATTGGAAAAACAGAGACCAAGAGTTTCTTACACATTTCCTCAGGACCTCTCAGAGCAAGTCTATCCACATGACAAGAGCTCTTCAAACACTAGCTAGAAAACGTGAACGGGAGCTGGAAGAAAGCAGGTAGCCTTTCTGAGTCATAGCTTCTTCCAGGGTCCCATTCTGCCCCCTGAGAGACCTGTGTGCCCAAGAAACGGTGTAAGTCGAGGAGGAAAGCAAACCTGCCTTTTGCATATAGTTAATGAATTTATGGAAGCAGAACCAGAAATGAGCACTTGTGGACAGCATATTGGCTTTGAAGCACTAGAGCTATTGAAAATAGCGAGCCTACTTTGTATCATCACTGCAGTTAGCAGGGGGTACTGAATAGGGTGTACTTCAGTTAACCATAATGCACAGAATTTATTGCAAATTAAACTGTTTACTGTACAAGGCAATTTGCAAGTATTGTCATACTCACAAGGCTTTTTACTGTTGATTTTTCAAGTATTAAAAAACCATCAAAACAATATTAATTGAATGCTCCCTATGCCCGTCCATATCCTCAAAGATATTTACACATCTTCAAGTAATCGAGAAAAATGACCTGGATTGTTTGCATCTGATGGGTCATTACTGTTCTACAATACCCACTGGAAAATGCATGTTAACAGCAGTTTGACAATAATGTATTTGAAGCTACACAAAAAATCGTGGAGTGTATAGACTAGTGCTTCAATTGGTTTGAAATATGGTCTAGCATTTGTCTTGGCTGCGTTAACAAGGTCTGTTTTACCAATACATTTGTATTTATGATGACTAAGGGCAGATTATAGTTGTTAAAATTTGTCCTCCTGACATGAAAACACTACTTTGTCATTAATACATTTTGTAGCATAAACTATGATGTCAGGTCAATGTAAAGGGTAAAAACTTTCCTAAAGTATGCACACACCATTTTTTTTAAAGCTATTGAGCCTAATGGAATAACAAAGGTCATAATAACAAACCATTACAGCTTTGGTCTTGGCAACTATGTCCACAGAAGAATCCTCCAAGAAACAATCATCATTTCTCCAATGTTATGGCATTAGGACGACAGGAATGGTTCACAAATGAGTCATGTGAGCCCAGAAACGCAGTAGCTATGTGAAAGCTGAGCAATCAATTATTCATTTGTTTACCAAGAGCTTTCTCAGCTGACATTAACCAGAACTTCTTAAAAAGAAGAACTTTACAGCTGTCCTTGACTGTCCCATGAGGCTGTGCTCAGAGGCTGAAAAGATTGCTCAATTTCTCTGTAAGTAATCTGGTATTTTTATTGAAATAAACAATAACATATGGACTAATTAACTGGGTTCAACCTGAGACCCGGCAGGTGTCAAAATATTGAAGACCTAGGGCTGGGGTGATGATCAGATGGGAGACCGCGGCAGGGGAAATGACGTTCAAGCAACCAAAATCTAGCTCTTGCTCAAAATGCAGTATATGAAATCCCAAGTAAGCTTTCCTGTACGTGGCGTATGGAGGTTACACATACACATTTTGGTTGCGTTAATACACGTCATTAATCTGCTCTGATTAAATTACATTTTTCTCATTTTGTAGTGATTGCTTACCCTAGACCCTTACAAAGTTGTTACACTGAAATCTTTTTCAACCACAGATGAGTAAGATTTAAACAGGTTTAAATATCACACCTTCAACTCTCTTTAATCTATGTTCTTTTTGCCTTTTTTGGTTTGAAAGGCGCATCCAAACCAGGGAAAATTGCCATACAAAAGGAACTGAGAAAATCTGGACATAAACACAGTGCAATCAAGTCCAAAGCAAGCACATAAAAAGAGCTGATCTGAGTTGAGCTAAAAATCTTTTTTTTAAACAATTTCTTCTACATGCTAAAGCTGATGAGGAACACTAAAGCTTAGGATAAATGCAGACAGCAGAAAATATTTATACATGGGACTCCACCAAATTACATCTAAACTCCATTAATGTTTCTAGATGAAACAAAACTGAGAAAAACCTGAAATAGTAAAATCTTTCATGCTGACATTCCCGTTGTGTTCAGGCTAGATTCTGAAGATGCCATCTGTGATACCAAAAAGAAGCAATTATGGAGTTGGAGATTCTGGTTTTTCAAAATTGATAGCAAATAAAAAAACTTTTCTTAACTTTTTGATATTTACCCTGATCAATCAGCCTCAGTTTAATTTTGTTTTCTTTTTCAGACTGAATGCAAAAAACGCGTGCATACTTTAGGAAACATTTCAGCCTTTACATTGACCTGCACCTACTTCTAGAAATAAGGGCAGTAAAAACTACACTGTTTTAATAGCATACCTTACAGCTGGAATAGATGATCTTAAAGGTCTTTTCCAACCTAAATGATTCTATGATTCTTTAAAAAGCCTGTTGTTTTTCTAGGGTTTGTAGTAAGAATTCAGATTCTGGTAATAGAAGAGTCCAACAGGATCTGAGAGGTGGTGTGGCACTGCTGTGCAATCCACTCACTGAAAAAAGAATCATCTCACTTTTCATATGCTTTTTTAGCACTTCTAAAGAGACTTTACCTACCCATCCTACCCATGTTTCTTGAACCCACTGTCAGTCCTCCATCATTTAGAAAAACAACTGAATAAAACCAGCAAGCCCTAGCACTTACTGGAAGAGCAGCTGGGATTGCTAGAGTGCCTCACTAGCCAGGGAAAGGCTTGGAGGGGACCCAGAAGTCCTACTTTTACTTCTTCCCCTGCTTACACCTAACAATACTGACACTTCAGATAGTTTATTACTAAGCACAGCTCCATCTTCCTACTTTGTGAAGGTAGCAATTATCAATCCACCCATGTCAGAGATAAAATACAGGAGGCCCAGAAAGGCTGAGCAGGGTCACTTTAGGCAGAGCTAGGAACAGAATCCTGTCTAAACAAAAGTCTCATCCATTTCACTCCACTACTCTCTTCTAAATGATTATGTCAGTCCTGTGAGCTATAGGCTGCCTATAGGTAAAATCCCACCTGTCTACTTTCACTAACAGACAAATGAAGAGATAACCATTAACAAAACAAAAGTGAATGAGAGTATCAGCTCTTCTGCATTAGCCACTGCAAAGAGGAAATTCAGAACAGGGAAATCCTGATTCCCATCATGCAGCTACAGCCAGAAAATAGATGGATAAAATGTGCATCACCACCTTTCCAATACATTTCCGTCTCTTACCATGGGCTACTTCTCAAGATACTTAACCATCTAATCAAAAGGAATCTAGTCAATGTTGCTTTTGATAGACATACCTCTAAAAGCAATCACCTCTTCTTTCCAGTGTGTGACTGTCACCTGAGAATTGTGGTTTGTTTGGGGTTTTTTTTGTGGCTGCATGCATGAGTTTAGGGATGGAGGTGTACAAAACACATACAACAAAGACCAGGAGCTGATCAAAATGAAAACCCATAACATGAAGTCATGTATATCTAGACTCCTTTAAAAAAAAAAAAAGAAAGATTTAAACAAACTTTTTAGCATTTCAGTTGATTTGAGCTCTTGTACATGAAATGCACTGTAAATATACACACTCAGTGGAAACACAGTTCATTTGCACAAGGTCTGAGCTGCTCATTCAGATCAAAGAATGACGCAGTCATGAGTAAAAAGTGAGGCTGAACCTTCCCAAGGTCACGTATCCTCAAAAGAGTCTCTACCTTTTGAATATCTGAGTTACAGTCCTATCTGCAGCAGATAGCATACCATTTTATCCAGTTAGTTGGAAAATTGATCCATTTATTATTAATTAATTAATTAATTTTCAACGGTAATAATGGTAATAATGACGGGACAATGTTATTTCTATGCAATTTTACTAAGTTAATGGAAACAAATAATGCTACACTGATACAGCTACACTAGCGTGAAGGTAAAGTTGCTGCCTTCACTTCCTTTGCCCAAAACTGCTAACTGGGAGTAATGTAAAGGAAATCCCCATTTTCTGATTTCTTTCACCTTCCCACACCCATTTTTGTCACAGATGATTAAACCTCCCCTGGTACTCTGACTGCTCTTTTCCAGCAGCCCAGCTCGAGAAAGGGTTGACTATACGTGGCACACGAGCGATCCAGCAGGAGACAGCTGCTGACCCAACACACTCTTCATTTGGAAACCAGCACTGACACACACGTCCCCCCCACCACATTGCGGGCTGGTTCCTGACTCTGGGAGATCCTAAATCCGTGGCTTCAGCATGAAGCCTGATTTTGAATTTCCTTCTCAGAACAGTTTCCAGCCTTTTTTTGATAAAAGCTGATCCTATAACCACTGTAGCAGAATCGCTAGATTTCAAACGCTGACACAGCATTGCTTGTTTAAATATCCTGTTGCTAAAGCACGCTGCCTCTTCCCTCCCTTCTCCTGCACGCAGTCGTGCTCACAGACAGAGCCACCTTCGTTGCTTTAGGGTTTTACAGACAGGCAGCAACGGGCAGGCTGGGGGAGCGTGCATCTCCTCTCCGCGCTTGCACACGGGTGCAGCAAGCTCCCGCTCGCCGCTCGCCAGGTCCGGCCCGAGGATCTGCTCGGCACCGCTAAGAGGGCAGCGGAGCCCAGCGCTGTGGTACTTGCTCTCTGTCACCTTAGCACTTGCCAGAGTATCTGCGCCTTTAGGAAAGGCAGGTGAGATCGAGGTCTTGTCGAAGTCAGTCGGAGTCTGAGCAGGGATTGTCCATCACCATACAGAGAGCAGACAGGTGGTAAGGAAAGCAAATGAATAAAGACTATCGCAATACAGATAACGAGGCTCATGACTAAGTGACTTGCCACAGCCATTTTACAGCATTCCTTCTGCTTGAGAATAATTTTTCAGGACACTGTTCAAGCTATAATTACAGAGAAAAGAAAGCAAAGCCAACCCATCCCTCTCATCTAACCTAACTGTGTACTAGTTATATTGGTCTGCTAGAAAAAGTACAGTAAACAAGAACTGCCTTCCTTGTCATATTCCTTCTGCTTCATTACTCTGCCGACCAGATAAAACATACGGTCTAAAATATAATTCATATTAATTTCAGGACTGTTGTTCTATTAGAAGGAGTAAGCTCATGCTGTAAAGAAAACCTGAAGATCGAACATCTATGTATCACCTCATGACATGAGAGGAAAGAACAAATAAAGTTTTGCAAGTCATAAGATCTGTATACGGATAATATTTTTCCGGAGGTCTATGCGATGCAAAACACAAATCAGAAGGGAATATGGTAGTTATTTCAGAAATATGGGTTCGGAAAAAAATATTTTCAGATAGCTGAAAGAGAAAATGTATTCCCTTGCTCAGTTTGTAAGTGGGAGCCTGGATTGCTCCCACTCAACTCCATGGACGAGATTTTCTTTGGTTTCTTCATACTTAGGGGAAAGATGGAGGCATCTCTTGAGGGTGGTTTGGCCCTGCTAACTCCAGACTCCTCTGCGGGACCCTGCAGCTAGATGGGAAGTTTTCCGGAAGGCATCTGCACACTGAAATGCATCTCCAAGCAGCTGATACTTTAAGACAGACCCTCACTGGAATTGAAACCAGTTTGTTAAGATGATTCAGAGAAGGATCATTTAAGTTGTGCCTCAAGTACCAGTGTAAGTTAAACTCACCATCAGAAAAGCAGAAACACTGTTTCTAAAGCACAGGTTTTAGCTGGCACTTTTCTTCCCCCAACAACAAAAGAGGGCAAAATACATTGCAGTATAATGTGTTTGCAATGCTTTTTTGTGGATATGCAAAGCTCTGCATTCTCTCCCAGCTCATCATTAGAAACCCGTCACTTGGTACCAAAAGAGCTGGGTGCTTTCTGGATTTGCAAGGAGCAGAGAAGCGTATCTGGGAGAATCTGTAAGGCTACAGGTTGCCTAGTATGGGTGGCCTCTTTCACCAGTTTTATTATACATTTTTCCTAGGGTTCAACGAGTGAATTGAAATGCTCTAAAATAAGGAAAGCACATAAAATCTTGAACTGTTAAAGGCTTGATCCTCTTTCTATTGAAAACAATGGCAAAACTTCCACTGATACACGGGGCAGGCAATTCAATGGTAAAACCAGCAGTGTGTTTGTGGACACACCACAAGCAGCACAAAGGAGAGGGAGATGTCTCCCAAGATCCCAGCCGAAGAGTTGCGTTTCCAGTAATACCAAAACACCCAAATATTAAGGGGATCAAAGCTCCCTGAAACATTCAGCCAAGGTTGAGCCGAGCTCCAGCAATAGCAACAGAGCCCTGACAGGTGAGCGACAGCGACTCTATTCAAATGTGGTTTTAAAGTGTATTTATACTTTATCAGCGATTTAAGATCTTAACTTTTGTATTTATTTAAAAAGCAGCAGCACTGTCAAACAGCTGACAATAAGAGTAAAATGCAGCTTTACTTCTTGAACATCTGGAAAAGGACAGCATTAGGAGAATAGTTTGCTGACAACTGTAGAGCTAGTACAGATTTAGGATCCAGTGTTGCCAAATAGAAAGCCTCTCCAGGCCATAGTGAAGGAAGGATCCTCAGCTGGATCTGTCCTCTGGGATGCAGCAAAGAACATCAGTCCCTCAAATTAATGATTCCCTTTCCTGGAAACCTACACTTTGTTATATTTATGGGAGCTTAAAGTTCATGCACAGTCCTAAGACAGGCTAGAGAGCTCATGCTGAATTCTTTTATCTGGGAGAAGTTTCTAAATTTTGTAAGATGGTTGAAAATGGGCAGAGTTCAGTTTATTTGCATTGAAGTCCCTTATAGACACAGTTCTCATTTATCCACACAGATCCTAGCGAGCAGGTACACGGCAGCAGACCACATGGGGACTTCTTGGATGTGGACTTCAACTGGAACAGGTCTAGCGGCAGAAGTGATACGTTTCCAGTGCTGCATTTTTATATATAAATAACATGGTAACAAAACCAGGGATGGTCCTGTGTGGAAAGTTTATCAGGCTAAACAGCTCACACAAAAAAAACAGAGCTCTGAAGAAGCAGCAGCACAAATCCCTGCAGTATTGTTCAACAAAAACATCTTGAAGAAAAGAGAAAGGCAAAGATCAGCTGTAGCACACTGAGATCTCAAGTCAAATCCTACTCACCTTATTCAGGTGAAATGATTCTTCAGTTTCAGGTCTCACTCTTGGAGATGCTGGATGTATGGCTTCTTAGGGCTTACAAACCCTTAACTTTAACAGTTCAAAGAAGATAACTAAAAATGCCAGTGATTAAGGCTGTCTGTATTCAAATGAAGAGCTACTGAAATGTGGAACATGTCAGGAACCACAAAAAGAATACAAATAAGGAATGAGTCACTCTAAAAGCAATTTCCAGTGGAAATTGAGGGTGAAAATGTAACATATTGCACTGTGAGTTTTGACAAGTATAAACGAAAACTTAAGTGAAACCACGCAGGTTTGTTGCACTTTCCGGATATGTGAGGCTAATTCCGCTTTTCATTGTGTCCACAGATTACATATGCCCTAGGTTGTGTTTTTTTCGTTTGGTTTGTTTTTCCCAGAAGGTGTAAGGAGAGTTCAATAACAATCTAAATCACTTTTAGTCTGTCTATTCTTTGTACAGAGTTTTCTATCCAAAGTTATTTATTCCAGCATAGGCAGGAATTGCCATTTGTTTTTAATGACTTAAAATGCCAGATCTATAATGTAAGTGGCTGAACCTATAGGCTACAATGTTTTAAACACCCTTCCAGGCCCTGCCTGCCGTGCTATACCTATGCATACTTCTTACTTATATCTCCCAAAGACCACTTCTGTGTGGGAGAGTGCATCAGCACAGGCTAACATGTTTTCATAAGCAGGGAAGAGGGAGGTCATAACATGTCTATGCTGCCAGCACCCTTGGGAGAGGACATCACCACCATAGGTGCTGCACTTACACATCTAAAAAGAATTTACAGACTAAAGCAGCAATGCAAAAAAAAACAGAACAAGGGGGTGGAAAGGACTGTGATAAATCATCCAATTTAATCCCTGTCCTAAGGCAGGATCGGCTACCATTTCTGGGCAAGGTTTGTCCAACTTGTCCTTAAAAATCTCCAATAGCAAAGCCTCTCCCGATGCCTGCACAATCCAGTCCAGCTTCTCCCCCTATTTCCCACTCAGAAAGCTTTTCCTAGTGCCTAACCTGGACAAGCTCTGCTGGTCAGCTGCCCACAAACTGAGGGCTGCCGTACATACGGGTGTCCTTAAATCCTATCCGTTTATGAGGGCAGACTGTGTGGGCTGCAGTAAAGTTAGGAAGATGGGACGCCTCACAGAGAAGCCATTCCTGTTCCAGCAGGCAACATTAGATCCTGAATGAGCCTTTTGCCCTCCTCCTCGAAGGAACGAAATGCAGTTTTGCCTCCACTGCAGCTGTGGATAAACCCTGACTACCCATGATGGTAACACACCATTATCACCAGTCTTTGCTTCGGAAAGGGAGATAACTACAACCAATACCTCAAGGGAAGAGGAGCTAAAGGCGTCCCTACCCCACAAAGCCAAGCACAAGACAAAAAAACCCCCTGTAGCACCAACCCAAGCTCCTCACAGCACAGCCGAGCACCAAGCAGAGATAGTCCTCGGCAAGATTCACGTGTTATCTCCATTCTGGATTCAACCTAGCAAAGCCCTGCGTGCCAGCCTTCACCCACTGTTGCCTTGGAGTTCCTTGGCCCGCACCCCCACGGGGCTTCCAGACGCAGGTTACGTGCAGCCTGCCGGCCGGCACGCCACGCGATCCTGGATGCTGCAGGCTCGCTGTACATACCCTGCACGGCACACACAGGCTCCTGCCTGTCTCTGAGAAATGCCTGGCAGCCCTCCAGGAGCCACCGCTTTCTGACTGCGAAATGCTGGCAGGAGCTGACTGTCATTATCGAAGCATTTCACCTCTCGTGTTTCACTCTGCTCCTCTCTGAGAAAGACAGGACGATTATCCATTCCCCTTGGGGTTTGTAAGAAGCCTGAAGCTTGCCAGGTGCTGAATTAACGCGCCCGAGGTGCTGCAAGCCCGTCGCGGGGCAGCCACCAGAGTATTCTACAAGCGACTCCTGGCTCTAATTCAGAAATGGTTTCCCGCTCCGCCAGTTGGCTGCAGAAACAACACTCAACAACATTTTCACGAGCTTGTTACCAACGAGATAAAAACCGAGACTGGAGACTTTCAGTGCCCTCCACCGCTCGCCTGTGCCACCTCCATTGCACACAGCTATTGCGGCACTACAGGGTAGCAATGCTGCGGGCAAAGCAGGCTGGTGCCCAGGGCTGAGCAGCAGCAGCCCGGTGCTCGGAGGAGGGATTTCCCCAGTGCTTTTCCAAAATGTAGTGAAAGCGCACTCGAGAGGGTTTTTTTGTGACATGTGAAGAGTGTTTTTTTCTATTTGTTCTGATGCATCAAAAGGATGTTAAAAGAATAATGTTAAAAATACTGAACTTTTGGCCAAAAGGAAGGCATATGAGAAGGAAAACCATTTTCAAGAAGCTGTGTTCTTGAAAACAGGAGCCCCCGCTCTCTCCCTTGCCAGTACTGCACACCCCAGGAACGCCGTTATCACAGCACCTTCACTCGGGGTGTGCTGCCCAGTCATTCAACATGTTAGCCTTCACAGATAGCTTCTTGGTTATTTCAACTATTTATATGTCAGTTCAGCAATCATAGGTTATTACAAATAAATCCTGCCCTGACTTTAGAAGAAACTCCTTGAAATAACTGCTTTGTTGAATGAGGCATCATTTCTGCAGCATCACTCATGCCTGCCTTGAGAGATGCTTCCAGAGATTTCCTTCCTAGGCGACTGTTCTCCCACTCGTTTAGTCCCTCTTGCAGAATTGGCGAGGGCATTTTAGCAGAGAGGCAGCTTGCAAGATATTGCCTAATGTACTTATTACTTCTCAGAGATTGACATTGTGCACAACATTCTCAAGAAGCTGATCTGTGTGAAACCTTTGTGTGCTTATTGTCATCCCTGTGCTCCTGCCTGGCTTGGGCTTGTCCCACACAGTTGATGGAAGGCTCCCTAAAGCACAGGCTGCTGTTCAGCCATGCCACTGGCAGGGACTGGTTCCAGTCACAGATGCAACTGAAACAAAAATAACCATGCATAAAACTTCACTTGGGACAGGTTTGAAGGGAGAATGTCAGTCAGTTATTTATTTCTTGGCACAGCTGATTGCCAAGAGTTTAATTTCAATATGGGGTGAAGATTCAAAGCAGAGAAACAGAACTCCCGACACCCGTGGGATTAGACATAAATACATTCACTCTAACCCAATAAGCCTGGGACATCCTATATCCCAAATTGATTTTGCATCTTTCTTTCTCAGTATATCATCTTCAAGAAGTAGATATGTGGCATGCATCTATGGAAAAGCCAGGCGATACATTAATCAAAAGCTTCTGCGACAGCACGGGCACAATCAACACGCAGGACAGTGTATCACACTGGAAAACCCCGCATATCCCAGCACAGCGCACCTAAGAGATCACTTGGAAAAGACAGTGAAAGATTTACTGAAGTTGCAAAACCAAGATAAGCAACATCATTCTCTGGAGAAGGCCAGAAGACAGCCTTCAGCAGAGAGTACCTCCCAGTCATAGCAAAAGCTAAAGCAGACTACACGCTGCAGTTGATCACCAACACACACACAAGGCTGGTTTCCAATTCCACCGGATACCTCAGTGGATGCCACCTGATGCCACCCAGCACGCAGAGGCTTATTTTATAAGGCCGCATAGATGCGCACACACCAGAGCTGCCACCCAGCTCTGCGGCACAGAGGGAGGCTGCAGGCTCAGTTCCCCACCTCCCTGCATAGTTCCCTCACAAACGCTGCTGGCACAGTTGGTGGAAAGCCCATCTCACCCCAGCCTTACAGACACCCTATAGAGTGCATATACCTGCAATGCAGCCAGGTGCGCCCCACCACGCACTGGAGGTTGGTGTTTGCAAGGCAGGGCTGCATTTAGGACCATGCACTGGTCTCTCCAGGAACCTGCTGAGCATGCTGGGGTAAAATGTGGAAGCCTGGGAGCAATGGCGAGGGTCCTACGTTCTCACAGAACTTACCCTTATGCAGCAGAAACACATTATCCCCTTGGCCTTGGCAAACAGAAATCCCAAACTATTTACCATTCTAATGAATTACGATAGTTCTTCTCCTTTTCCTTTCCCTGACCTCACTGCACACTAAGGTGAGCAGAGAGTCCCGGTGTCATCCCATCGCCCGCTTCCCATCCGGCTGCACTACACCCCGGAAGGCTATGTCAGCAACTGGACTAAGAGCCACTGTAGTTCTAGGAAAGATGTTCAACCTGCAGAAAAGGTGACCAAGTACTCAGATACACTAAGGGGTGCACCATCTGTATGATAGAGAGGGACTTAAAGTGCAGCAGGGAGCACTGAGGCTGGACGTTTAGAGAAAGTTTCCTTTAAGGTCCCTTACACCAGGTCATTTTCCAGTCACTAAAGATGGAGAAAGAAAGGAGAAAGAAAAATAAGCCAAGAAAAATAAAGGGAAGTGGGGGGGGAAGACAAGTTTTAAAGCTTCAAAAGCTAATTATCACAACTTCGTCCAGGGCTGGGACACTACGTACCATCTTGCTTTATTTCCCTGATGCCAGGAGCCTTTTAGTCCAGAGGATGCACCAAAAGTGATGCCTCCATTTGTTGGTGGAAACCTGCCAGGGAAAAAAACAAAAAACCCATGCATACATCTATAATAGGTTGTGGTGAACGTGAAACAAGAATAGTAAGCCAGGGAACCTTCACATTTTGCAGGAATGGAGCTTCTATTCCCTTACACAAGTTAAATATGTTATTCAAAAGGATTTTCTCATGGGAAAAAGTAAGCAATCAGGAATGGAAATAAAGTGGTCAGAGCTGATTATCTTGCCAACTTGAGATGCCTTCAGACATTTGTTTGGAGCAGGGGAGCCTGACAAAACAAAGTATTCGAGTATAAATGCAAACAACACCATTTTGAAACAAAGGTTGATTTCTTACACTTTCAATAACAATTATGCATGTACACGTATATACACATAGACACACACACGCTCTGTGAACAGCTGACTACAGTAAGGGTTTAAGACGAAAGGAAATGCAATGTCCGTATTGCATTACCCCCTAAAGAAAGTGAGAAAGGACAGGAGGAATTCAATTGTTTTTTTCAAAACCACATTTGTGTTGTATGATTTTTGTGGAGAATTTCAGGATTTTGTAATTTTGGGGAGAATATGCAGACTAAACATTGACACTCCACAAATAAACCCTAAACAAAACCAAAAGCATTATCTGAAGTCTATTATAAATAACGCACAATCAAATTTTATTTTTTTAAAAGAATAAATGGGCTTGGTATAAGCATGGTTGTATTCAGACTCACCTGTTGGCATGCTTCCCCCTCTTTTAAATTTACATATCTTGAAGTCTTTAAATCCAGCTCCAAATCCACTTTGACAGCTCCATCTAGATGAATAGATAAAATACACTGACCTCTCCTACTTGAATTAATGGAGGATATATTAAATAGCATCTGTGGGAGGCCCCTTCAGAACAGGCATGCCAGAGACACATACTTTATCCAAACCTACTCCATTTAAAAAGGGCAAACAATCCCAGGGGGACTGGGGACGGCAGGAACTATCTGCTTTAAATATAGCCTATTTTATTCCAAACTAGCTGGCATCAAATGTATTTATGTATGTAGAAAGTTCAGTGGGGTAGGAACATCTATTTTTGGGTTGCAGAAAGGTCAGAGGAATGCAAGACAAGCATTGGTGTTCCAAGGCTCTTGTAAGGATGTTAAATTTGACAGGTTTTTTTAGGAAAACACATTTTTAATAGAGATGCTGGTAGATGGCTCCATAATGATTACACATATTAAGTAAAGGACTGCACTTGATCAGCAATACAGCTTTTCTACTGCTTGGTACTGAGGTGTTGGGAATCTTTCTCATAACAAACAAAAAAATAAAACCCAGGGTTTTTTGCTTTTAGGGTTTGGGGCTTTTCTGTTTGGGTTTGGTTTTTTTGGGGGGAAGGGGAGGTGTTCTGGGGTTTTTTAAAGTTAAATGAAATCATATTTTAACATACCTGTGCAAATAAAGAAGTGAGAATTTTCTGTTGCCGTCCTGAAAAACAAATGTAAAAAAAAGCTTTAATGGCAGTGAATTACGTAGTCAGACTAAGTAACTAAGTCTTTGTGTGCAAATGAGATACCACGGGAAAAGGGGTGTACCGGGCTGCCCCTTTTCAGTTTGGACTATAGCTGGAGTTCAGCATCCTGCCACTCCGGAGGAAACCTGCCATACTCAAAAGCGCCCAGAGAAGCTCCGGCTGGGACCTGCCTCGCACACACCCTGCCTGTAGCTCCTGTGGTGTCTGGGTCTGAGCAGCTCTCAGCCAAGGCCACGGACACCGAGGCTCCAAAGTATTTCCAGCAGCGCGAGAGTTGCAGGCACAGTTTGGAAGCCCAGTGCTTCAGACACACTGCTACCTCTAACCTCTCTGGGTGCAGGAGCCAACCTCTTCTCCCCATGCAAGGAGAATATTTAGCTATGCCATCCATGTTTGCAGTTTCTCTATAGTTGCTAAGCGCAACAGAATAAAAAGGGGAAAAGCACATTCATCTTTTTATTTACTCTAGCAGCTTTCCCTTGTCTGCCGCACTGCCTGCCTTCCCTCAGGTCCAGCTGCACGTTCAAACTAAAGAAATCAGATAGACTTTGCTCTTGTTGGCAATCTTAAAATAAGTACATACGTTGCTTAACCCTTCATGGATGTACAACACTGACTCCAGCACTGCTGCCACCGCTTCCAAAGATAGACTCCGCAAGGCCAAGCTGAGTCCAGAAGATAAATGGAGCCGGGTTCTCAGCAGCACCTGCTTATATTGTATCTGCTCTCAGCATCCTCCCAGGGGCTGGTAAGTCTCAGTGGCCTCCTGGAGCACGGCTGCTCCCAGAATAGGACCTCCCAGAGGGCACAGCCAGCACTGCCACCCTACTTAGCAGATGAAGAGTCTCGCAACGAGGGAGATCCCAGCTGACCACTTACACACGTGTTTTGGTCACACGACATGGTACAGTTTGCCCAGTTAGAGAGCAGTTACACATAGGGTTGCATGCAAGTGAGGTTCAGCATAGACTTTCTGCTCCATCAGACACACTGCCCAAGAGCCTTCTCTTTTTGACCTGGTTGTTCAAAGGCTCAAGTTGTGTGCCCTTGCATTTCAAGTAAACTCAGCCTTTTCCTATAACCACTTCCAGGGCTGAGCAGATACTTTCCATGAAGTCTGAAAGGATCGGGTATTTTTCCACTTTTTACAACTATGTTGAGATCAATGGATCTATCTGGCTTCTTGGTGCCCTTCCAGGATTAATTACATAGCAGCCCTCACATACCCAATTAGGATGTTTGTGACGCACATTTCTGAACACGTGAACATGAGCTGGAAGAGTTAGTTCTGCTGAAGACCACGCAGCCTGGGATGCAGTAAACCCTTATCCGACAGCTTTAGGACTATTAAACAGAAATAAAGGAATAAAGGAGAGCTGAGGGAAACAAAACTTCATGTCACCTGTCTCGAGCTAATTGGAAAGAGGTTGATATTCTGCTCTACCTTACATAAACCCAAGGAATGGAGAGTTAACACTGACCACCAAACTGCACAGCTGTAAACACAGTGGAAGACTTATATTTTGAGGAGCTCAGTCTTTACCTTTGAAAGGATCTAGGATGTTGTTGGTACTCTTGATCTCTTCCATCATCTTCTTGTAGTCCAACTATCACTGTTGCTTTTGATCTTTTACTAAAAATGTAAAGTTTTCGAAGCATAACAGGAAGTGCCCTGTGGCCCATGGTATGTAAAGACAGATGAAGAAGGTATTCTCCAAGTCGGAGTTTAATGTCTATTGCTTTGTTTTTTTAATGTCTATTGCTTTGTTTTCTGCAATTAGAGAAGACTGCATGCTCTGACCCAGCTGGTTTCTTTCAGTCCTACACTTCTATGAGTGAAATCTTGATAAATGGAGGTAAGACATTTAGCAATCACCTTTTACTTATGCCAAGGTGATATAGGCAGGTCTGTCGAAAATAACTGTCCATGAGTCAATGCATATAATCATGCCTGCTATGACTGAAGAATCATCATCCTTCATTATCTGTGGAAGACAAACCTCAATTAACAGTGAATGCAGCTGGTTTTTGGAGTTCAACAGCAAAGAGGCTATGAGGGTTAGCACATCAATGAAGCACAGTAATTGTTTCACTGTGCTTATTATCTAGCCCCTAAAGAAAGTGAGAACAGTCAGCTGGTAAATAAGCAGTGATAAGCTGTCAGAGCAATTTTTGTGCACTAGTGGAGATACTATTCTTCTCTATAATACTGATCCTGGAGGAAAGCAGAATTTCAGTCAGCTAGGTGCCTAGTGCATAATGGTCCAAGAGCAAAGGGGAGATGCTTTAGCT
Source organism: Aquila chrysaetos chrysaetos (assembly GCF_900496995.4). Classification (NCBI taxonomy): domain Eukaryota; kingdom Metazoa; phylum Chordata; class Aves; order Accipitriformes; family Accipitridae; genus Aquila; species Aquila chrysaetos. The sequence goes on from NC_044016.1 coordinate 8,053,980, forward strand.
TTACGTGGGGTCAGAAAAATGAGAGAGGTTCCCACCCAAATTCTTCACGATGACGTACCACAGCATTCTCTGTGCCTATGGACTGCACAGACAGAAGATAGTCTCTACCTGCTGTTTAGCTCAGGCTACAATTACTTGTGTTTTGATTTCCTGAAGTCAACATGATGAGCTGTTGCCCACTGGGGAGTGTGGCATTTCTCAGGCCAGGCTACAAGTGGCTGTGATGAATATTGGAAGTCGACGCTACCCCACAACTAAGGCTCATTCTCAAATCCGTCTGCACAGAAACACCTTGAGAACATGCAACCACCCAGTTCCCTGCCTCAATTCACAGCCCCATCTCCTGCAGCTCCAGCCCCAACACACACCCTCTACATACCTGAGCCTTCCTCACCTCCTTTCCCCTTCCAACCATTCCTGTTCCCTGGTCTGCCTGACCAAGCAAACCGCACTTGCCATGCTGACACCATCCTTCCCTTCACTGTAGATGGGCACCTCCTCAGCTCTCTTTGCTTCATGGCTTCATGCCAGTCTCAGCTGTGGCAGACGATACTCACCTTCACCACAGGTTCAGTCCAAGCTTCATTGCTAGGCTTGACTGGTTATAACAATCCCAGACACACATTTACCAGCTGAGTAGCCAAGAGATATTAACTCCTGCTTCACCAGCACTGACCAGTACTGTGTGCTCCCACACAACACAATGCAGTCACACAGCAGCATCCAGCACTCCCCTCTCCACTGTGGGCATCTTCTTCATACACTGCCCAGGAAGCAGCTCTGCTAGCTGAAACAGGCATGGCACTGTTTCAAGATACTTGAAAAGGAACACCAATAAATAAAAGTGAAGAAAATCAGAAGTACATCTATAGGTGAAAACCCTTGTCCCACACCAGGAAAGTCAATGCAAGTGAAGATTCTGGCTCCAGAATCCAAATATTGTCATGTTGAGTAAACACATTTGTTTCAGAAGAGGCCCAGTGTTTGAAACCCTTGCTGATGTCGCCAATTTCTCCAGGTAAAACGCAAAAATAATTACTAGTAACAGCGACATTCCAAGTAGAGATTGTCAATATTAACACAATGGCTTAATAGGAATCTTTATGAGGTATGAATGCTGCCTCTCTTCCAGCTGAAGAAAAGACTAATACACATGTGGTTTTGATGCCTGCATTATTTTTTAAGAACCTTCTGTCCAGAAGAAACAAAGACTTTGCAGGTGTAGTCCACAGCCCTGCAGCTGCCTAGCACAGGGGATTTCTTATGGATCTCAAATGAGAATAAGGCAATTTAAGGTGCTAGAAAAGACAAGAAATTAACACCCTGTGGCAGCCCTTTTTGAAACCTTTGCCATTTGTAGTGGCAAGGGCCAGGAATCTCTTTTCTTCTTATGAAGAAGCGGAGCAACGCCTTTGGAAGACTTTTTTTCTCCTTAAGATGCAGAAGCATGGATCTTTCTCGGTGGTTTTTTTTTCGGCGGGGGCAGACTTGGCTGAAGATGTACCCACCTCAAAGCAACCAGGAAATTTCTGCCTGCAAAGACTGTGCTTCTCTCACACAGACTTCTGCAAGAACTATGTTGGTGTAGTAAGTGCTGTAAAAAAAGTTCTGGCTTTATACTTAGCGACCTGAAACAGGAAACACGACCTTGCATTGACTTGAGTGTACTGTACGTTCCTACTTTCAAACCCATTTTGCCCTATTTTCATATGTCTGTAGAAAAAAAGCGGATAGTCTGTAAACCTCTTTTTCATCATCTAGATTATAAGGGCTGTAAAATTGAGTCTGAAGACCACTTACATCTGATGGTACTTCTCTCTTACGCATATAGCTTCCTCTGGTTAACTGCATATTTTCCCGAACTTAGGGGCAAGATTAAAAAAAAAAATCACAAATATTAATTATAAATGAAGTCCTGGAAACAGGAGCAGAAGTTAAATGCCGAAACAGAAAACAAAGAAAAAAAGAAGATTCACAAATTTTACACCTCACAAGAGTTTGGATTCAATAGAAGTTTATACTTTTGTTTTTTTCCTCTAGAGTTAAAAAAGCAATTAACATTTTTAAGTACACAATTTAAAAAATAGTGTTTTATGATTGACATGTTTTCAGTCAATTTCCTAAATGGCTTTAGCAAAATCAAGCACAATTCCTACAGTTACAGCAGTTCAACATTTATATGAAGATATTTATATTGTAATGTTCGTAAGTTATGCTCTCCACTTCCTGGAATGGCCCTCTTTCATCACATAATTGATTTAAGTGTCATTTGTGAAATGTGTTCTACTCAGACACATACCTGTTTTAGCATTCTAGCCAAATTCTTCCAAGGGGCTTTTACAGGGATAAATCAGGGTTTCAGATCTATGACATTTTCTTAACAGGAATGCAGATGCAGTTTCTCATTGGAAAGACAGCCCTATTTCCAAATTAGCCCAATTGACGATAGCCTAACGAGAGGCAACATGATCTATACCACACAATTAGTGTTGCGTAAATCCTAATGTGGTGCTAAAACAACAGTGAAAAAATGTTTGGCTAGAGGCAAAAATTCAGCTCTCTTTCCTTCCGCTTCTTTGACTTAATGAAGAGACACACACTTAACTAACTGCTTTGGCAGGCCAGCAGGCTGTCTTTGCTTAATAATACCATTAGGAATTCCACAAGGTTTCAGCTTCTAATATTAAGGATCTTCAACATATACTTTTAAAAAGTGAACCTCAGGATTATTTTTCTTTTCAAAAGATTCTTTTTCTCTCACTTCCTCCCACTAGTTGCTGCATCAGGCATAACAATACACAAATATGCAACGTGCAGTCCAAACTGGGCACTTGTTTGTCACAGGAAAACTCAATACTTAAAAAGCACTCTGCTAACGAAAGGATATTCAGAGCAACTCTGAGTTCACAAATAATAGAAAACTACCTTCCGCATATGCTTGCTTCAGGCTTGCCACATACATCTGTCTGAATTTGCTCAAAGGCAGGACAGCTCTTCATTTTACAGGTCTGAGTTGTGAACATGTAGCACAATTCCAGTTTCATATTCACAACAGAAAACAAAGAATCTAAACACCAAATTGGGTCATATTTGTCCTTCTTCACACTTAATTAGATTCCTCTTTTTGGCTAGTTCAACAGTCTTTCTAGATCTAGTAATCTATAACAAAGCAACAGGCAGACAAGCATTTGAAAGATGGCCGGCTTTTGTCTTGGAGTCCACTTTCTTTTTTAAAAAATAATCATGTAACTTTTAAAGAAAAGATACTAGTGCCATAATCCAACTAGTTTCCTCCCCTATCTGTTTTATGCAGTATAAAATATAGCAGAAAATATAATTATCAGCTTCCTAAAAATGGGTGACATTTTTGTTAGAACAGGGGCAGGGGTGGGGGGCAACCAGAGATCTAAATGCGTAACCAGTAAGAATGTTAACATGCTCAGTCTAAAACCACAGCTTCCCAAACATCTGCTTAGCAGCCTAACTTTCTATAGTAAGAGATTCACTGAGCCAGAGAGGAATCAAGCATGAACACAGAGCCCTACAATATTGGCCTGGACATCAGCTTGAACGGGGCAGGCTCAGTATTGGATCACTCCCAACACCTTTTCTTCCCCTCCAATGTGCATAAAGTCTCTGATCCAGTGAACACCTAATTTGTTTAGTCAAACTGGAAGTTCTACTAATACATTAGCAAATGCATCATTGCTCTACAGCCTCAATGTTACAGTATGCTTCACAGGAGAAAAAATTGATGGTTCAAACTCTATCAAGCAGAGGTCATAAACTAAACAAACCCACAGTCTTACACATCATTGGCCAGTGTTCCCACCCCTAGACTAGAGTAGCATTTAGTCAGGCCACAATCCTTCTCCTTCTGATACTGCTCCAATCTCGAAAGACAGTACTAATCTTCAGGAAACGACCGCAGGATAAGAAACATTGCAAAAAAGTACCTCCAGACACAGATAGGGTAAGATGATTAGGACCAGTTAAGGGTGGAATCTAAGACAGAGCCTTGCCATCTGCACTCCATGTTCACTTGTAAAGGCAGGTCTGTGACCAACATATTTACTTTACACTTGGCATGACTGTGTTTGTGGTTCTTTATAGGCACTGAATGCAACTAATACACGATGCAAAGCCCTTGTACGTAATTTTGGATTCCGACAGCGAGCTTGACACAAAATTTTAGGAGGTGCGATACTCACAGCAGTGCTGTGAAGTCTTGGATTAGAGTTTCTTCTATCACAGCCTCCAGAAAATCTTAAGACATGGTTGCTACAGCCATGCTAGTAGATGACATGATCTGAAATGACTGGCACTTCACAGCCTCAAAGACCTCCTGCACCTTACAAAGGAACAGAGCACAAAAAATATTGCAAGGAGTAAGAAAAAGTTATGCTGGTGACCAAGTACATGGGAAAACAATTCGCATATCAAAGTGAAAAGCATCTTCTGATCAGTGTCTCTCTCATTACTCGACCATCTTGTACACAGGGTCTCCAACTTGAATCGTTCCAGTTTTGTCAACGGCAAAGTACCTTCCAAAGAGAGGGCTGGATTTGTATATGTGTTGCTCAGATGGATCACATAAGCGGTAACTGCAGAGAGAGAGCACTTCTTTAGAATCGGTGGTAACAAACTGTGAACATCAAAATATCAGAGATGAGAGAGAGGACACCTGAATAGTGTTGCCCTGTTTCGGTCACCATACTAGACTAAAAACTAAATAAATATTGTAATTAAGAGAAACAAGGACTTCAAATGGAGAAAAAAAGCCTGATTGTATTCACGCATCCGTGTATAATACACATACAAAAGACTTTGTAAAAAGAAATGCCAAACTTGCAAAGTTATACATCTGAATACCTTAAATACCTGTTAGCCCAGGCATTTGCCCTAGCAGAGATGAAAGGGACAGGGAATGTAAAGTTTGCAAGAAAGAAGAGAGAACTTCCTCAATTTTCTTACCGTATAGAATTGCAGAAAGTAGAATGGAAGCCAATATACACAGACCTTTACACTGCATTATTATGCCCCACACATAATTCAAACCACTTTTAAAATACTAGTCTAACATCTGTTGGGATCTAGCCTAAATCCACTCCCACAGCCTAAGAAGCACTGGTATTTTTACAACCTTTTCAATGTTTCCAGGGGCTCCTTCCTGTCCAAGACCCCAGTGTCTGGGTTAACAGTTGTTAAAATACACCTGCAATGACAGACAGTGACAAATCAATAACAGCTTCTTATCATAAATCTCTATACATCTATATAAAATAATCAAATGTTTACCTGGCACAACACACTGTCCCTTTCATCTCCACATCGCCAATAAGAATCTCCTCCCAGGTGTCCTGAGGGAATGTAATACACAGATTAGACATATCCACATGCAACCATTTTTCCAGGAGTGGCACAGTCATTCCTAGAAGAAGCAGTACCATTCCAGATGATCACCTTTACTTGTACCTTCAAAATAAGTACAGTTATATTATGGTACTATTTTAATGAAAAACTTGCAGTCACTGCATTCATCCAATTCAGGATCCACTAGTAATTATATCTGGAAGAAAGATACACAAGTAACAAATCTCATTCTGCGGCATGGACTCGTCTGAACCTAAAGCAAGCTTATTCTTACTGTATGTGTGATAATCTGATCTGTGACCTCTGATAAGTCACCATTTTTGCAGAAAGGAAATTTTTAGTGGAACTAAGTTTTCACTTCTCATCTACGCAAGCCACCTATTGCAATCTCTCTTGGAAGACAAAAACCCATTCCCACTTTAGGAACTTCTTAGATTTGGGAAATTATCTGATCTATACAGAGCAAATTCTTTGGAAAAACGGCAACATGACATAAAAACACGTAAACACCACCATTACCAGTTCACTTCATCACCAGATACCTTCCTAGATAGTGTTTTTTGAACTACCAGAATACTGTCAGAGATGCAGTGATAGATTGCAGTATTGCAAGGGTCAGTTTTACTCTTGTGCCAAAGGCTGTAAAACTGTCAATTTACAAATTGTTCATTTGTATCATTAATTGATCAATTATACCATGCGTAGCTTTCCCTACTTTACACTTAAGATGAGCTTTCAGTAGCAAGCCTGTCATTTAAATACCCTTATTTTATCCTTTGCTAAGCTAAATAAGCATTCATGGACCTGTCTACTCCCTCAGTGTTTCACATGCACTGATGTGAGCAGAAGCTGTATCTCTCTGGAAACCAGTTGTAAAAATCACGGAAGAGCAGCTTTCCTCATCCTTGTAGGCACCATCACATAAGGAAATTTGAGTTACAAAGAAACATAACCAAGCCTTCAAAAAGACATTTAAGACAGTTATTTTACCTCCTCAAAAGCACCGCAATCTGTCACAAGAATATTTGGCCTGAAGTTCTGTATCTTAACTTTTTTCTCCAGCCTGGTATTTAAATCTTCCAGTGAAGCTTCTGAGAGGATCAAGACTGGGCTACAGTCAGGATAGGCAACCTACACAAACAAACACAAACAAATCCTAAGGCTGCTGTAAGAGCACAGGACGAAAGTTACTGAACAGCAGAAGGACAGATATGTTGGAAACAGTGGCCACATATTAGCTGGACTGTTAGGCTGCTGCACTCAGATTTTAATTTTCCTGAAAGTAGGTTAACAAGTAAAATAAAATGCGCTTTCCTATTTCAGTAACCATGGCAAGTTCCATTTGCTCAAACTGTAAAACTAAACTTCTACTTATAAAATTAAACCAAAATTCTATAAGCTACCACATCTTCTTACAAAATAATACTGTATGCATGTCCCAGACATTTATTCTAGGTGTTACAGACAGAATTAAGTATATCAGTAAAACATGTTATGGTAAGTTATGAAAGGTACTTAAAATGTTTATGGACCTGCTGAACTTATCTGGTTGACTATAATCCACTAACTGGATTTTTCTATATAATGAATCTATCTTATCACAACACCAGAGGGAGTTTCATATACAGAACAGCAATACCAAATTGCAACTGTCCATTTGTCAGTCTAAGTTGCTTGGAAGTGGGAGGACTGCCCTTTTAGCAAACAAGGCCAATGAACAGTATTAAAAGAAAACCCCTATATATGCTAGTTCCACAGAAAAAAAAAAAAAGAAAAAGGAAATTTGGCAGGAATTTCAGTGTATACCTCTCCTCCTGCCTTTCTCTTACATTATCCTTCACCACCCCCCACGTTGTACGTACCTTTACAACCACAAGAAGATGAGTGGTGAAATACCTGTACAAACGATTCTGCCCTCTTTTCATGTTCGGATTCCTGAATGTCACACCTCCTAATCTGACATCCCTTTTGCTGAAACCTAGTCTTCTGTATTGGTCTCAGTGCCCTTACATAATAAACGCGTATCTATAGAAGTCCCTAATTGAATATACCTTCTCCTCTTTGTGCAACAACAAGCAAAACACTGATGCCCTATAGGTAATAACATCACATCAGTAAGGCAAGGTATTCACAATTTGCATTTGCTTAAAAAGCTTACACTCATCAGGTACAGTTCAAACCATCTTCCTGTGAGAGTTGTTCAGACAGAAAGAAGGGCATCAGTGGCTTCAGTGGCATGAGGATGACTGACTGAGCACAGCAACTCCTTTCCCTGCCTGCATTAACTTTATCTAATCACACACCTTCAAGCCTCTTCCCACAGAAAAAGATAAGATATGAAACCTCTGCAACCTTCTTTGGATTTTAATTCCTAGGCCCACAACTATAGAGCTGTGGGTTAAGCATTGTTCCTTTAAACAAAATATGAGGTAACACAACTCATATCAGTACACTCCTAGACCTAACAAGGGATAGGGAACGGAGGTTTTCTATGCAACACAGATTACACCATCAAAACATCTTTAAAAACATAACTTTTTTATATTTACTGAGGCACAAAAGGAATGCTATTCTGCAATGTAATAGTTCCTCTTCAAACACCAGCATCAGACTCTTTAGCTGTGAATGGTCAATAGCTTAGAACAGATTTAAAGTAAAATTCAAGCAAGTCATCTCATCATAGAAAAGAATATTCATGTGGTTTAAGTACATGACTACATACCTTGCTAAACTGGGCTCAATCAATCACCAATGACGGAATGGGCACGTTTCAATGGGTGGGTGGGAAATGGTTAAAAGAAAGTACTTCTGAGAAAATAAACATTCATTTACCTCATCTGTGGTTCGGAAAAGTTTTATTATGTCCTTTGACTTTCTTGGCACCATGGAGGGCTCAAAGTGCACCAGTCGGTACGGCTCTGAATTCAGGAAAGTGGTGATCCACTGAGCTACTTCATCTCCACAGTCCCTGCCCTGGATATCCAGTCCGAAGAGCCTGAAGAGTCACAAGACGCATCAGCAAGTTAGCTGGAAAGCCAAAGGCTCAAGGATGTTTATTGTTCAAAGGCAAACAACTTGTTTTAATACTAGTAGCAAGATACAGTAAACAAACCACCTGGATTATAATGAGGTGGAAGTCGGTTTCTGAATTTGGCACAAGGGTCATTCCCAGTGTGCAACGTCTTTGTGGCCACCTTGTTTTGAAAGCTAAGTAATATGGACATGGCCAGACAATACCAGCTGGTAAAAGAATGAGCTGTGAAATAGCCTTTAGGTGCCCAGAGCTAAATGTCACATCAATGACCAGTAACAAACCTACCCGTTTGCCATACCTGCAAGCAAAAAAAAGGGTCTACTCTTGCATTTGCACGCGATTGCAACACCAAAAGATAAAAGGTAATTAAATTCAGAAAATGAATCATAGTTTGAAAGGATGTGGTTAGTTACTGTAATTGACATTTACAAATGTTATTAATTGTAAGTGTCCCTTATTGTTAAGGAAGCTCTCCTTCAGATTTTAGTGCTGTAAAAATTTAGCCAGAGCTGAGTGAAACTCTCAAGCTCAAACTTAGCATATAGAATAGCTCAGTATCTTAAGAGAGGTTAAAGATTTATAATGGAAGCAAAGTCCATGGGGCATAAAAAGCCACCGACAGCAGAATACAAACAAGTTTACGCAAGGAACGCTTTCCTGGCAAGAAAAGGTCAGCCTCAACTCAGCCTTTCAATAAACTTCCCACACCAGTCATCAATAGTTTTACTACTCTATTAAAAATAGTGATTTTGACCCAAATGCACTGCAGTTTCCTGTACCTCTGCAATCATACCCTGGACAGCTTAAAGCATAGAGATGCCCAGGCAGTTCGTCCAGCCCGAGCCCAGCTCCTAGGAGCCCTCCTTTACTCATCTGGGGGAGAGATGAATCATTAGGGTGCTGGCAGCAATATCGCTGCTTTATTTGCTGGGATCCCTGTATCAATGCTGTGGTACAGGTTGGGGTTAAATGCCATTGCCACAGACAGCATTCAACTGCCTTTCTCTTCCCTCCATTCTCTCAGCGTCTGCATGCCTTCTGGCTGGCAGGACAACAGAGGTGAGTGTCTTACAGCTTCCAACACTACTGTTTTCCACCCAGGAAGCAGATCTATCCTGAGCACTCGGTGGTATACGGATCCACGGGACTAGATCATGCAATTTAAGTATTGCAACACAAACTGACATACTGACAAAGGGCACAAATGAAGAACACGCTTCTTAACCAGAGGGCTATAGAAACCCTCTAACATTTGCACAAAGAGAAACTATGCCTACACAGTGGCTTCAGTCCTACCTTTGACTCCCCCCAACACAGGATTTTTAAATATCCATGTAAAGTCTGCAGCTGGACATACCAGTTTTAAAGATGAGCATCTGCACAGCCTTTTGCAGCGAGAGGCACTACTGCATTGCCTCAGCTCCCAACTACCGGGCATGAGCCAGTACCAATCTGAAGGGATCATGCTTGCCCAGTGGTGGAATAAATACAAGTCTGTGCAGAGGGCCTTGGCGGCAGAGTGTACTGTGCAGTAAGACAGCTACTGCTACTCACAAGCTGGAAGGGAAGAATCTAGGAGCAAAAACCAAATCTTCATTTGCCTGAATATAGTACTATTCCCAAACCTCATTCTTACGAATGGCTGAATGGATTAGAAAGAATCAGCCTTCAGCTGACAAACGGCAAATTGTTTAAGCACAGCAGAGTCGTACAAAACTTCAGGTTTCCTCCTGAAAAGTATGAGGCTATGTTTAGGTATCGCTAATTTCACATCCTATGACACCACCTACATTACCAAACAACTCAGTAATTTTTAAAGTCTGTTTACACGCATCTAACGTTTGCTTATTTGCATTCCCAAATTCTAGCAATTTTAAAGCCAGAGTGTGCTATAGTTTATTAAGGCAAAGAAAGAAAAAAATCAAGAGAAGAACAAATCACTGAGATGTAAAATTTGAAAATCTAAGATAATTTTTCATTACTGAAATGCACTTAGTCTATTTAAATATTTTTCTAATGGCACAACAAATTTTAGAAAAATAACATCTTGAAAACTGCATGTTTCTGCAGTGTATGTGTCATTAGCTAACATATACACATTATAGACAGATTTTTAAAAGACTGTCCTATTTCTCCATGACTTGTAACTTGCACTGGCCCTGTATAAACAGAGATACTGAGCTATGCTGATCAAGGGTTTCCACAGCAACAGATTTATGCTAAAAGCTAGTGAATGCAGTTTCTTTTCCGGCACTCTTTTAATTATAGCAGCTGGTACATTAACCTTCTCTGCTACCCAAAGGAAAAACACTTATCAGTATCTCTGTATGGGCTAACACCATTTCCAGTTACTAAATGGTCTTACACATTAATTGACATTTTAACAGGGAAAAGGTTTTCTGCTTCCCCCTGGCAATTTTCCAGCATGGATTTCAATACATAGATAAAATAACTATGCTTGCATTCATCTGGCATAACTCTAGGCACACAGCTAAATGACTGCAATTGTAAACCATTCACCTGAAACCCTTTTGAGATAGCACCTACAGGGAATGACTTGCTCTCTGGGGTTGCCCATCTTTCCCCAGTGACCACAGAGTAAGCGTCGGGCAACCAAGTTATTAATTTAGGCACCTCAGTTAAACACCCACAGACAGGGGTGAGCGAATCTAAACCCTTACATCTCACCAATTCCAAATGGCCAGCATGTATCCAAAAATGCTGATGCTACTAGAGGTGAGCAAGAAATACCAGTATGTATGACTGAGGCTCTGAGATGCAATTGCTCACTCAAGCAAAAATGAAAACACTAGAAGTAAACACAAATGAGTAAACATGACATTCTATGAAGACTGAAGATCACAGTTCATTTGGCAGATATAAAATGTATGGTCTTTGAATACTGTGTCATCTTTTCCTGAGATTTGTTTCCATCAGTGTTTAGCAGATTAAAACTAGACCTTTTGTTATGACAATCAATCCTGGCCTCCTATATAACACACGGCAGAGAATTTCACAGAATCACGGAATGGTTTGGCTTGGAAGGGACCATTAAAGATCATCCAGTCCAATTCTCCTGGCATGTGCAGGGACACCTTCCACTAGACCAGGTTGCTCAAAGCCCCATCCAGCCTGGCCTTGAACACTGCCAGGGATGGGGCATCCACAATTTCTCTGGGCAACCCATTCCGGTGTCTCACCACTCTCATTGTGAAAAATTTTTTCCTTATGTCTAATCTAAACCTACCCTTTTCTACTTTAAAACCACTGTCCCTTGTCCTGTCAGTACAGGCCCTAGCCTTAAGTCTCTCTCCATTCTGCAGATGGGGAGACAGACCCTCCCACAAAAGAAGCAGAAGCCCCCAACTTTCACCCTCCAATTTCTGCATAAGAAAACGCAAACCATCACACAGTCTTGAACAGCAAAGCATGTAAACGAGAGGCGGTATTTAGAGAGAAGGGAGGGGAAACAACCCTCCTTCATTTACCTGCAGTTCTGCACGGGATTTTTCCTGGGGAGCTTTACAGGCAAGCACAGCTTCTTCATTTCTGGGGCCTCCAAGACCAAGTGCCCATTCTCACAGCTGACAGAAACGAGGACCAGCCGCGGCTCCTGGCGAGCCGTAACCATGTGCCCATCTTCCTTGGTCACAAGCCAGAACCTGTAGCGTGACGGGGGACAGAAACGCGTCGACCAAGGCTAAAGGCCGACGCCGGCTTCAGGCTACTCCCGCAGCACTGCGGAGTGCCAGGCACGGCAGCGCCCGCCACAACAGGTGCCTCTTCAAAGGCGCTGAAGGACAACACATCGAACAAACGCCGAGCCAGAACCGGGCCCGACAGCAGCGGGGCCTGCCCCCGGCTCGGGCCGGCCAGGAGCACCGCGCCTCGCCCCGCCCGCCCCCGCCGTACCTGTCCCGCAGCTCCCCGCTCCGCAGCCCCAACGGCGTCACCTGCGCCCGCCGCACCGCCACCCCCCGGCACGACTTCACCGGGTACACGAAGAGGCTCAACACCGTCCCCACCCGCTGCAGCCGGCGGCGGCGGCGGCCGCGCCCGCCGGCCCAGCGCCAGGCCCCCAGCAGGGCGCCCAGCGCCAGCAACGCCGCCGCCGCCCCCCACAGCCAGCCCGGCCGCGCCGCCCGCAGCGACAGGCCCAGCGCGCCCCTCGCCCCGCTCATGGCGACTGGGCCCCGGCGGCGGCGGCGCGGCGCCCGAAGGGGCCGGGGCAGGGGCCGGGGCCGGGGGCGGGCCGCGGGTCGGCGGCCGCCCCCCTCCGGCCCCGCCGCGCCTGGCGCCTGAGGGACCTCGCTGCGGGCAGCGCGCCGGCGGGCGGCGGGGGTTCGCCCGGCACCCGCCCGCTGCCCCAGGCCGAGGCCTCCGCGGGGCCGAGGGCTTCGGTGGAAGAAGAGTGCGATCGCAGCGTGGAAAACAAGAGTTCGAGCGCTCGCTGCCAGCGGCCAGCTTGACGAAACACAGGCAGCCAGTGCGTTTCTTCTAACGTCTGGGCTTTTATTAAAAACAGCGTCGCTGAAAAAGGATGGGCTGCCCGAGCAGGTGAAATTCAGCCGTTTGGTGTGACTCGGAGAAGAAGGGGGACACGGGTGGCTGGAGGCGAAGAGCCGGTGTGGGGGGCGGCAAATGGCGGCGCCTGAGGTTGGGGTGGGGGGTCCCCAGCCGTTCGGCTGCCTTGAGGCCCCCGCCCGCCCCAGCTGCAGGGTACCAAATTCATGAGACCCCCTCTGAGAGCTTCCCTCTTGTCGGCAGGGTCGCGGGGAAGTCATTTTGTGGGACACCCGGCTGCGAGGGAAATGTGACATCATAGAACAGGCTGGAGTGGCAAACGCTGCTGTCGTCACAGGTCGCTCCTCGCAGGCAAAGCGAGAGCCTTGGCTGTTGATTTCCCCCAGCTCCCCCCGTTCAGGCTTGCAGGGATCTGGAGGCCCAACTCACAAACTGGAATTTTTAGGACCAGTGTGCCGAGACCAAAGTCCCAGCAGGTAGAAGACGGGGAAGCTCAGCGTTGGGCATTTCCGAGATTCGGGCAGCCGGGCCACCATGGATTACTGGAAATGCTACGTCAATAGCATCCTGGCGGACAGGAACGTTGAAGATGTGGCTGTCGTGGGCCTCTCTGACAATAAGTGCGTGTGGGCGGCCAAGCCAGGAGGGCTCCTCGCAGCCATCTCGCCTCAAGAAGTGGGCTTGATCACAGGCCAGGATCGGAAAACGTTCCTGCTAACAGGAATCACCATAGCTGGCAAAAAGTGCAGTGTGATTCGTGACAGCCTGCTGGTGGATGAAGACAACGTGATGGATGTCAGAAGCAAAGGCAGTGACAGCAGATCCATTTGTATTGGCAAGACCCCCAAAGCCCTGATCTTCCTCGTGGGCAAGAAGGGAGTCCACGGAGGAGCCCTCAACCAAAAGGTCCACGATATGATTGTGGGCATGAAAGCGTGAAGCAAATAGTGCCAGACGTCTTCTGCCTGAGCACAGGGGCACAGTCGTTGCTGTAGCAGAGAAGGGAAATAAACCTGATTTTGTTGCAGGTGTCTTTGCCTGCTTCTTTCAGGTGGGGGGGGGTGCTGGGCAGGCAGCAATGCTGGGACACTTAACAGTCTGCCTGACCAGCTGTGGTGCAGAAGGGAGTAACATGTACATTCCTCATCAGAATGCTCGGTATTACTTGAGTGGTCTCCCAGCCATCTTGGGTAGTTGCTCCCTGTTATTCTCATTTTGCTGACTGATTTTGGGGTGAAGGTCTCTGATAACATTAGCTTCGAGAAAAGGCAGGAGGGAGGGCAATCCCTTTGCCCTCTCGTTTGCCACTTTGCTGTTTAAATCCTGCCCTAATGCCAGTCATGGTTTTTGAGACCTACCTTCTACAAGTAGGCCACAAGACTAAGGATAAGCAGGACTTGTGTATATTTTGAATTTGCCCCTGGAACAAGCCCAGTTCATTCTGGAGATTAACTATTGATCAGCAGAGCCTTGCGCTGCTCTTGGACTGTGTGGGAGGCACGTGCCGAGATAGTCTGACGCCTGCTCACCTTCCATATCATTTGAAACCTCTTCTTACGCTACCTTACTGAGCAAATTGGGTTTTTTACAAGGTAAGTTACCTGTCTTGCATCCGTGGCATGGGGATCTTCTGAAGTTTCCTTCCTTTCCATCCTGCTCAGTCACACTCTCTGCCCTCAAGGTCACAGGTCCCTGTAAGCCCCCGTAGGAGAATGTGAAGTTGTGCCCGACACTGCAGATTTTCTCCTCCATTCACCACAGTACAGCCCTCTCCTTCTGCTCCTGCTTGTAACCCTAAATGGCCAGTCTGAAATGAGGCAGAACTGGTGCGCTTGGGACGGGACCGATGCAGGGAAGGCTCGAGGGGTATCTCCGGCAGGGCCGATCTCCTCATGTGCGGGCTTTCCTTGCTCCATTGCTCCTGGCAGCCGTGGCAGCTGACTGGCAGCGAGCCTGAATCCACCTCACGCTGTCCCACTGCAGCACAGACGGGCTGCGGCCACTCACCATGGTGAGACACCCCCTATTCTATACCCCTGGGACCCCCCCACATTGTGCCAGGTAAATCATAGGTGCTAAACTGCTTGGTCTGGTTTGACCAGACCTCCCCCACCACCTTCAAATCGTTGACCCACTGAGTCAAAAATAATTACTCTTGATGACTTTTATGACTCTGCCACAGACACGAGAGGAGAGCCAGCCCTGCTGAGCAGACTGAGAGCCCTTGCGCGCTCTTTGATAACCATTAATCTTCTCATTTAACATGGAGTCAATATTTTGTAATTTCATTGAATTCACACAGAGATCTTTGATCTGCAGCTGCACCCACAGGAGCGGAAAAACACTATAAGGGGAACCAGGCATCTAATGTATTAGCAAAAGTTCAACAAAACGGCAATGACTGTCTAATTAGTAAGCACTGTCTGATAAGCAGTGCTTACAAGCATGAATCAAAATAAATTAAGTACTAAAGGGAGAAAAACAAAAATACAACCTGGTTTTAGAATCTTAACAATAAAAGCAACGCATCAAATGCAGTAAATGAAAAAATATATTAATATTTATGCTGGCTACAAGTTTTTAAAAAAAGACAGGCATTCCTGACAAATGTGGATGCTTATTTTCACAAGCTTAAGGCAAAAATGAGTAACTATCTCCTGTGATTTCTTGAGCACTGTATACAGTAGGATTCTCTGCTGTGCAAATCATAAAATGCAGAAAGCTTTTGTCCTCTGAACTTCAGTCTACGAGGCACCAAAATGACAGGATTTGGAATAAGAGGAAAAAATTTGGGGTGATTTACTACTTGCTCCCTTCTTCCGGGTGCCAGAGAAAACAGGTCTGGAGTGTATATATACTTCCCTAGCATGAGAATTTGGAGAGGTATGAATCTATACAGCATGACGGTGGTGTGTATAGCTACAGCTCCTCCCTAGTTACACATGATGGGCAGCACCATGGTGTACAAAAACAGATTCTTTCAGTTTGAAGGACTTGTTAACTAAATTCAGAAATAACTCACCTTTGCTAATGATTGCATATTAATTTAGAGAAAAAAATAATTCTAAATCCAAGGACCTTAAACTTTCATTCCCTAAATCCACTGGCCTGGAGCCTAAGGAGATTTTGTTCAGACCAGCCCCGAAAAGCAGCTGTTACATTCAGCCCTGACTCTTCTTGGAGACTATGGTGTGAAGGAGCTTGAAGAAGAATAACAGAAGGCAGCAGCGTCTGTATAATCTCTCCTCTCCTGCTGTGATACAAGGAATGTAAAATTAGAAATAGCTGCAGAGAGCATGGCTGTGGCTTAACGTTTCAGGTCTAAGACTGCAGCCTTTGAGAAAAGCCCTCTTCACCCATACACCCGGCACCTCTCAAAAAGCCTCCAGTAAATAGCTTCACCAGCAGGTTTGTTTAATCCTCCATCCCCAGCACACCTGTGCTTACCTAGGAGCCACCAACTCCTGCTGTAAAGCAATATGCATAAGAGCCATTCACACAAAATGTAGGTACTGCTTTTGTTACAATCCAAACACAGCCTCTTGTGTGACAGAATTGTGTTTGCTGTAGCCAGAGCGGGCACAGTAAACCTGCACTTGAAATGCTCGTGTTTTCAATTGCCTACAACTTCATCAAACTTCAGGACAGTTGTACTGAATTTCTGCACACCAGTGGAGCCTCGGGCTCCTTAGAATGTGTCTGATCAGGTAAAGGATTCGCAGTGTCAATCCCACAGCAAACTGGGGCCGGGCTGTCTTGGTCATGAAAGTGGGTGATGCTGGCGTATCTTGAAAAAGTACGGTGTCAGCTCAGAAGCATCCACACGACAAATGCGCAGGTGGAACAAATTTTATGGAAAAAGTAATGACATAGCTGCTTTCAGATGCAGTGGGCAATTGGACATAATTCTTCTAGAGGCAGACCTAGACTCTCTTGTAGCAGCGGCTCCATCAGAGGTCTAAGATGAATGACAAGGAAAGAGTTGAAGAATTTTACATGTTTCCACTAAAAAAAGTGACTGGTGATCTTGTAGGTCTTCAATATGTGCACAGTGCTGTACTTTGGAAAGGCATAAAATACCGCACTGAGGGGGAGATTTGGATGGACGTTACAAAAAAAATCCAGGTGACAAAGACAGCAAAACGCTGGCCTAGATTAGGTGACAGGGTGTTAGGATGGAGCTAAATGTAGGCTGGGCTTGTCTTAGTGAAGGAATAGGGTTAAATGCCCATACCAGGGATATGCCAGTTATTTTTCCAGTGACTCTCCAATTCAGCAAAAGGCAGAGATGAGGGGATGACATGGCCAAGTATGCAGCCATCCTATGCTGATTTCAACAAGATATGATAAAAATTATATTACACCCACACACCCACAAAAATTATATCCTTCTTCCAAACTTAGAACAAACAATAAATTCCAAAGATTCCTTCATAGAGAGGAGGGGAGGATAAAAGCATTGCCATTTCCTCTTAAAATCTTCAAGGAAATCAGAGTTCAGTGAGTCATGCACTAGAAATGAGCTCAGTGAAATTAATGTATGGAAAAATCTCAGGCGAATAATTGGCGATGATAGAATTAAAAATAGAGTCATTAATGATAGATGCCTTTTAATGGAGCCAGAGCAATGAGATAAAGGGATCTTTTTTTGTGAGGCTTTTCCTACACAGAGAATCATAAATACATAAAAGCTAGGCAGGTTGGTAGGCTCCTTCATTCACTGTCCAGTCATATAGCAAGATGAATTGAAAATTGTCTTTTTCCTCCAGTCAAATGCTAAACTTCAGTCTCTCTAAATTCACCAGGACAATACAGAAATGGTTGTTCCAGGCAAATGTTCTGCCCGGTATTAACTAACACATTACAAGTTCTCCCCATGTTCCGTAAATGCGATTATCCAGGTGAATATAATATCCGTCAGGCAGCTTTAGGGGTCTGAATAGTCAGGGTAGAGCTGCATGTCGTCTGGGAGAGCAGGTAAGGACCAAAGGAGAGGCTTTACTGGTGAGCAGTGCATTTATTCTGCAGCACAAGGAATAATGCACTTCTGCAGCTGTGGTTTAGTGGCTATCACAGGAGAGGATGGGATTCACCAAGGACAGGAAAGTCCCCACCCTAATTCAGGCACAGCTGAAAAAGCAATCTGATGCTAGCTTAGCGTCCCAGGAAAGGAAGGAGCAAGGATTCTTTTATGGGCAGCAGAAACAGGGAAATACAGAAAGCATGAGGAGGCAAGTACACATGGCGTGCTGGAGCTGGGGTCCAAGGCAGCTCCTGTGGGGGTCATTCCAGTCTGCTGTCCTCCGTTCCTGCTGCATTTGAAATTACATGTCCTGTCTTAAGCAGCTGTGATTTCTCCAGCAGAGGATGAGATTCAGAAACAAGAAGCCATGACTCATTGACTTTCCTCCAGTGAAGCATCCTTAATAAATGTTTTTAAGGCACAGCAAGAACCTCAGGACAAAGCATAATGCATTTTTAGGTGTTGAAGGAAAAAAAAAAAACCACCACAAGAACAATGTTTCTGTGGCTTTACATTTGAAATACTTGCATAACAGGAGGCTCAGGATTCAAGTGGGTAGAAAAGACTGGTATATGCAGACGCACATTACCCTGCTGGGACCCAACATCCTGAAGATGGGTCTGGACGAACCAGGAGGCCAGCCTAGGGGAGGGCAGGAAATCCCTGCAGGAGGTGAGGCAGAACAACAAGGCAGGCTGACAAGGCTGGAAATCTGTTTTTTTCCCAGGAGATGGCACTAAAGGACAATCGCCTTTCAGCCGGCATAGTGCAATGCAGCAGAAACTTCGCTGGGGGCCAAACCGTTCTTCAGGCAGTTTGCATCATCCCAAGTCGCTCCTTGTTATAAAGAGCAAAGCTTTATTCTTAGCGTCTGTGCTTTTAGCGAGGGTGAGGGTATCCGTCTTTTACATCTCCATAGAGTAGGTAAATACAAGCTTTCTGCTTATCATGGCAGGATCGCACTCACAGCCTCAGAGAGTCACCCAGGCTGGCAGGACCGCAGGAGGTCTCTCCTCCAGCCTCCTGCTCACAGCAGGGTCAACACTGAACTCGCACCGCGTTGCTCTCCGCTTTGTACAGTCATGCCTTGAGAGCCTCCAGGGACAGACACTCCCCAACCTCCTGAAGTAACCTCTCCTCATGCTTAATAATCGTACTAGTGGTTTTCCCCACCTTGTATGTGGCTGGAAACTCCCCAGTTTCAATTTATGACGATGGCCTCCTGCTGTCTGGCTGCGGACCTCAGTAAAGAGCCTGGGTCCATCTTGTTAGCCACCCCTTCTTAGGTATTGAAAAAGCTGCTGTCAGGTCCCTCCTAAGTCTTCCCTCCTCCAGCTGAATGAGCCCAGAGCCCTGAGCCTCTCCTCGTAGGCGATGCAGGATTCGGGAAGGAGCACCACCCTCTCTGAGCTCAGAGTCTCTAGACTTCGCCCCAAAACAGGCCTGGCAGCCTGATACTACTTCCTGCAAGGAGAAGGAAGGGTAGAATTTGATTCCTCTACTTTCTAATTTAATTATCTCAATTAATCTACAAGCTCTTTAGGCTCTCTACTGCTCCTTGAAGAAAAAGGATTTCCAAAGCATGCTCTATACAGGTAACGGCAGCAACTTGGTACACATCTTAGGACCAGTTTTTCCTCAGAAGAGGCCAGTGCCTAGCTAACAAGGGACTCAGGATACAGAAAAAGAGACGACTAGTTTTACAGCACACCAACTCAAAACCTGCCGCCTTGCCAGTCTTACAGGGTCATTCATGCCTGAAGTGAACCTTGGCCCGGGACTGGCAAAGCCCTGGAAACACCGAAGTGACGTGGTGTGGTACGGCTCTCCTCAGTTACAGCACTTCAAAAGCAAGCTCTGCAAGAGCGCTTCCTTGCTGCTAATGTTGCAGGACAAAGGACAATAGCTGCGAGTCCTCTGCCATTTCCTCAGAGCCTACGGTAAGCCAGAGTAGTAATTAAATGCTCTGGCAAAACCAGCAGAAACAAGCTTTATTCTGCTCTGTGACTCATTGAGCAAGCACCAGGAATAGCCAGGGATTTAATTTAAAAGAAGTGACTTGCCGGGCTGTCAGGTTAGTGGAGTTCATTCCTGAGCGAAGCCTGGACGAGTTGACTATTTCTTGCCACTCTTGCATGTATTCAGCTTCCTGAACTTATTTATCCTGCCATTTGTTATAAAACATGGTGAAAGGTGGGTAGAAATCTGAAAGGAGTCAGATAGCACAGTAACACGCCACTGAACACAAAAACCTGCGAGGTGAAGCGATGGGTAGAGGTGCCAAGCAAGTGCCTGAAGGGAGGAATGTATTTCATCCAGCTCAAACGTCAAATCAAATCTTCCCCGTGTACCTGCCGTACCGTAATATCCACCATATCCCGCTTTCGTCTGTGAGAGGGTCAAATGTCTGTTTTGTTCCTCAAAAGAACCAGGAGATACGCTGCAGACAAGCCCATTTTAATAAAGGAGCCTGCCTGCACCCGTGGGTTGAAAGCTTTCCCTGCTGGGGTGGCTCCTCCAAGGCCCACCTCGCCAAGAGCACAGAAAGGCCGTGGAGAAGCCGAGAGTCCATCCCGGACTGCCCTCCTGGCTTGGCACACTGTCAGGGCTGCCCCGGAAAGCCCAGCATCCTCACCGTCACCGACAGCTCGCTCTCCTCCCAGTCACTTCCAGACTTCCAGCACAACGGTTCTGCTTCAGATGGAGGTTGCCATTTCTTGTCGGCTGAGCAGGATGACCTGCCACCCAAGGCTGAGTTAGTCAGGGAATATTTCCTCTTCTCTTATGTCAGCCAGACAACATTTAGCAACAGTGCTGCAGGATCTGCCCTGTCGCACCTTTTTGCATCTTAGCTAAGCCAGAGCTGCCATGGCAGGGACGCTGCCACGATTGACAGGAACTACAGCCCTCTGCCATGCACCCCGCTGAAAAGTGAACCTCACCCCCCAGATTCCGATTTTCTAGACACTGCTGCATGAGCTGGGCTGGTGAAGAGAGGAGGAAACCCTCAGGCCAAGGCTTGGCCTCACAAATGCACTCCACCAGCTGAGGAGTGAATTACTGCTCAAGGAGAACTGATAAGCAGGCACTAATTGGTAGCCTCAGTGAGAACCATCAGTTCATTTTGAGGAAGGAAAATAGGCTGGCATGAATCACCAGCTGTTTTAGAGAAACAGCGTAGGTTACTTGCTTACTTTTTCTTTCTCTCTCCTCTTTCCTTCTTTGTTTTTGGTCTATTTTAGAAACACTGTTCAGCAGAAACTGACTCACCAATATGCATCAAGCTTTTCTTTTCTCAGGCTCACACAGAAACACCATTTGCATATCATTCGGGTTCTGTGTGGCTGGCAACCAGGTTATTCCCTTAAAGGTGCACCAGGAAAGCAGAGACCATAGGTCATCAATCAAAAGTCAGTGGTAACCATTGTGCTGAGTGGTTCATGAGCTAAAGTTCATGTTTACTTCTGTGGAAAGTCCCTGCATTGAACAGGTTGGACCCTGGGTGTTGCAATGAGGGAGCAGCCTTTCTATTCAGAGGACACACAGACGAATAGATGGGCACTCATTTCACGCAGGAAAATGGAGACACAAATCTCCCCTGCGTTGCTTTAGTCATTTAAAACAAGCTCTAACGATTCACGCTGTAAAAGCACTGTAAAACGTAAGAGTGGTGTAACAAAATTTGAAGTTAATCCCAAAGTGTGCAGACTCGCGTGGCATGTGGGTGTTAGTACAGCCCTGTTCTTACTGCGGAAGACACAGCAGTTACCCATAGCCTCTGGCATGCTGGGGGGGCAGATGGGAGGGACAGGTCTGTCCCCACAGGAAATCTCAAGAGAAACAACTAAAAGCATGAAATCAATGAGTGTAATCCCACTGTGGTTATTCCTACCCCAACTCGTGCAACCTTAGATCCTCTGCAGCCTCATCTCCACACCTTGCCTTTCCTGAGCGTTTCCATGCAGTCTGGGCTACAACCGTGTCCTAGAAGAGCATCGAGGCCATGGGCAGAACAACACGGGGAAGTTTACACTGCAGCTTCCCCCGCTGCTTGGGCCACCGCTGAGAACCTCCTCCTTTGTGCACTTACTTATGTGTGTAGGTGAACACACAACATGAATCACATTACTTTTTTTTATTATTAAAAAATCCACCTTTGTTTCATTTGCTACACTTAAAGGAAATACAGTGTGGTTTGCTAAGACATGCAAACCCTTTCATTCAAAAAAGGCAAAGAAAGCAAATGAATAGCATTTTTTTTCCAAATAAGTCAACTCCTCGATTACAAAAACACTATCAAAACTAGAAAGATCTATAATACAGAGAAAGTGCTAGCAGGGAAATCATTTACTGCTACCACAAAAGACTGATAGGAAAAAAAACCCCAAACGCACAGAATTTTGAAGGCACATAAACCCCCTTGTTCCTGTGTCATCAATACAAGATTTATATCCCTGGAGGTGTCACACGGAAGCTGCTGCATCCGCACCACTGAGCTGAGCCATCTGATGTTGACATCCTCTAGCTAGAGCTTCCACATACGGAAATGAAGATGGAGCTGGCAGGTTATTTGGCCCCATTCTTATACAAAACCATTGTACATTCTTATACCAAACACTGTATGTAGTTTTTTTTTCAGATGCAGCTGGTAATCCCTTTTTTTTTCCTGGTGAACACCACAGAACTGGGTGTTCTTATGCCCCAGCTTCCAGAATCAGGTGTGTCAGATATAAACTCTGTTCTCAGTAAAAAAATATGTACAGATTTCACAGCAGCAGTGAACCTTTAATGCCCCAAAATCACAAGACAAACACACCTCATTTTCTTTCTGGATTTTTACATCCGTCTTAAGATTTAAAGGCTCATTACGTCCAGAGTTTGAAATGAACAACTGTGATGCAGCAAAGCTCTCCCTGTCTCAGACAATAGTCCATGTATATCCAAGTGTATTTTTAAGTATACTCCTAATCTTACACCTCTCAGGGTAAAAAAAAAAAAAACCACCAACAAAAAAGACCTCAGAAAACCAAAGACTACCTGTTCCTGATCACTCGTTATCTGTTTCCTCCACTGCTTTGACAATTCCTCTCACTAGCCAGACCCAGATCCCCACCTCCCTACCTGCACCACTCCCCCCCCGCCCCCACTATTTCTATTTTCCTTCATTTCTCTCTCCCTCATCTACTTGCTTTTCCAT
This sequence comes from Aquila chrysaetos chrysaetos, assembly GCF_900496995.4. Taxonomy (NCBI): domain Eukaryota; kingdom Metazoa; phylum Chordata; class Aves; order Accipitriformes; family Accipitridae; genus Aquila; species Aquila chrysaetos. The sequence continues at coordinate 8,077,131 of NC_044016.1, forward strand.
CCATCCTTGGCTCCCTTCCACACACAGCACAAAGCTCTAGAAAACCAACTCATGTCCGAGAACAAACTTCAGCTCAATTAGTCGAAGATTATTTCCTCATCCTTGCATTCCTTCAACCCAATCCTGATTTTATAAAGCGTCAGAAGTTTTTGCAGAGAAGAGCACTCAGTCTTGGGGAAGGGGCTGGTGGAGGGGCTCGGGGCTGGGACTGTTTGTCCAAGAGGTTCCTCAGATGCAGGTCTCAGATTTAATCCTAAGAAAGCAGCGATGGCCTCACGTCCTCCCCGGTGGGGCGCGTGGAGCTGCGCTAGCGGATGAAGGATGCCACCTGAGCTGCCACTCCAAAGGGAGCGGAATAGGCTGTTGCTAATCCTTGCAGGCCGACCACCAAGTAGCGGCATCCCTTCTGCAGAGCTTTGCCGACGTTCTGCGGAGAGAGATGGGAGAAGGGGATAAAAAAAGGAGAGGTGATAGAAAATACCCTTACATAAAATCATTCCAACAGCCAATGTCATCAACCCAGAAAATGAACTTCTCCCACAGCTAATGAGGGCTTGAGCATAGAACAACATATTATCATCTATTTTTATATAGAAATACACACCTACAGAGTATAGTTAAACTGAACAGGTGCAGCCTCCACAGGAAGCCAGGCTTTTACGTGGGCTTCTATTCAAGAATAAAATTAGTTTAAATTCACACCTAGTTTGTAGAGGTACATGTTTCCCACACACACATGTTCTAAGTATGTTAGTAACTCTTAAAAGCACATAAGCTGTTAAAACTGGTGCTGAACAAGAAGGCAGTAAACCACTGAGAATATTTTTATGGAAATTTCATTGCTTTTTGTCAAAGATATGTTTGGTCAAAATAAGAACGTTTTGACCCACTTTCATGTCTCTACAGGTTTAAGAGCTCATCTATGTACTGCATTAGAGATAACTTGCTGCAGATTATTTAAACTAAAAACCTTAATCTAATTTTAAATTCACTCTTGATAGTTTTTGCTCATATGGCTGGTCATGACTGGGGAATTAATACAGTGTGGTCAGTTTGGGAGGAATATCAGAATTAACTGTTAGCAACACTTTATGGTTGCGTGGGACTATATCAAAATCATCTCTTGTAATATGGAAAACACTGAAACAGAGGATATACTTTTAAATTGGTGAAATCCAGTCAGTATCTATTATATTCCTAGGATTTCTTAAAGCTGGATTATTGTGGCACTGGCACATGAAAACCTTCAGCTGTCACGATGCCACTACATAGCTGATTTTTGCTGTATTTACTCCCATGGAAACTTACTTGAAGGGAGTTAAAATGGCAAAATAAAAGGGCAGCTCGAGCCTGGGGGTAAAGCCTGAGGACGGAGGAGGAGACGCAGGGCCTGCCCTTCCCACCTCTGCCCTGTCCTACTAAGTCACACTGGTGACTTCTTTCCTCCCTCCTGCGCTGTGTGCCACTTACCTACCCGCACCTCACCAACGCTTTCACAAGTTGTTCTTCGCTGCCAAAGCAAACTGGCAAACCTTCCCTGTGGGGATGTCGTCTGACCAATACAAAAGGGAACAGGCAGTGTCCAAGCACTGGCCTGTGCTCTAAACACGGTTATAAGCGCCCTTATACCAACAGCACATACAGCAATAGCACCAACAGCAAAATTATGAACTGCTGCGACATAACCGTGCTCACAGAACTGCTCTGTATAAATCGAGACTATAGACTTGACACTGCTTCATACTACATGTGTTTACTGTGACTTGGAAATCAGTGTTGGAAACTCAAAGTATCAAATCCATCATGAAAGAATGAAATATTCTATTCCCCTCTTTATGAAACAGTAGTATTTGTGAGGCAGCTCATGACTACGCTGTCATGTGTAAACTGTGTGAATTTCAAAAGTAAGTAACTTTGCCAAACTAACTGGCATTTTCTGCATATCGGAGATAGCAAGCATAACTTTACCAAAATCATCATTTTTTAAAGAATGCAGTAGAAAGTCATGTCTCATGCTGACATCTGTAATCTCTCCGGTAGGAAAAGATTCGGGACACCAGACAGGTTTTTCCTGCTCACACAGAAACTACTTTTTGCTACAAATATCCAAGACATACCAGAGCTGTACTTCAGTGACATAGTAAGAGAAAAAATAATCGAATTCCTCCAAATAGCACTTTTGTAATCAAAGGCACCCACCCTCCAGGGGAAAAAAAACCAACAAACCACCAGACTGCCGGACTTGCGACTTTGCACACAGGAAAGCAAAAGAACAATTTTGATCCAAAATAGTTGTTACACAATGAAGGACACGTTGCATTTTTTTCTTTAACGCATACCAGTGGCTTTCAGCGGACACCGGGAAGGTAAACTGGCAAATGAGTGTACCCGAGGGATATTATTACCCTTTCTTTCGGTCACTGAAGTAGACGGAAAAAAAAAAAAAAAAAGCGGGCCAATTAACTGGAAGTTTTAAGGAATGGTGTCAAAACAATGACGCCGAGGGAAATGCAGAACAAAGGCAGGCAAAGTACCCGTCACATGGACCAGCTTAGTGTCATTTTCACTCCGAAACGGCAGATTTTCTGCTCTTTGATCCCGGCGAGGGTCGGTGTCCTGCCTTCCCCAGCAGCACCGGCTCCTCCCCGGCAAGAGCGAGAGCCAGCCCGGCGGCGGACCCCCGCCTCGGGGCTCAGCGCTGCCGCCTGAAACGCCTGAGGGACACGGGGGACTTCCGAGACCCCCCCGCCCGCTCCGCCCGCCCGGCGCCGAGGGTCCCCGCTCCGGCGGCCCCGGGCGCGCTCTGCCCTCACCTTCCCGTACTTCTTCAGCCGCTTCCCGTAGGGCCGCTTGGCGGCGGCCCGCGGCGGGCGCAGCGGCTCGTAGGAGTCGGGCAGGAGGACGAAGTGCACCTTCCTGGAGGCACAGCCGCCCTCCTCCTCCTCCTCCAGCGCCGCCGGCCGCGGGGCCCCCGCGCTGCCCCCAGCAGCCGCCGCCGCCGCCTCCTCCTCCTCCTCGCCGGGCAGGATGGAGACCCGGTCGTCGGCGGGTCCGCGGCGGGAGTACCTGCCCCTCGCCTTGGCGCCCAGCCGCGCACCCACCGTCATGGTGCCGCCGGGCGCCGACCCGTCTGCGCGGAGCGCCGGCCGCTTCCTCCGCCGCCGCTGCGCCACAGGTGTGGCCGGAGGCGGCCGCTGCCCCCTCCCCGGGGCGGGACGGCGGCGGGAAGAGGCGCCCCGGGCCCCGCCGCCGTGAGGGCCGCGGCCGCGGCAACCGGCCCGGGGTAGCGGGGCGAGGGCTTGGAGGAGCCGCGGCGGCGGGCACCCGGCCCCGGCGCGGCTCTGGGGCGGCAAACCGTGTCCCGCCTTGCTGGGGAAGCGGGGGTTTAGCTGGGGGAAGCCCACGACTCGCCCCGCGGCAGCTCCGCAGAGGGGAAGCCCACCCCGTCGCTAGCGGTGGGACAGGCGGCCGCTGCGGCCTCCGCGCCGCGACCGCTGGCGAAGGCTGAAACAGCTCCTTCCCTGGCATCGCACGCACCGCTCCGCGCCGGCAGCGGCTTCGGGAGGCCACGCTCTTCCCCTCCGAAACAAAAGCCGGACTCCCTGGTAATCCCTCTGTTACAGGTGTTCCCGCTAGGACCTCGGGTGAACGGCATCTCCGGCGTACTGGGCTCCGTTCTGCTACCCCCGGCCAGGGGGAAGGTACGGAAGTCTTCACTGAAAGGCAAAGTTTCTCGCTGGTTTTTGCCCAGGTGCCGGGGGAGGCTGACGGCCACACGCCTCTGTAGCTGGGTGGGCTGCAGTTTAACAACTGCACTTCCTAAGCCGAGTTCGTGTAGCTGCGGTCGGTCAAGAAATGCAAAATTGCATAGGGAGGATCAATATTATTTATTAAACCAGGTGGCATATTTATCAACATTTGATGCGTATACAAATACTTCAGACAAGCAGGTGCGATAAGGGGACAGACTAATCCTTCACCGTGGATTTTTCTTACTGAGGAACGAAGCCTTGAACCTGTGTCTCCCTGAGATGCGCCCTTAACATTCAGCAAGTAAATCCTGCACCCAGCATAGTTACCCGCCCCAAGGATGGTGCTTCGCCATCGTCACAGCTCCAGCCAGAAAGCAGTGTAACGGACACCTTGGCCAGCCCTCTGAGGGGTGGAAGACGCGAGCTAAGTCCCAGGTCTGTCACTACGGGAAAAGTGCTCTACCCCTTCCCCTATTTTATATTTAAAGGCGTCACCACTCCTGTTACCATCGCCAGGTTTTTAATTTAACTCTACAGAAGGCTGAGGTGGAGACCTAAACCCTGGACATGCTCCAAGTACCAGTCCCAAACGGACACCTACCACAGACCACGCGTGGCCCTCAGAGCTTCTCCTTCCTCCGCGCTCTGGCTGCGGCAGCGCCTGCAAGGGCCCGTTTCTGAGCCACCCAGTTCTCTCCCCCACCTCCTGGAGACAGATGCTCAACTTGCCAACGTCCTGGAGGTGTAGGTATGTCCTAAACACTGCAGAGACTGTGAAACTGAGTAGCACCGTAGGTCCTGTCCCAAGTACCTGCTTTAACACTAATCACATGGTAGGGCCTGAAGCAGCAAGGTATAGGAGTTAAATTTTGCACGCTCTAATACGTTGCTGTAGATTTTAAGGTGCTACTTTCTTAGGTAGTTTGAGGGGTGAAGTAATTGCTTGATGCTGATGAAGCAGCAGCATCAACAAATAAAATACCAATAATCTGTAAGCAGCTGTTGAATGGGATCTTTCATCTTGTTAACCTCGAGCACCTCGAGCTAACTTGAAAAATGCATTAATATTTTTCTGGGGCTTTGAGAAGTGTTTACATCTAGGTTTTCTATTTATAGATCCATTACTGAATGTATACTTTGCCCCTAAGCGAGAAGTGCAAAGATGGTAAAAGAGAATCTGTCTTCTCAAGAAGGGCTGGCCTTTCCCCACAGACTGGGTTTGTACCTCACGAGCCTGTTTCATTTTCCAGAGTTCAACTATCAAAACCCCAGAGAACATATCTCTCAATTGAGATTTACTGTCTCCGTTTGCATGGTGGCAGGGGAACCACGTTCTGAGATTAAGAGGTCCAAGCTACCTCTCAGTAATACGATACCAGGTATCGAAAGTCTCACATCTAACACCTCATGGAATTTTGGCATCATTGTAACTATATGGCAATGATGCCACTTGGTTCTCAAGCATTACTTTTCATCCACAGAAGCTGGAATGAACGTTTGTAGTCCTTTCATTGATCTATATACATTTTAATGTTTTAAATTGGACCGCATGAAAAGGGATCTACTTAGTTTGGAAGTGTCTGTATACTGTAAATAAAGAAATAAAGTGAAAAAACAACCCCCACCCAAAACAGCAGAACCATGCGCTAGTCTGACTGCTTGCCCCCACCCCCCACCCCAAACACCCCCTGGAAATGCTGCCAAGAAATTACAACTGAATACATAAGCCCTCTGAAGATCCAAGACATCCCCAGCCCTTCTCGGAGCTGTGGAACATGATGTGGCATTTAACTGTCTTTCGGATTTCTCAAGTTAAAGCCGTGCTGATAAAATGCCACTGATCCCCTCCCACATGAAAGTCAAGCTGCATTTCGGATGCAAATGTTCTTATCCCCCTCTTAGCCAAAGAGTAACTTACACGTAACAGGTACATAACACGGCAGCTGTTGAAGGACCCAAAAAGCAGGCATTGAGGATTCAGCATGCAACATCTCACTGATATCCATACCAACTACGCTCTGCTTGCCAATAAAACCAGCGGTTCTGGAAAAGTATCTATCTTGGATCTTCCCATCTTCCTCCTGCCACAAAGAGGAGATTTGGAAAGCCAAATGAGGTGTCCGGGTGCCGCTACACCTTTCACACTCAGATTGTGCCCTCGCTGAAGCACTTGGTGTATTTGCTATGGAGAGCATAAGGTGGTTCACAGCTCACCTGCCAACAGGGCAAAAGAAGGAAGGAGGTCAGCAGGGTTTGGGAATTGGGGCAATTTCACACTGCTGGCAGTTGCTGGAAATAATACCGTTTGCAAACTGTCTATATAGAAACATTGAATTGGCACTTTGGGGTGCAGTGTTTTGTGGGAGAGTTGAACTAAAATTTGTAACTTCTGTTCTCTGGAAATGCTGTTTGTGTTTCATGGAACATTAATACACCTCTGGTTACATCAAGCGCTGAAAACCAGCGACAATCTAGGGCAAAGTTAGCTGTGTAAAAATACGGCATGCAAAGCAGGAAGCTATCTTAAGTACTTAATCTATGGTCTCACAGCGTGACCTATATTTTTTCCACTGAACCTTCCGAAAAGGCAAGGGGTTTTGTTTCATGACGAAGTTTATACATTATCTTGGATTAACATCATGGTTATGTTCCAGTGGTGCATTTTCAAGGATCATTGAACATTCATGGACATTTACAGGTAAATTGAGCAGACACACAAACCCCTCCCGATGCTGATTTTTGGTGAATTTCTGGAAAAGCTCCTGGACATCCATTTCTAGGAAGTGCTAAACCACTGGTACTTTCTGGACAGCGCAGGACCACAGAACCGATGCAATGCTAATCCTGAATTCACACGGTGTGAAGATGAAGCCCGTACACCTTTCAACTATTTTGCTACCTGCAGTAATTATTGCGCTTTGTATAAAGGGCAAACAACAAGTATTTTAGTATGAGAACTGTTCAAGTAAGTTTTAATAGAGTGCACCAGTGAATCAAGATGACTTGCATCAGATTTTGTTTCAATGAACATCAGATAAAAAAAGAAAAGGGGCTACAGTTCTTTCTTTCCAAACACCACCCTTTTTCTAAGGCAACAATACACGTCCATTTCCGAACATAACTGTTACATAGGAAAGCTACATCACAGTACAGTATGTAAAGTCCATCTCGGTCAAGAAGCCATTAGAGAATGGCACATTTACTACACTTACAGCCTTCTAACTTAGGGTTACAGAGTTTACCACAGCTTTTTTTTTGATTTTTATTTTTTAAAGTGACAATTTCTTAATGAACTTTCTATTCTTCACAAGAGTGTGCAGATGGGGCCCATATGTTGATATTACAGTAATTACGACATTAAATAACATTGCACAACCAACCTCTATGGTTAATTCAGTACAAAATAACAAGTATTAAAATGTACCAGTACTAGTGGTTTTACATAGTTTATAATCATTAATCATGAAGGAAAAAAACGTGGTTTTTTTTTTTTCTTTTCTTTTCTGTAGGCAAGTGCCTAATTACAAAGCTGCACATTACAGGCATAATGATGTGGAATAAATACAAGAAATCTGGTAAAATATTAAACACAAACAGGTTACATGGGAACAAACTGTACAACCACGAAAGCATAAATCAACAATTTATCATTATAAACAAGGTATGTTTAGCTGTAAAATATTATGTGGAATTTCATGTACTCTTTGGGGGCACATGTTCAAAAAGCCAAGCTAATTCCTGAGGTGGTATTATCAACTTACACAATTGGTCAACACTTCAGATTATCTTGTGCTATTAAACAGTCCCAATATTAATGTATTTCCATAAAATGGAATTTATAGTATTCTGAAGGCAGCAAACAAGTGATATTTTACACCATGATATTCAAATGAAATAATTACGGTTCTCCATTTTGGTGCTACATTTATTAACGGGCCATGGGAGTAAGCACTGTAATTTGCAGACAGAACATCACTTACACCTGGTTTCTGTTCCCCCACAGCTCTGAGCTGGCCCAAGGCAGAACAAAGATTTTAAACTGTAAGTGCCAACACTGTAAACATGTTTGTATTATTTTCAACTAAACACTGTCCAATAACAAGGATAAGAGCCAAAGATAAGCAGGAACAGTCTCGCATAGAACAAAAGCCAATTATTCATCGACTTTTGGTTCAAATCATGAACAATCTTTAATTAAAAATGGTCATGCTACGGTTGTGAAAACTACTTTTGTGCATTTGACTCAGGACACAAGTTTTTTAAAAAACGCATGATAGAGGTAAGACTTATAAAAACCACCAAAAATGTAAATGATAGGGAAGAACTTTTCCAACTCAAAGCATCAAACATACATTTCTGTGCAGAAATCTAGACAACTATACAAGATCTGAATTTAAGCAGTCATCTTTTTATTATACAACTCTATGAACATAAAATGAACAGAATGCTCTATATACTTACCTGTACATGTGAACATAACTTCTTTAGCTACAGTTATTTAATATAGGTCATACTGGATTTAACTTTACAATTCTGAATAACTATGTATAACCTTATTGCAATAAGGGCAATTTCTACATGGGGAGTTTCACAGGCCAATCACATTAGGCGTAACCAGTACATTCAAAGTGTAGATCATGTATGAATCTTCCCTGATCCCAGAAAATTTAGGTTCTCTTTACAGCTTAAGCTCGTTTGCTATCTTGGATGCAATGTTCTTAAATGCAATAGAAGTCCCAGATATTCTCTTGAAACGAACTCCATTGAGCGACAATCGTGGCAGTTTGCAGACTTCCATCTCCCACTGAACAAGGCTATCTTGTCGTGCATCACCGTGAACACAGAAGAGCAAAAACCTCTCTTTTTGTTCGTAATCACAGTTATTAGCATCTAACACTTTCCGAATCTCTCGCATCATATCATTCGGGTCCATAGAACTAGTGGTCTTCATACTCCACGTGAACCGCAAGGAGCGTGGCTTCGAATCTTTGCTATCCTCCTTCTCTCTGTCTTTCGGCTCCCCAGAAGCACTCCTGGAAGAAGTGACATACAGAACAGTCAAAAATAAAAGCAGTATAACCAAGAGATAGAAGAGAAATACAGTTCTTGAACAGGGGTTTCTAAACTGCGATTGACACACCACTAGTCACATAAAAGCTAATTCAAAGAGTTAGATGGATACTGTTGGAACAGTTCTGCACCTTCTCCTGCACGCATGTGCTCTTTGGCATAGCACTGGGAGCTGCTACCAGCACTGGTGCAGTGGCACACAAGTGTGCAGTGTGCCCCTGGTGCAGTGGCACACAAGCAAAGCAAGTTTGGAAACCCCTGCTCTAAAATGTTCTGATGACAACATGTGCAATGGTAACTGCAGCAGACACACGTTACTCCATACTGCTCCAAAGAAAGTGGAATCTATGTGAAAGCATGACTGAAGTTCTGCTGATTTCATGGTCTGGAGCATGCCATACACCAACAAAACTGAAGTTGAGGGACACAATCCTGAAGCATAAATCATACTGTAAAAGCAGCAGAGGAAGAAATCCCACCCTGTGATTCACAAGTCTTCAGTTAATTCCCTCCCCTCTTTTCTGCCTTTCCCCCCTTTTGAATTTATTATTTATTTTTGACCTCTCTCTGTGTAAAAAGACCCTATAATAACGGGCTTTATTTTAACTGATGAAGCAGAATTTTGTGCTCCAATTTGGTTCTAAACTGCTGGTTTGTCAACCAGTTGAGTACACAGCCAGCAGCGTTTTCACAGAAGAAACACTGACATGTAGACGCAAAGTATTTTAGCTGATGCAATGACTTGGACAAAATTTCAAGGGAGTACTTTCCAATGAATGTTCTTACTCTGATGCTTCCTTACTGAATAGATTACTTATTCCATTGTAGAAAGCATTTTGAGAAACAGCACTAATTAAAGTAATTCCACAGCCAACTATTTCTGTTCTTGTCCCAGGTACTTAAGATGCCCGATACCTCCCCATCCATCACTGGGGAAAGGTGCTGTTCTCATTTTGATAGTCTATAAACTGTCGCTATTCAGAGAGGAGTCAAAACAAGTATTTTAATTTAACTTTCAGTGTGATCCCCAGAGAACCACATCGATATTAAGGGATAGAGCATGGCAGGGATAAGATCCCAAACGACTTTTAGCCCAAAACAGACACTGTAGGATGACAAAAAGTAGAGGAAGCTAGAGAATGAAAGCAAGAGCTGAAAGCAACTTCACACTTCATTTCATTTGAACATTTGATTAATCTCTTTTCCCTTTCCACATCATGAATTCGACAGCTAATAGACTTTGAATTGAAAAGGGCTAATGTAGATAAAATGCATTGTGTATTATACAATGTATCCTGTTAAGAATGTGCTGCTTTTTTTTTTTTTTTAAATAAAGGCTTTCTGTTTTGAAAACTAAGTCGATACTTTCCATAAGTGACCAGTTTAGAATGCAAACTACAATGCCTGTTCATTAGAGAGCATAAAAATAAAAAATTATGCACTGTGCTAAGCACACCAAATATGCAGAACCAAATGCTGAAACATGGCAAAAGAGCAGATATACTGGAAAATGAGCATATGAAGGAATGCTTTATTACTAACAAAGCATCTATAGATCTGTATACATTGGTTGCCATACAAATTCAGTATTTAGCAGTCACCACCCTTTTTGTCTGAATGTCACTTTATTTCTCAGCGCAAAGTGACATTCATTTCTCAGGGACTATAAGGTGTTTACTTCTGGCAAACAGCAGCTTTAGTAATGAACACAGTATGTAGCTATAGTAATAATTTAATATATACATATATACACACAGACACACACAAAGTATACTACATTTTCCACTGAAACCAAAAGTAAACACCATTAAAGATTTGTAAGCCAAAACATGATTTTAAGTGCCTAAATGACTGGTTAACTCCTACAGGGGGCTTTATTATTCAAAGGAATATGCTTAAATAAAGTTTTATATTAAATACTTCGCAAGAAAGCAAAAATGAGGAATAAAGGACCTCACCAAAACCCCCTCCCCCCAAATAAAAAACATTTTTGAAATGCAGATTACTTAAGCACTATTCTATTTTACATCCTGATTAAAAATCTTTAAGAAATCACTTAAACCTTGATGCGAAAGACCTAGGAGCGAAGTATTAATAGTGGCTCCTCACCTTGAGGTGTCAGTTCTGCCACTGGCTTCGCCTTCACTTGGATCCCTCAAAACAAAGTTAAGGTTGAGATTCAATGATAAAGGTGAAAAATAAAAGTTAAGAAAACCTACATCTAGAACAACGTTAAATAGCTACTGAACAAAAAAAATAATAAATAAAAAAAAAAAATCAGTATAATAATGTCAAGCCTAATACTGTTTAATAGTATTTTTTCACAGCTGTAATTTTAGTTTCCCTTTATGGTACCTTAACTTCTTTCAGCTCTGACATGTAATTGTTTAATTTTTTCTAAACTGATGGTAAAATTAACACTTTGTTCTCAACCTACTGCAGACAGAGCAACGGCCACATGTAATTCCAGCAAGCACAAAGGAGCAGTCGATCAAGGTGGTCCAGGAAGGCTCCACTCTGCACCCTTCTGGGCCAGGCCTTTAGACCTCAGTCCTGAAACCACTTAGGTACATGCCCATGCTTAAGCACACTCAAGTAATTAAAGACAGGACGTGCCTAAGAGTTTCTGAGACCAAATGTTTGGAGCCCAGTTCAGAAAGGTTACTTCAACGTCTGCTTAACTTTAAGCAAATCAGCTGTTACATTGACTTCAGTAAGATTACCGGTGAGCTTGAGCTTAAACATATCTTCTTATCATGTTGAATTAGAGGTGTGCTTTACCAAGGAACAGTTTTATATTATGCCTTTTTAGTCTGAAGCAGCTTGAAAAATATCCATAGATTGTATAAGCCACTTATGTACGTTCCTAGTGCTGCTGTACAAACATTTTAGCACCAAATTTCAATTAGCTAATTAATACCTTCAAAACACAAATACTTTAGTAACTAACATCAGAGAAGTATCATTCAACATAAACCATTGATATGAAATACTTCCAATACCCTATTCATTAAGCGTAGTCATTATGCATTTATTTTATATACTTACCAGAAAAGACATTTACCTTTGCCAAAAGATAGCAAAAAAAGTCTTTCATGACACTTTCTAATCAAAGTATTCTTTAAACCATTATTTCCTGAACAGTACAGAAGTTAAAAGGCATGCAGTTATGTGATCCAGCTAAAAGCACAGCAAACCCCCCGCCGAATCTCCACGCATGTAAACCCAGGCACTAGAAGTCTCAAACAACCCAAAGTTAAAAAAAAAAAAAAAAACAAAACCAAAAAAACAAAACCAAAAACCAACAAAAAACCCCAAACACCAACAAAAAAACCCCACCAGCAACAAAATAAACAAAAACCCTACAAGGCCTTCATTATAGGAAAATATATTTCTAGCAGTATAAAACACAATAGGAAATTGTATAAAAGTGTTCTATAGAAAAGATCATTTTAAAATACATCAATTTATAATATCTTAATTCTAAATGCATAGTTTACAATATTATTTTAATATTGTAGTTTAACATAATGGCAATATTAATTCTTTGATCTGACTTCAAAAAAATTCAAGATACCATTCCTTGAAATAACAATGAGCTATAATGCAAAACAACAGCCTGTGCTCTTGAAATTGGTTAGTTACTTAGCAGAAAATACCTTTCTTCCCATTTGGAAATCTACACTGAAAACACAGTTGACTAACTTCGCTGTAACTTTTTTTTTTCCTTTTTAGAAAACAGAGAACAAACTCTCTCCCCCCAACTATGTATGTGCTGGAGATCCCAATAACGGAGGATCATAGTCCTGTATCTTCAGGTTTCTGAAAAAAGAAAATCATTCATATACTTTTTTTTTTTTTTAGGTCATCATAGGAGGTATTACTTAGACACACACTGATGCACTATCAGCTCACCAGGTTAAATCAATTTCATGAGGAACATCACTGCATTTCTAGTTTTCTCTCTTCTTTTCCCTTGTAATATCACCTTACACAATGATATTTTACTTACAGATTTGCAACTACTAGCTTAAACTAGCTTTGAATTTATCTTTTTTTTTTTTAACACATAAATGATAGAATCCAGTACATAACAGCATGATTCTGCAAAGAAAATAGAGGTTTCCAAGATATAATTCTGTAAAACTGACAATAATGCAGTATGGACACATCCATAAGTAGGCTTAAGAATTATACGTATATCACCATTAGAAAGAGGCAAACTGAAAACTAAGTCCCCTTTTGGGAAAACTATTGTGACTGCTAAGTCAACAGTCACTTGATATTAAAGAGTGTATTTGAAAAAGTCTTTCCCAGCACCTCTCCTCACAGTATTGTTACTGTTAGCATCATCACAGGAGTGAACGCAGATCCAGGATGTGTGTTTTTTCTTCTTTCAGAATCCTGAACTTATGTTTGAAGAATCTGGTAACATGATATGAGAGGCTGCAGGATACTGAAATATTAGTATTTCCAGACATCCAGACTTCTGCCCACTTCTAAGCTTCTCATTTATTCACAAATTTTAGAATTCCCTGAAATAATTTGTTAATACCCATTCCCTCTAAGCACAGCAATAATTGTAAATCTAGCCCTTGCAACAAACTGCACCCAGTTAAAAAAGTAAAATGTTGTTAACATTAAATAATGACTCATTTTTAAGTCACTGCTTTCAGTATTTAAAATCAAATGAACTTAACTTAATTGTAGCATCTTTGTATTTTAGCTGTAAAACATGAGCAAAAAAACCTTTTGAGTAGTGTTCTCTTGCTCCTTTAAGATAAAGAAGCAGAATAGCTGGTGAAACATAATGGTTACAATATACACAGAGAAGTAAAACAAGGCAGGTTCTGGAAGAAACACACAAAACAAGCAGCATTCTAACTAAATTTACATTTACTGGAAATTCTCAATGACTTCGCAATTATGGCCCTAGTTATAGGCTGGGCTTTTTTTTTTTTTTTTTTCTCTTAAAAATCGAGGTACTAACCTGCGAACAAACTTGGAAGTTATCTTGCTTATTATACCAGTTGATGTCCCTCTTCTAGCATGTGCAAAAGCACCGGTTTCATGTGATGGTGAGGCGGGCGGTCCATTGTAAGTGGCATTACGCCGCTCCCTTAGCTGCTCACCATGGAAAGTGCTTCGACTTGAACTCCCCCGAGGAAAGCGGGTTCGGTCTGGAGTGGTAGTGCTAATACTATGAGCAGACGGGGAAGCAGCAGGCACTCTTTGAGTTGCACTGCTGGGAAAACAGAAGCATAAATAAAGAGAAAGACTATGCTAGAAACCCTCCTACACGACAACCATTTTTCAAAGATAGGAAAAAAACCCCGCTCTTGATTTTTTTTTTTTTTTAAAACCTGAATCTGCTACTGATTTGCTTCTATGATTCTTACTTAGAAATAATCAAGAGAGATTTTCATTGTAAAATCAAATTATCTCAAGTATTAAGAGCAGTTAAAAAAAGTATACACAGATAACAGGACAAAGGAAAAAGGTAGAAAAGTCTGTAGTAAGATCTGAAAGTGTTCCCAGCCCTCTTCCGGAAAAATATGTTCATCAAAACCTTTAACACACAAGCACTCCAAAAACTTAACAGATACTTCTTAAGTAATTATCTGGCACAAATACATGTATAAAGCTATTTGGGCATTTAATAGCAAGAGCAACTATACTATGGTGCTTTTAGACAGAAATGAGCCTAGCAATCTACAAAATCAAGAGGTTAACATTTCAGTATTTCATTTGAATTTATGGTGGCCAGTGTTGAACAGTCCTGACTAAATTAGTTAAATTTTTAACTACTTAAGTTTTCCAGAAGCTTCCAGAGGGAGGCAGTCAAGGAACTTCTTTAACTGTATGCAAACATGTGTGATGAACAAAATCAGGCTTCAATCATCTGTAATACCCACACTACTTGAGTAAGCTACTGTTTTGAAACAGAATGCAACATGACAGTTTTGAATAGCTTACAAACATATTGAAGTATATCGTGAACTGAACAACATTTTTAAAGTGCACAGCATTAAAGAAATAATAATCAATTTGTTACCTTGGTCGGTAAGCTTCAGTGCCATCTTTGATGGTTGGCAGTGTAACTTTTATAGGATGACCAGAGGCAGACATAGACTTTTGATGTCGAGGCCGTGTTGATACAGCAGAAGCTACTGCAGAGCCTGCAGAAGATGTGCTACTCGCAGACATTTCTGTTAGGCTTTTACCATGACAGCAAGGCAGGAGGGACAGACAAATGAAAAGGGAAGAGAGAGGTTAGTGCAAAACCCCATAGAAAACAGGTGGAATAACAACTAATTTTTTCTTTTAGAACATAGCAAGTGCTGTTTAAATAACCAGAAGACTGAGTGACTGGGCTGCCTTAGTCAGCTAAAGTAAAGGATACAGAATTCTGAGAATATTATGTTCATCCATAAATCAAATCACCATATGTGAAATTAGGCCTTTTCATTCCTCCCAAGATTAAAGCTTATACACACATTATTCAAACGAGTGAAGAAAGACTACAAAGAATACATGGAAATAGTAAAAAATACTGAAAAAGAAATTTGCAGAAGACAAATAGATTGATTAAATAGAAACTCCTTTTAACTGAAAATAAGGGCATTCGCTTCACAAAACTCAAACACCTAAGATTTGAAACATTTGGAACTGCTGTCATATTATCACTTGGAAGTGACTGTGTTTTTAAAGCACCTCCTCTGGACTATCCCAGCAACTGCTACGCTGAGCCAACCATTTCAAAATATAGTTCCTTCTACTGGTACTTTTATTTCTGCTTTGCCTAAGTGGCGAGGAAGAAAATGAAAGCAGCGGCAAAACAATTGTGTTATTAATTTTTAAAACAAAAGTCAAATGACTTAAGCCAAACTACAGCTTTGCCTCTACAAGCATAAACAAAATTGCATTAATAATGTATTAGCAACAACAGTCCCAAAGCTAAATAATATTTGTAGCAAAGAGGTAAAAATTTTGGATGAATAATCCAATGACACAAGATGTTCAGCTACACCAAATCCAAATTCAGCTGTAACACAATATATTGTAGGAAAGGCAAATATACAACTCAAAAGAAAATTGTTCTCCTTCATTTTTCAGAATACACTCAAAGAGCTGAGCATATTCATCGCATTCATGAAAGGAACAGGGATTAAGAATCATCTGTCTTTTCAATACTATAGAAAAAAATTTAAATATAAACTGTAAAATGAAAAACTTTGAAATAAAATATAATTCTCATTATAGTGGTCTTGGTATTAAATCTATTGAAATAAAAACTTTATCAATCTTTGCGTTATCAGAAAAATTATTTTAGTATATATATTTTAACGCTAAATCTAAAAAACGTATGTTATCTTCTTTCTTTTTAAAAAAGGACTGTTACAAACTTTGTTCAAATATTTTAAACTATACACAAAAATTTGGAAAGACACTTTTGAAAGCACCCATCTAATAATTTGAAATTACCTCCTTAAAGCACTTTAAATAGCTGCACTTTACATGTTCCATAGCTCATCATTTTAGTATATATCAACAGCTCTATACTTTTCCTATTTCCAAAATTAAATGCATCATTAAAAAATTCAAACACTAAGACAGAAAACAAAACCAAACTAGTTTACTAGATTATGTTATTTCATGCTAGGGATTTTTTGGTTCATTTTACCGAAACTTTTTTATTTAAATAGCTTTAAAAAACAAAACAAAAAAAACCCAAAAAAACCCCCAAAACCCACCAGAATAAGATCTATTACTTCAAACTAAAAAAAGGAAGTTTTTATTACTCTCCATTAAAGCCAATGTTTTATTTCTCAGTCAGGTACAGGGGTTAACACCAAGGATGAACAGAGAACATATTTTAAAAACCAGTAATTGTGGCAGTGTTAAATACAATAGTATTTAACAAAACATACTAAAAGGAGTGTAATTACCATCCCACATACAGATACAAATTGGTTACCATCACTACTAAAATATTATTTAGGCCAAAAAATGATATCGAAAACGATTGTCAAGTCTTAACAATTTCAACTTTTTGAGTGATTACCAGAAGAAATGAAAAAGGATCACTGTTAGGGTGATCCATCTGACGGTCTCCAGCAGACTTGCCTACTTAGTTGTAAGCATACTTACTTCACTCTGTGTTGGAAGACAACCCCTGGTAATAAATGTGATTCCATAAAAAAAGGCAAAGGCAGATCTACACATTTAGTTATAAACTTCATCAGAAACATAGAAACTGTGGTGGAAGATGAGATGAAAACACACAGTTGGACTTTATGTATTTCACACCATGCTTCATAATGGTATTGATTAATTGCATAACCTGCTGCTTTTCCATGCCTCAGTTTTTGTACCCAAATTTATAAGCAAGAAAAGTTGAAGAATACCTGTTGTCCTTCCCATTCTGTATTGCAGAATAGCGATCTGAAGAACGTTCACAAACGTAAGTATTCCTCCTTGTCATTCCACTACCAGAAAATACATTATTCTAGAATAAAATTAGGACTAAAATTAAATTAAATACTTTCTTCTACTGTATGTTATGTTGTACAAAAATGTAAGCATTGGAAGCAAATCAAAATAAGAGTTTCAGCCGTTGATGTATATTCTTAATGTCTTCAAATGTACTAAGTTAATCTGTTGACACAAATAATTTATATCATCAGCTATTTTTTCCAATAGCTCATTCACCATCTTATTACTGTACCTTTGAGAGTATGTTAAAAGAAAACGCAGAGAAATTTAATTTTGCTGACACTTGCTTTACTAAGTAGTATTATCCAATTCCCACATACTATGTTACTGAATTATTTGTCTCTGGGATAAAAGGAACAAACTAGAATTGCAGAGAACACATCTCTCTGGCTGGCTGACAGGCTTCCCTGTGCAGATTAAGTTGCCAACTAGAGCTCCAGCCTTACAGTTTGTTGCCCCCTGTCAAAAGAGTTTTCAAGAAAAAAATGAAAATATTATCTATGTGTGTCAGTCGACCCAGAAATTATGATGCAGATAACATGGCAAAAAGGTCTTGTAGCAACAAATACTGATGGGACTCTCCTTCTGTTACTAATTTCAGTTTGCACACACTTCATAAAATACCTACATTCTCCTCCTCCCCCTGCCATGCACAGATTAGCTGCTGAAGACTTACTTTCAGTATATGACATACAATTCTCAGTTTTTAATACAGTACATATTGAATTTGGGGTGGGAGAGGTTTGCAAAGTGCTAACATTCCATACTGATGCATGCTTGCAAAAGATTTCAGATATACTAAACTTGGGTACTGCAGGACATCATGAACTCTGCAAGATTTACTGTGTGTTTAGTTCTCCCTCATCTACAGTTTTTCAGCATTAGTATCACCCCACAGAGACTACTGAATAAACTGCTTCAAAGCCAATTCGTAAGGGAGATTAACAACTGCAGTAACTGTTTCTGAAATTAAACTCTCCTAAATTAGACTAATATGATGATGAAGGTGATAAATATGTTTTTAAGAAATCCTGCCTTCCCTAACATCGTATCACCCTCAAAGTTACATAAAAGTACTTTAACATTATCCACATTAGCTTTGTTCATTTTAAATGTTTGAGTTTTAAAAAACAAATTCATTTTTTTTGTGTAAGCTGCTCAACCTTAACTACTGTTGCAATATCAGACACCACTATTCCTTAATCGTGCCCATCACAAAGTCCCCAAAATAGTAACAGAGCTAAAAATGTACAAATACTGAAGTTGCCATTAGCAAGTAAATAAATTTCTCATTTTTCATAGCAAAGATACTCCATTTAATCAGTTCTCACAAAGCAGAGAAATGCTGTTGACATATTGGCTTGTACCATACATGACTGTAATCAGCTTTGGGGCAATATAGTTTTGGGAAAGCTCAGATATGAAATCTAATCTTAGAAGACTCAAAGTTCCTGCATGCAATCCACACAGCCGTAACTTCATAGACTCTTTGTGGGGGGGAAGAAACTCTATGTAAAATCTAAAAAAAAATGTTTAAAGCATCTGTGGATGTATTGCAGACACAGCCTGCAGAACATTAAGAGTTAAATGAACTTCAGCATTTATTTTGTTTAAAGAGAATACTAGCAGAAATGCTTATCATCATCCCAGAATATCCAAACACATAGAATCCCAAAGGACAATGAAAATTCTGCTGCCCATCTACTGTACTAAAAGATGGCCAGAATTTTTGTATTTACTACAGCATGTCCCTGAAATAGCAAAAAGTGTACTTGAATCTTAAAATTATGATTCATGCATATTTCTTTTTTTTTTCTTCACATTAACTCTTGCTCTTACGTAGCTGTTTAAACACTATGCAATATTTTTTCTTTGTGTATCCTAAACACCAATTCTACTGTGCATGGAACTTCTACACGGCAAAACAGATGCTTTCACATTAGGAGAGACAGACTCTCTTATTTGGAACAAAGGTGTCTGAGGCAGTAATATGATAGTGGTTTACAAAGCTATGAATGATATCATAACAGAAGAGCTAGCAAATTAATAATTTCTTAATACAAGAACCAGGTTGTAATTCATAACATCAACAGGTGCACACACCAGGGAACAAGTGGGTTGTTCTCCCTCACCTCACCCGCTTTCTGAAGTCCAAAACGAAGTGGTTTCAGAAAGCTAAACAGACAAATTTACAGAGAAAAAGTTCATGAGGGATATTACGTAGGATTATTCAGATGAAATCTCTCATTGAGGAAGTCCCTTGACTTCCTTGTAGATACACAAGCATTAGAAACCAGAAAAAGAGCACTCTGTATTGGCTCTGTTCTTATGTTCTTTCCCTAAATATCCACTATTTGTCTTGACAGATCATCAGTTTGCTCAAGTGCAGACATTCTCGTGCTTACTGTTATATTAGTGTTAGAAAAAGTAAAGTTGTGGGGGAAGGGAAAGGTTTATTTTAAAAGACATCCACTGTAGTCTATTTCTGTCTGCCAGCAAAAGTTACCAGAAATAGACTTAGTGGCTTATTCAGTAACCATTATGTCTATAGTAACCTTATACTGCAGATTTTGTTTAAATAGGGAAAAATAAATACAACAAGCCAAAAGCACACACACTCACACTGGGAACTGTAGTTGATTTCTTTCTTTCTGGACCCACAAGTGGACTTGCAGCCATCTCTCCTTTGGATCCCACTGTAGTGCTGCTAAGTTTGCGTGAGACATCCTTGTCCCAGTCTTCTTTCTGTTCACTTTCCACACTATTTGCCTGAGCCCTTTTTGTGTATGACACAGCAGGAGGAATTGAGGGACCAACTGCCAAATAAAAACAGTATTAATAAATATCTAAAAATAATCACTGCATTTTTCTTGGCCAAAATAGTCTAAATATAATTCCCGAGTCCAAAAAAAGCATTTGAACAACTATGACTACAAACTCAGCACATATACCAACCTATTAAACTGAGCTTTGACAGGCTGTATTCTTTTTACCCACTCTGTCTTCATTACCTATTTGCAGTTCAGAATGAGTTCCCATTTCACATCAATATGTAAAACATAGAAGAGTATTTTAATTCTCATTTTAAACCCATGCAATTTGTGCAATATTATTAAAAAAGGAATTAGAGGATACTTTTCAAATTGGTTTTTTTTGGTACTTTTTGCCACATATCTTTTCCTCTGAACACTATAAAAAATCCTGTTCCCCTGAAAACCCTAGAACTACTTTGTTTAAAAGCATGTTTATACTTGGAAAAATTACAATTCTTTCCCCCTCATCATTCTTTAAAATGCTTTGGGGCAAAACCTCCATCAGTACAATTTTACATTCCCTTGAAATAAAATCACATCAGCTGATGATCTTCACAATATTGGTTACTTTTTTTGAACACCACCATCACCACACTAACACAGAGTAAAATAGTAAAAAAAAAATGGGGAAAAAAATTAGAAATAACAATGTAAATTAGGCAAAGTGCCAAACATTTTACAAATATTTCTAGTAATTTAATAGTTCTCCAGGAAAAAAAAAAAAATCACCTTTCATTTAAAGTTTTAAATATGCATTCCTTTTTGATGTAATCACTTTCACCTGAAAATGTTTCCTGAATACTTGGTAAAATTGTTGTCTCTTGGAAACAAACAATTTGGCCCCAACTCCAAATGTAGTGATGAACGTAATGGTTTGCTGCCTTTGAGTTTATCCAGACCAACATTTTGCCATTACTTCCTAAACAGGAAACATCCTCAAGCTCTTATTTAGTGAGTCAACCAAGTAACAAGTTCAAAAAAATTAAATCAGTAAATTACATTGACCCAGATTTACCATAGAAGCGTTCATACAAATAAAAGCATCACAGCGGAGCACAATGAGATACACAACAAATGCACAGAGTGGTGGACCTGCCAGGTTCGCAAAACACTGCACATTCAGACTTAAATTGTGTATGTTACTTTACTTGTTGGAATGTCATCCCCACCATGATCACTGAACCGCCGCTGTTTCTGATTCGTTGATATACTCCGTTGGACCTTCAGGTGAGCAGGAGACTGCACAGAACTGTTGTTGAGGTCGCTGCTAGGACGAGACCTTTGACCCAAGTTGCTGCTGGACAAGGACTCACCTCCTTCAAACTACAAGAAAAACAGTTTTTCAAAGCATAAACAAAATCCAATATTATTGGTACTTTTATGGCATAAATAAAGTGAAGAGTTCCAATCACAGGCATTTATTTTTAAATTTAAAATTGTATCCAGAGTTTAATTTTCTTCAAGATTAACTTTATCACTTCATCTGTGTTTAATGTGCTTTAAAAATACACAGCTAAAGCTAAGAAGTTAATGAATGCTCAAAATAAAATTAGAAGAATCTTGACAGTAACAAAAACTGTGCTATCTTAAAACCAAAGCCAAAGAATGGCTCCCCTGGCTTTTTTTTTTTTTTTTTTTTTTTTAAGCTTAAAGAGCATTTTTAGCTTCAGAACAATTTCAAAATGCATCAGATTGAGTCAGAAGGGATAAAAAAAACAAGTACTACTGATTCAAAGATTCTTTATCGCCTTCAACATACCTTTATAAGGTATGTAACTCAGCCACTGGTTTGTTGGTATCTAAGAAGCCTAAGTTGTAAGTAAGAGCAGTGGAAAAGACAAATACCCTCTTCCAAGCAGTTTGAATCAAAATCATTTAGACAGATTCCCTCCATGCTCTGCCATCACAAGGGAACACTGGTTCAGAGATGTTGTGGGAAAATGCACTTAAAGATGCATATATTAGATCTACATTATCTTGGAAATGAAGGAAGGCCAATGAAGCAGCAGGGAAAAAAACAAAAAAAAAAAAAAAAAAAAAAAAAAAAAAAAACCAAACAAAAAACCTCCTTCAAAAAGCAAGCCTTGGTCTCAGCTTGATTTCTCAAAAATCCCCATGGTCCCAAAAGATCTACAGATCCCTCTAATTACAAAACAGTCAAAAGATTTTCTATCACAAATTTATTAATGCTACGATGCAATTATTTATTAAATAATAAAATATACTATAATATAGTATATGAGTGAGAAAGCATGAGTACATTTCTGAGAAATAAAGGATGCCACATCTTAGTAGTTAGAAGAATAATTGCTCTAGTCAAATTAACTATTTAAGATTTTAACTGTAAACACATGACAGGAAGAAGACTCAGCACTTAGAAGTCATGCCACTTCAGATTAACAGCAAGCTTTTTTAAAAAGCAATTAAACATATTTACAAGCAAATGTGAAGATACTACATTCAATCTATTTCTTCATATGGGAACTAACAAGATATGCAAGAAGATATGAAAAGGGAAAGATATTAATAAGTTATCTATCACAATTTTTTTTTAAAAGATGTTACAAAATAGTTCATAAGAACATCAACAGCCAGAATATTCAACCCAGCCAGATATAAAGGCCAAAAGAGAAGATGTAAGTTAGGTAGCACTTACTTCAGGTGGTTTTCTACCTAGAAGCAGGTAAGTAGCCATGACTTCATCGTACTTTTGGTTTACTAAAGACTCATGGATTTCTTCTCTTGAAAAGCCCATTGTGACCATAATGTCTAGAAGTAAAAACAGCTAGATACATTAGCAGAATAAGTACTTGGGTTTACTGACAACTTAAGAACAATAACAACAGAAAAAAATCCTTATAATTTAACAGGTAACTAGGATTCAACTCAACCAGCATAATCTTTGCTGTGCAAAATCAAAAAGGCTATAACTCCCCTCTTTCATTGTTATTTTCTTCTCGAAAACTCTCAGCTATGTTATTCAACATAGCTCAACATTAAATGTTACTCAACAACCAAATAAAACACTGGCAAATAGAAAGCATGAATAGCTACAGGGCCAACAGAGTATCTTTCTCCAACCACGGTGGATAAAAATCATTGTCCTCAAAAAAAAAGTTTCCTTCTGCTTGTTGAATTCTGTAATCTTACTTGTCTTTTGCTGTGCTTGTAGAGATTCACATCAGCTCAGTGAAGTCACAGCAGTAGTTATAAGGAGGACATTGTAATGAAATTTCTCATTTAAATAAAAAGAAAACATTTTACTTGTATGATGAGATTGTATCTCAAATTTGGTAAAAGAGTTTAGTTTGACTTACAAGATAAAATTGCCTATGTGCATCAGATGCAATATCCTTGTAGAAGTCTTACCTATTCTCTTGGTGTCATTGAAATCTGGTTCAGGCTCAGTATATGGCTTTAGTTCTTCTTCTTCATGGCCAACATTCATCCACCGATCCTTCATAATTTGCTAAGAAAAGAAATGAGCCTTAGGTCAATATGCCATTTACCATACCCGATTAAATCTGTGCTAGCTGGGCTGGGGAAAAACAACTTAAAATTCATAATAATCTGAATGCTGCTCTTTCCCTCACACATCTTCCCCTCACATCTTAGAGTTTCTTCTTTTATCTTTCATATCCTTTTGTTTCCATTAGTTCACCCCCCCCACTATCTACCCTTTACAATACAACTCCCCCAACACCAAAAATATGACAAAAACTACTGAAAGAAAAAAAACTGCAGTTCCAACACACAAAAATCTTTCATTTTGTATCCTTCACTTCCACCGTCTCTTAATCTCATCTTGCCAAGTGCCTGACACTCATGCCCTAAACTTGGTTAAGATCTCTAGATGTTACTGCAATACCAACTTCATCACAATAAATGACCCCTTCAAATAAGAACAAAGGAAGCGTTTAAAAACTAAGGAATATTTCAGGAGCATGCCGATGCTTCCTACAGTCATTTGTTTCAAGATTGTGATGCCAAGTGGTCATTTTTTCCTATGGATCTTCTCACTGCACTTGACCTAAATACGTTCACAGTTTGGCTGGAGGGAGAAATGCCTCTTAACTCTCTCTATGCCATGCAGATATTTACTTTAAAAATTTCTCCTGCATTCTTTGGAAAATTTCCTTCTGCTGCAGCCTAGATCTTTTATATGCCTGCAAGATTGATCAGCTGGAATCCCTAACCACCACCACAATTTCTCCCTAAGGACATATTCATCTTTTTTAAAACAGCTAAAAACATTTTCCTTCCTACAGCAACAGGCACACATGCCTCTTTACGGACAGATGCTAATATCGCTCACTAGATTGACAGAAGAGTGAAACAAGTGCCAGCAAGTCAAGTTTCCCACAGCCTCCAAATATGCCTTGAAAACACCAAATTAAGTTATTTCTCACAAAGAGCAAGAGACTCAATTTTCCACTGATATAACCAAATTCTTTGTATGTAGTGCTGCTGCCAAATTACAGACCCAAGTAGCTGTATCCTTACAAGAACAATACAGAACTTTGTACTGATACAACTTTGGCCAGATAACGTTTTGCTGACAATAAGACTTAAAGATTTGTTCCAAGTTCTGCCACAGAATTGATTTTTTTAGCTTTTGAGGGGGGATAAAGGGGAAGGGATTGTGAACACGTATTGCTATACTGCATTTCTGGCACACAAAGCATGAGTCTATTTGAAAACAGACTTTGGTTATGTATTTGTAGCCTTGCAATAACATGATAGACTCCCCAAAGAGTACTATGCAATATCTACAATTACAATTTTTTAAAGATACTGTTAATTAAATCTAAAGTTTAAGCATGATGAGGTGTTTGGATGACAGGAATCACAGTGCTCAAATCCTACCTCCCTTTCTTGATTCTTCTTGAATTAACAGGCAAACCCAACAATTCCCACTTACAGTTTTTCATGTCTCTTCAGTAGGTGGATCTACAGTTCAATGTAATCTGCTCTAGGTTTCCATCTGTTAAATATTTAAACTTTTGCTAGCTTCTGTCTTTTAAATACATGATCTCATAGGCATACTGAGTTATTGTACAACTCTTAAAACAGGCTCTTACCATCAAGCATTTTGAAGTGACACAAATGATCCAATTCCAGGATCAATATTACATCTGTGTAAGTTCAGCTGGGCTTCCAGTCAGCTGATTAAAAAGCAGCAGCCTTGATCAGGGTATTTAAACATCTGACCCAAATAATATTTCTTAAAGATAACCCAAACTGAATTTCAACAAGCTAGGTATTACTGATGAGGTGCCCCTCAATTTTCAGGAAAACTATCTAATAAAAATCTGGCCTGGATCAAGACCTGTCTGTCTCAAAATTATTTGCTTTATTACTCTTTATAAGCATAAATCTGCTCTGTGGGAATCTCACATACTGTTGCTTTGCAAAGAATTGAAGACTGGGGGGTGGGGAGAAAGACTTTGCTGAAATCCTAATGGTTAAGAGAGATCCACATATTTCCTGACAATGCATTTTTCCCATCTCTTCCTGCAAAGATTTACTATTTTACAACAACATTCTCTTGCTTCTAAAATATTTTCTCTCTGTTGCAACTGTGAAAAAGTCTAAATGAGCCATTTTAATAAAAATTTGCCTGGTCCTTACCAGAGGAAAAGTGCTAAGCCTAACCTATACAGTGCTGATCCTGTGTCAGTCTCAGCTTTGATGCTAATGTCACTGACAAACATTCTATTGGATTGTCTGGGAAAAACATGCATGGGAACTGAGCGGGTATATGGCTGGGACTAAGCAAATAATTAAAAGACAAAGCGCAAATAAAAATCCTCCCTACCCAAGATGACATTGTCTTTCCACTTTTAGAAACTTCTAATAAATATATACTTTCATTCTAAATATGTATTTTTAGAAGTGCTCAGATGGAAGAAATAGTAATTTCTTTTCAAACCATGTACCATAGCTTTCTAATTTGACAAACATGTGATTTCAGGAACATTAATTTTAAAAAAATTTGTGATGTGTCTCTCCCTTAGATTAGCATACTGATCAATGCCCATTATCACCAGTATTTTCATACTGGCACAAGACACGTGTCCCCCCCCACCCCATCACACATAACATGTACTCGCTCTTTTCCATACAATCTGACAACTATGCTGTTCCAGCGAGGCTGTTATTCAACACCTCTCCCCAAGGACAGGAAGGAATTTTTTAAGAACTAGATAACGCTACAATATCTAGAATGAAAGTGAAATTAGATCTGAAGAGAAACTGCTGAAAATCCAGAGGGAAGTTCAATAAAAGGAAAATCTATTTTCCTAAAACTTATCACGACACAGGAAAAAAAAAAGGCAATCTTTCACCATCTTCAAGTGACTACGCTCTTACTATTATGTCCTCTAGACAGTAATAAATGCAATATAATTAATGAATATCAGTAAAGTAGAAGCCACTATTCACTATTCTCTTCAGCACAGATTTTATTCAAGTTAAAACTATTTATAAACAAGTCACAAACCAGCATCAGCTTGAAATAAGTTGCATGCAGACAGAGCTCAGTAAATGCATGCTTCCTTGCGCAGGTAGCATCCATGCCAGGAAGCATAAATCATGCCACTACAAATAAAAAGCTGCTTAAAAGGGATTTATTTTCTGGAACACCATCCACTGCTGCACAAGTATGCACAGAAAGATGAAACAAAAGTCACTGGTGATTAACTCATGCAAATACTATTTTAAAACCATTCTATTTATCTTCTGCTCTACTTTCATCTCTATGGCAAGTAGATGTTATTTCAAAAAGTTTCTCTTTGTTAAATAATTCACAAAATAGAACAGAGCAGCATTTAGAGTGAAGTCTACACAAAATATTTGTTAAATATCAGCTCCAGAGTTATCCAGCAAGTACATGCCGATACTGCGATCTTGAACAAAAGATCCCCTTAAAAACACTGAACCTTTTAGACACCTTATAAGTTATGCACAGCTATTCTCTGCATCCCATGAAGAGAAAACCTAATTTACTAATTAAAAAAAATAATAAAAATCATAACTCAGTAGAAATCCTCAAAACAGATTTTAGCTGAAGGACACAGCAGGTATTATTAGATATTTGAATTTTCCAGCTATTCAGAAACAAAGCTACCAGAAGGGGGAAAACAGTGGACTGAAGAGAATTAACTAGCAATTATTAGCTTATCATTCAAAGAGTTCTTAGTGTTTATCTGTATTATGGCACTAAAACAAAACAAAAAAACCACATAGTTTTCTATCACAGTTATTCTTCTTGTATCTGTCCTTTTTCAGAAGTCATGCTGGAAATGGTTACCTAAGTCAAAAAAGCTTATGGTACTGTCTGCTGTTATTTTTGTTTTCCTGAAAAACTCCAAGTAGAAGATATGTACAATCTTGTCCTGCTTTCCACACATTTTTGAACTAGCTCCATTATCTGACCAAAACAAACGGGAGCAGTTTGCACTTTGAAATGCTCTTAAATGATAGTCTGTAGTCAGCTGCAATTAAGGTTAGACTTTCATTCATTAACACTTTCTATTTTCAAGCTGCACTGTTTCTGGGACATTTCATCCTTTCTTGTTTGGTTTTTTTGTTTTGTTTTGTTTTTTTTTTTTTTTTTTTTTTGACAAGACTTTTGGGACCTTAAAACAGGAAGAAAGTAACTATCATGAAAAATAAAGAAGTCTTAAGCAATTATTGTATTTTATTCTTTCTTAATCTGAAACCCCTTTCTTCCAAGATGGATTAATTTTTTTTTTTTCCACTTACTTCCAAGCTGCCTCGTTTTATTGGATTCAGTACTAGCAGCTTCTTCAGTAGATTTTCACAGTCTGTGGACATATAGAATGGAATGCGGTACTTCCCCCTCAGTACTCGCTCCCTCAGTTCCTTTAAAATAAAGTTTTAAAAGGTGAGCCTACTAATGACATAGAAGATTTAAAGACAGTAAAAGCCAAGCTTTCATATTATAACTGTACCTTTAGATTCTGACCATCAAATGGCAATGATCCGCTTACTAGAGTGTACAAAATCACCCCAAGGCTCCACACATCCACTTCAGGACCATCGTATTTCTTTCCTTGGAAAAGTTCAGGAGCGGCATAAGGTGGGCTTCCACAAAACGTGTCCAGTTTATTACCAACTGTAAATTCGTTACTAAAACCAAAGTCTGCAATTTTAATGTTCATGTCTGCATCAAGTAGAAGGTTTTCTGCCTAAGAGAAAAATAAAAGAGGAAAAGGACAATTTATGTATCAGAATAAGATCAATATATTACACTGTATCATTTATCAATAAATGCAAAAATGTTTCTTTTTCTAAAATGGTTCACCATCTGTATCTTTCAGAACAAAAGAAACTAATCCCTCTGAATACATTACAAAGATTGAAAATCAACTATGTTTACTCAGGGAAATATAACTGTTAAAAGCAGCTAAACAGAGTTGAAAGTCAGCTAGTGAATCAACTATGAAGATTTTCTTTTCTGGAAGAACTAACTTAGTTCAGCTTTGGGCTGAAGTATCTAGACATCTCAGAACAGCAGTTTCAGCTTTTGACAGGTTCATGCCAACTTCTGATGCCAAGGAGCGTAAATCTAATCCCAGACATCATGTACCACTTTGGTGGGGTAAACTTTAGAAGGGATTTAAGACTTTAAAAGAAGATCTTTTCCGCTTACAAGATGTAAGCTATGTGCATAAGCTACATGCTGTATCTTAGCGTTCTGTACCAAAAAATACTCACTCCTTTATTATTAGAGTTTGCTTTAGCAATAACAACACAAAGGTGTTTAACACTCTGCTACTAAATATTAAAAAAACACATGTATTATACATCTAAGAATATTAATGCCTGTGCAGCAATCATCATGTGAATGCAATGCATCACATATACCTAAATGCAAGTATTCAGGAACCTGGGAGAGTCAGTAAACAGTATCTTATACTTAGTATCACAGGTAGGTCAGAACATTAAAAGAGCAAGGTTAGAGAAATACTAATCCATTACTGGAAAAAAATAAAGTACACTTCTCAAAATGCAACAATACTGTGCAAGGAGTGCAGCAGAACTGGGCAATGTTTACTCACTTAACTGGGTCCTGACTCCTGATCTGCATATCAGCAACACAGGAGCAGCACTGAGCAGTGCAGGAATATTTTTTCAACAGGAGGACTGACATTAGCCAGAGCAAAGGATTCACCTAATTGCCAAAAATCAGTTTTATAGCAAACACAGACATCTCATAGGATGCTGTGCTCAGAATTGAGCCCAGAAAATAAAAAAAAAAGCCTTAGTTCAGGATCAGAGAAGCAGCAATCAATTTGTTAGTTGCTTTGATTAAAAGGGTAAACATGATTTTGTTTGGGTTCTTTTGTTTGTTGGTTTTATGTTTTAATAATTTCACTTGCACTCAATGAACAGAACAGGAGACAACTAACTACCAGTACGTCAAGCCAATAGCTGCACAACAGAATTTAGCCTTTATCAGGAGTAAAAGAGAGACCATTTTTACAAACTAACTATCCTGGAAAATATTTTATTTTCCCAATTCATGACCTGTAATCTCAGCTGGTTCCAGCTGATGTGCCTGCAGACAGACTCACAGAGATATTTTCCAGATTTGACAGCCTTCTACATGACTGCACAAAGACTTCATTTTCCTTGTGGTGAAAACATCACTGTCAGCGCAGCTGCTCTGCGATTACAATAGTCCTCCTAGTTCAACAGTACTCTGCTACCCAAGTACCCCATGTTTGTAGGTTCCTTACTTCAGACAAAAACACCAAAAAAACCTTTTTAATATGCCAAATAGAAAGACTATGCTCTTGTTGGTTACATGTTCAGAGCAAAAAGTATTAACAGTCACTGAAAAGGCAAGGTAAGTTTTGTGCATC
Source organism: Aquila chrysaetos chrysaetos (assembly GCF_900496995.4). Classification (NCBI taxonomy): domain Eukaryota; kingdom Metazoa; phylum Chordata; class Aves; order Accipitriformes; family Accipitridae; genus Aquila; species Aquila chrysaetos. The sequence continues at coordinate 8,107,155 of NC_044016.1, forward strand.
ACAGGATAAGCAAAGTTGGAATTGGTTATAGCCCTTTCTGCGCAAGCTGTTTATAATCACACAAATTAAAAGGAGACCGTTTAAGTACCCACTGGCCTTGCATTCCCTCCCCTTTTGCCAGAATAGCCTGGACAAACATGCACATTTTCTTACATGTCTTCCTAGTTTAGTCTGAAGTAACTTGTATTTGATGGAGTTTACCATTTCTGTTATTAAAGCCAAAAAGGCTTACAAAAAAAAATCTCCAAAGTGGTGCTAGACCTCTGCCTTGCTGTGCTAACAATGTCAATTGGTCAGCGTGCTGATACCATGGAAGAAGTCAACAGAAGCAGATGTGAATGCAGACTCAACTTTAAAGTTGCTTCTTCCTTCTCTGCAGCTCCATGAGAAGAGTTTTAAGTGAAACAGAGATGACACGTAACATTTGGAAAGAAGAGACGAAGTGAGAACACCTCCTCAAAGCCATACATTTAGACCTTTTTTCTCTGGGAAACGTATTTTTTATTGGCTAGGCTGACTGGCTCTCAATCACACCTAACACTGAACTTTTCAAATGAGTCTAACATAACTCCATCCAAGAGAAGATGGAGAGAGAAAAGCAAACAAAGAAATTATTTTGGACCCTGCCTGCCTGTCTTGCAAATAGGAAGGAGATCAGCAGCAGAGTACTTGTGACAGATGGTAAAAGGGATCCCGCATGAACGCTGCGAAGCAGTTTTGGATAGTCCTGTGAGCAATGCAGTGAGCTGCATGCGTGCTACGGAACTAAGAAATGAATGAGGGCTGGAGGCTGTAATGGGCTCTGTGAGAAAGACCAAGATGCAGGATGCTAAATAACTGCAGGGGTTAATGCAGTAAGACTCAGTAATATAGCTGGGCTGAGCATGCCGCGCCAGAGAAGCACAAGGAGATGGCTGGCTTCCTACTCCCAGTCAAGTATAGGGCTGAGACAACCAGTGAAAGCAGCTTGTCCAGCCAAGCCAACAGGTCCCTAGGTGCAGTCCTCTGGAAAGCTCAATAACAGTGGCTACAGTAAGCTCCAGAGAGCTTGACAAAACGTTCATGGGCTCCAAACCACCACGCAAGATGGGGAAGAATTTTTTTAAATCAAGATTTCAACGAGATTCAGCCCTTTCCTTCCTTGTATTCTGACTTCAGAGTGCTGGCCAGGCACCTCCATCATCAGATGACAACGGTCCTGGGGCAAGGAGGACTCAGCAGAAAAGGATGTATTATCCAGCACCATATGCACATGCAGGAGCTGGCAGATTGACAGCTATTAGGGAACAGATTTGTAAGAAAGAGGTTGAGAGCATGCTGCAGTGTATTATAAGAAAGTTAAGACAAAAGACACTGGTGAAAAAAACCCTTAGGAATTATTCAACCTCAGCTTTTTACAAGTATTTATATATATTAGTAAAAAAGAACATACACCAGTGTTTTCTTTGTAAACGTATAAAGATATCAAAGCAAGAGCACAAGCCAACTTTTAAGTGGGTGAAGATCTTGTGTCCAAGTCCCATGATATCTAAACTTGGCACAAAGACAACTACAGACTGAATGCTTAGATTGTACCTGCAATTGCTGAACTCTAACATGGTCTGGTATGTTTATACAGATAGATGACTAGAAAACATAAAAAAAAGGAAGTTCAACTAATTTCTGTTTATCTTCAATTTATTTTTCTGCCCAAATTAAACACTAGAGTATAAACCAGAAGTTCAAATGGATTAAAAACCTAATATATTCCTTATGAATCACTAAGGAAAGACTGTTTTATATATCTTGCAATATATTTTAACTGAAAATATTTTAATTAAGTAGTGCTGACTGGTATCATTGAACTTCTGCAGCTTCAGTGTGTAGGTATCTGCATGCCAGCAGATGTAATTCTTTGGAGAGCATGTCTTTTTCTTAAAGCCAAAACTGTAATGAAAGTAACACATGTTCTATTCTTGTCTCTCCCCTGTTCCAACAGGCAAGCTACATTATTTTTCTGCTTCAGAAAATTGAGAATAAAATACAAGTGATAGTTCCCTCATTCACATTTTTGAGGCATTCAGAGACAGTGGCAAGGACAAGTATATTGAATGAAATTAAGTCTATACTGTCAATCAGCAAAATGAAAAATAAGTAACAGCCTACCTTAAGATCACGATGAACTATGCATTTCTGATGACAGTACTGCACAGCAGATACAATCTGAAACACCAAGATGATCAGTGAAATATTATTTCAATCTCAGTATAAGTTTTTGTATACAATTTAGTAATTTTGGCTCCTGATATGATTCAGTGGAACATAAGAAATTAATAAATAAAGCTTTTGTTTTAGAAAATATTCATGTAAGTTTCATTAAAGCTCAAATACTAAAACTAAAAAGTCCCTAAAAGCAGCTACTTTTCTTATTAAAAAAAGTTTAATACATACTCCCCAAGGTAATAGGAGAAACATCTATTCTTAAATGCAGATCACCCAACAGCAATAACTATAAAAGGGAATTATTCCACCCCCCAACCCAATAGCTGGATGCACCATCTCAGATTTTATCTTCTGAAATATTTGCAGCATATCTCTGTAATTCATCCCTAACAGAATAGTTCATTCAACACTTTCATATACATCTTTCACGTATCTGTAATGAAACCCAAGTCTGAATCAGCAAGTTAAAAGCAGTTTCTTTACATGTTAACTATATATCTTATTTCTGAAAAACACCAAATTTTGTTTATCTAATTAAAGCTTTTCACAAAATAATCACTAAAAACAGGGTAAGAAAGATTAAGATGAGAAAGTTTGTAATATAAATACATATAAGAATATAAAAACCTGTTACAGAATACCCTTCATACAAAACACTGTGACATGACACAGCAATACATATCATCATATCAACATCTCTAGATACATCCATTAAATTCTAAAATATTCAGAAAAGGACTAAAACCTCAAGTGAGTCACAATACAAAAATGTGGCTCTTAGGAACATCCACTAAAAAAGAATGTAAAACAGTCTTACTATTTTTAGACAGTACGTAGGAAGCAGATATTTTTCTCTTTAGGGATTTTTTCCACTCCAGCTTTAATAAACATTATCACAACAATGAATATTTTTTTAAAGTAAAAGAAGTATGCTCACACTCATGGCTATCTGAAAACACCATAAATAGAAAAAAAAAAGAATAAATGTTAATTTCATACCTGCCTGAATTTTGCACGAGCCTCTTTCTCTTTCATTCTTCCATGTGCAACTAGGTAATCAAACACTTCTCCTGGCCATAACAAGGACAAAACATCAGTCATATTGCCCAGGTTTTATTTTTGACTGTCACGCACAATCAAATCATGCTTGAAGACAACACCCACACCCACCCCACACCCCCCTTCTTGAAGGGAAAGGAAACAGAAGCAGCCAGGAAAAATTCCTTTTTACTGTTTGCATTGGATTTAATTTTTCAGACATGTAATAGTCAAGAAATACAAAAATGGAACCCTTCATACTAAGGCTTCTTCAATTTTTAAAATAAATTCACTAAAAAACACTGTGAAACAAAAAAAAATTGACTTTAATCATTAAAAACATTCATACTGCACATAAGACACACCGGGAAACAGGCAACTTCTTATGTACCAGATTTGTTTCACATATCTCTAGCAGCTTCACTTAACAGTATCTGTATTACTTCAGGTTTTATCTTCTTGTTCTCTTTCTAATAAAGCTGCTCAAATGCCTTTCAGATCCTCATCTTTGCACTGTCTGACAAGCAACCTTTCCTAGCTGGTCACTAACCCTGTGCTAGATTCCCTTCCCACATTCAAACATTCCCCATTCAGACGCTAAGCAGCTTCTCAAGCAGCCACCCACTATTCCTCTCACTCATGATCCTGCTGGTCCCCTTTCCCGTGTTCCTTATTCCCGTCCCCCGGACCTGTCTCTCCAAGTGCTTTGGTACACATTTTCAAGATAAAATGAGACACCAGTGCTCGCCTAAATATAGCAGATAAATACTGAATCAAGTTTTTGCCAGAATTGGCACCAGATTATCTCCTGATATTCCAGCAGAAACCTCAGAATGGGTTACTTAACAGAATGTGATGCAAGCAGGAAAGCCTGCCCTGGGAGGTCTGCTAGGACTGTTGTGAAGGCCAGATTGGAATAACCCATTAACCATAAAATACTTAAATTCTTCCTAGGCATGGAACTGGCATGGCTTTCCATATTTCAGTTTATCCTTAAAGCAGAATTAAGAATCCACTTACCCCCACTGGCATATTCCATTACCAAATACAATGTCTTTTCAGTTTCAATAACTTCAAATAATTTTACTGCAAGAAAAATGAATGACATATTGCAGCAGGGAGCAAAAGCACAGCACAAACAAAAAATTATACTCATGAAGTGAGTATAATTCATGGCCAGTGAGAACACTAAACCATACGAAAACTTTATGTCCTTTAGGTTAGCATTCTTTTGAGGGGGAAAAAAGCAAAATTAATTTCTAAATCACAGTTGATAATAAAGCATATTAATTCATAATTTCTCAGAAGTTTATGCACAGTGTACAAACAAGTTCATGCTGAAATTAGTGTTTAATTTGACACAGACATCTTTAAGATCATACAAACCTTCCCTGTTTTGCTAGTAAACTGCTCCCAGTTAGAAATCTGAGATTCTGACCAACTAAAAACCGAGTGGAAACCAGAAACATCAAGTCTAGAAGACTGTCCTCAGATTGTAATAGTAACCACTCATTTAAAACACACCCCCACCACCACCCCCAAGAAAACAAAAAACAGCAGAAGCTAAGAATGCTGGAAAAGCAACAAACAATTCAAGGGATGAGAAGGGAGTGCCTAGCATGTAATAACTTGTACACCTCAACCATACCTTGTATGCAACAAGCCCTCTGGCCAATTCAGGACCATTAACTGTCTCTGGAACAAGACTGTCCAGCCCTCCTCAGCCAGAAGAATTGTCATCACAAAGTAGGGCCCTGAAGCTGTGGGGTAGGTGAAAGAACTAAAGCAGAAAGGGAAAATTACATACTTTGTAATTCTAATTTTCTGGAAATATCAGTCAGTGGGAGTCTTTCCTACACTGAACTAATGGAGTTTTGCTACTTTCACCTAAGAAACTCATGCTTTTTAGCCTCAAGAGTAATTTCAATGGAAGAGGGGAGCTGGGGCCCTCAACAGACTGAAGTGCTCAGCACCGCCTACTTTGTATTAAGGCTTTCCTGGACTGAGCTGTTTATCTTCTCAGAGAAAAATTCTTGTTTCAAGAAAAGTCAATAAAGGAGGTGAGACAATGAAGCATTTACTGAATGCTCACTGTCCTATTATCTCAAAAAAGTTTAATGAACAAAAGCATAGCAGTGAAGTACATTCAAATAAAGCCAGAGTAAAATGTGAACAGTATAATAAAAAGAAAAGTTTGCAGAAATGCAGGGCTCCTACCAATATTGGGATGATTCAGTATCTTCATTATTCGTACTTCTCGAAACAACTGTCAAGGAAGCAAGACAATTTTCTTAGAGTGTGTTTATTAGGGAAAAGGTACAAAAGATATGCAATTTTAGATGGCGAAAAGGAGCGGGATAAGCCATAGAAAATAGCATTAGCATAAATCATAAATAGTGCAGTGAACTCCAGAAAACATAATCTACATCTTGTACATTATATAAAAATAACCACTACCAACTACATCAAAACCAGACTAATTTTTAAGCTTTACACAAACAGACACAGGTAAGTTTTATAGCCCTTTCTGGAGTTTCACACTGACCAAAACCAATGGATTATTCACACAAGTTTGTTATCTCTTTGCTCCAATTTCTTTGGTGACTAGCAAGCTCAGCTAACTACCCTGAATACATACATAACTGTGGGTGCAAATACAAGGTGTAGTACTACAGAAAAGTTGAACACACAGATGTTAAAATGCAATTAGATTATCAGGAATCCTGACATACCCCAGTCCCGTCGCTCTGTGGAGCTGAAGCGGGCAAGTTCACTTTCCTCACAACTACCAAATTTTACACTGGGTCACAAGCAGTGATGTCCCCTCTCCCTCTGGCAAGGCCTGAAGGTTTATGATTGATGAAAGACTGCTTTATGATCCTGAGTCACATAATTAAAAACAACTGGACAAACTTACAGCCCTATATACTTAAGACAATGGTGGGTTTACTTTTTTTTTTTTAAACCAGAAACAAGAGGTCTTTGCTCTTAAATTTCTAGTATTCATGGGTTTATTGATTGAATAAGAGGTGAAGCAAGACTAACCTAGGGGCTCAAAGGGAAGAAAGCAAACAAAAGGAATCCCAAATGGCTACATAGTTTTGTTATTCTATACTTGAGGCTGTCAATACTGATAAGTTTGCACTGCTTTACTTCAAGTGAACAGCATATCCCCATCGCCAAATCTATTTACTGTGCTGCACGCTCTTTAATCCCATATAGGGCTGAAGTAGGATGCTGAAATGAAGGAAGAAAAGCTCAGTGGCTTCAGCATAATGCTTAAACATTTTGGAAACATCTTAGCACTACAGTCCTCCTTATAGAGAAACTTGGCTCAACGCAGAAGTGTGTTGTTGCTGTTTTGCTTGTCTAATGTCTCAGAGGACATCTCTCCCTCCATTTTCAAAATTAGTCCCATTTGTTCAGATGCTATCTTTGCAAAAGGGTACAATGATGAAAGCCAGAGACTGAACACCTCCTCAAAGAGTAGCACTTTAGTTTCTATTTTATGATGGCTGAGGCTACAAGTTACGAGAAATTAAAATTCTTTTGCTTAGATAACGCTGACTTTTTTACTCCATTTGTGCAACCTAGTCATAACATTTCTAAAATTCTGCATTTATTCTACAAGTTAAGACTATAGAGCAACATCTTGCTGTAATTCAGGATTTGATCAATATTATTGCAGTTCTACATTTACTTTACGTAAGTATTTCAAGCTAGTTACTATCCACTTGCCTTATAATTGCCATTAAAACAATTTCAGAAGGAAGCAAAGACTATAAAAGCATTTCTTCGAGAAAACACAAACAGTATGATGCAGTTTGCTTGTGTTCAAAATGTGACATATGGGTATGCAATACTATGCACTAGAATTAACTTTAGCAAATATTCTTGTTTCCTCATAAAGTCAGTTATTCCTGTGAAAAAACATATTAGACTGTTCTTTGTGCATTTTTTTTTAAAGTATTCGAATTTGTTGCACAAGAAAGTTTCCCAGCTAAATCAGTATCAATGAGTCAGAAGCTAACAAATCTAAACCAATAGATGGTACAGCTTCAGAACAGCTTCTAAGCAGGTATGTGGAAAACTGTAATTCCTGCCAGAAGATTGGAAAGATATTTCATAACTTAACAGTATTAATGCCAGAAATAAAAGTTACGGCAACAAATGCATGTCTTCTATAAATAAAATAATTTTAAATATAGAAAAAAGATCATTAAGAAAAACAATTTTACTTGTAACATGAAGCACATAGTAATTGGGGGGAAAAAAAGGTGGATTATTTAATATTCTCACAGGATTTAGAAGTTTACTAATTGGTTTAAGATTCAAATGGATTTCACAGTGACATGAAATTTTGTTCCACATAATATGTAATTTTTCCTTCCATAAAGGAAAAAGCCTATTAGGAAACGGACATAAAACTCTATTTTCCTCAAGACACAACGTTACTGACCTCTAGCCTGACGCAGATACTTTGTTATATGAAAGAACCACTTACTTGCTCCGGTTCTGAACAGAAGACATCACCAAGACCCAAAGTATGGGCTTAGGTTTATTCTGTACAAACACCAATAAAATTTTTTACAACATCTTGTATTGTATATCCTGTTGAATAGACATTTTTCAGAAAAGTGAAGCATATGTTCTCATACAAAAGCAGGTACGCAGTCCTGGTAGTCACCATGAGTGTATCAAGAGAAAGTAGTAAGTCTCAACCTTTTGAAAGAAAGCAGCTATTCTAATGCAAATTCTAAATGAACTCAAAGTCACAAGGTGAACCTGGGTATTTTCTTGCTGGTTAGTAGCTCTGAGGAGGGCTTCTTGTTTGTTTGGGGATTTTGACTCAAAGGCACTTTTAATATTGGTGGAAATGCCTTTGCATGCTTAGAGCAAGAACTGGACAAGGCTGAAGCAGCCGAAGTTATCTTAGGTGATGCTCATCCACACAAATCATGTGAAGCATAAGCTGAACAGAAACTGGCTATTTTATTTTACAGATGGGATGGTGTCAGTCTCCCTAGAAACATATGAGAGCAGGGAAACAGAGAAATCAGCAGAGTAAGAATTGAAAGAATAGTTGAAATCTTGGAATCTACCTGCTGACTAAATGACTTGCTCTGAGCAAAGATTAAAAAACCCTAAGTGGTTGTACTCCCTACAATATTCCTCTCCCAGCTACCTGCCCACTACTGAAACTACAGCACGCAAGGTTGCCTTGTTCATGGGGAGATCCACATTCCTCAGAGTTCATGTTTTGCCGTTGTTATCAGCTTCTGACAAGTTTCCAGCAGTTGTTTACCTGGAAACTGACATTTTCAGACCTTTTTCTGAAGTAACTCAGGTATAGGCATCTTGCAAATTAGGCAGATTTAACTTACATGTTCCGTAATACTGCTACATAACTAAGTCAAGCAGCTTTGCTAAGGCTGCTTGGCATGACAGATACCTTCCAACCCAGGAAGAAAGAAATTGTTTAAAGTGCTGAAAGAACTGAAATAATGGAACAGCACTATGTAGAGACCACAAACACAGCCACATTATACCTTGTGTAGTTCCTGGCCCATACGGTCCAAGGGGGTGTATAAGGGTGTCTCAAATGCAGAGTGGGAAGAAAGAGCAGGGAAAGTTATTTCAATACAGATGTTCAAAAGAGCAGAGGGGGAGTGGGATGGAAATCCGGCAAATGAACTATTCCCTGGAGTTCTGGCGTATATTCAGGATGTTATTTGGTCCACTATAAATGCACATTTGTACAAGTTAAGAAAATGCCAATGTTCACTCCTCCAATATTCTCTCACAAGAGAGAAACAATCTAGAAAATCTCTGAACAATGGATAACACTTGAATAAAAGCATTAACAGTATTCAACTATTAGAATACATTATTTTACATTGCAACTCTGCACTCTGTGGAGCACTACTTTGGGATAAATCCCCCGCCCTTTCTCCTTGCAGAAGCATATTGGTCATTAACACTAGTTGTGTCAATAACTATGTATTTACAAATAGAGATATCTTTAAACAACAGCCACTACACCCCTCAATAACACCCAGGATATCTCTATACACAAAGGAAGATGTATTAAAGCAACAAGACCATAGTTATTTCCTACAAAGCCAAGTTTGTTAATTTTATAGAAATCTGGACAGAACAGTGAAATTAGTTCTCCTTTCATGACAGGGCGAGCTGCAGGATTATATAATGATCTATTTTACTGACAAAAAATAGCACTTTCAGAATTCGCACACACCTCTATTTTCTTAATCTCTCGGAAGGTCTAAGTGCTCCCTGAATCCTCTCCCCCCACCCCACATTTACAGGACCGCTCTTCCTTCTTAACAAAGTGCTACCATTCAAAAAAAACCTCTTGAACAAGCATCTTGTTGCAAACAGGTTGCAGCTTCAATAGCTTCACTTATAGTAGAGGACAGCCAGCACCATACTCAATTCGTAGAACTTGTACCTATGGAAAAGGCACAACGCTTGAGAATTTGATTCTTGCTTTTCCAGTTTCATTTTTCAGGGCACACACTGCAGAAAGTGCAAAGATCTTCTGTCACACCATTGCTAACACTTCTACTTGCTGTCAGGTTGACATCTATGATTAAGATTAACTATTTTAAGTCACTGCAATCGAACTAAAAATCTTCAGTTAACCAAGGCTTTTTCTTGCTTTGAAAGATGTGCTTGAATGCTTCTCTAGTTTCTAAATCATTACTGAGAAGGGATGTTGCAAAAAAGCATAGCTTTCAATAGGTAATATTGAAATTGTTCCAAATCCTCTACTTCTTTATTTCTGTTCTGCTTTTCTTAACAACAGAAAGAACCTAAGTTTGAGGCTTTAGATATGTTTAAGGAATAAAAAGAAGTCTGCTGACCCCCAAAAAGGGAAAATGTGAAATGCCACTTGCTAAGTGAAAAAAAGGCACCTTCTGTTCCACTAGCAGTTTGCAGAAGAGCAACAGAATGCTATTTCAGAAACATCCCTAGTGAAGCCAGTCCAAGACAACACTTTCAATGTAGCAGACACGCACAAAATAGAACAGCTATTTTGATATAAATTCTAGTTGTGATGAAACCCAAATACTTACACTTGGGATCAAACTACAATCATGACAAGGGAAAAAGCTAAGTCAGTATAATATGCTACTATCAAGATAGCAAGTTCACAAAAAAGCCAGCTCTGTCTTCTGAACAGGTGCTCACTGAGTAAGATGGGAACCACATACTGAACAAATTCAAAACAAAATAAAAGGCAGTGCCCTTATTCAACATTGTTTGTCTATTTAAAGAGGTAGAGGTCCTGAAGCGATAAATATAACTTAAGACTATCACATTGCATGCACAAGGATGCAAAATTAAAAATTCACAAGGTCAGCTTACTCGTGTCTATCTCCTAACATTTGACGGTTTAAGCTAAAATAACTATGTCTGAGAAGTACCCCATCCAAACTATAAGGCATAAGTAACATTGAAGAGTGGCTAAGAACAAACTAAACACTTCCTTGCTTCCACATCCGTGACTAACTACAGACCTAGCTTGTATGACACTTTCAGCAACTGAAGTATGTGCTCAAATATTTCTGTTTACAAAACAGAACACTGCATGAGACCCTATGATAGCTCAACTCATTTTACTTAATTAGGTCAGTAGCAAGTACTATGGTAAAACCTACTCACACCTGGTATCCTTTATATTGTAGTGGTTGGTTTTGTGAATGACCCTGTGCCTAAGATCACTACATATTTGTCTTGTTTGATCAATAATAATCAGTAGTGATTGAAGGCCTAAAAGTTTTGCTGACCTGTGTACAATTTACCAGCTTTGAAGTTCTAGAGGCTGTCTTCTCAACTATGTTAACTTAGATGGGTTCAAACTCAGGAGTGGTATTTTTATGACAGTAACATACTCCAGTATTCCTCTATAAACATTCATTAGAAAAGTGTCTGTTCCTATTAAAACAATACTGCTATCACCACTTCCCATTCCCAATATTATCCCTTGAAGAAAAAATTGACTTCTTAACAGTCCTACGTACAGCACAACCCTGATAAAAAAAATTGTAAAAAATTCACACTACAGTGATACTATACAGTATATAAAGAATCACAAACTTTATGTAATAGTTCAGTGCAGAAAGAAAAATAAAGATGACTGATTTCATAGAACAAGAATTTTTTTTTGTTTTATTTAGAATACACAAATGACCTATCAAAGTACTAACAAAAGAAGTAATTCTAAGCATGCTGATGAACCGTCCTCCCACCCTTATTTGCTTTAAAAAAACCTACAGCTGTTTGAGTGACACTGCAAAAACTGTGCTTAAGCTTACTTAAAAGCTTTCAGGAAATCAATATTCAGTTTCAGTCAAAATTCTCAGAAAACTGTAGGAAGCTGAAGACATTTAGAGCTTCAAAACAAAGATTATTTTTTCTGGAAATGACAATCAAGACTTTACAAAGGAAAACTTTATACCAACAAATTATCACACTTTCCAGCATAAGCAGAAGATGCATGGGATAAGTATTTCTAAAAGTTATTGAAGAAGGACAGAATTGTAGTTAAATCATGAAATTTAACTTCTATCCTTAGTTCTGCTATACCCTGCTTCTAACTGTACCTAAAAATGTTTCTCCTGTTATCAGCTTCCCACTCAAAAAACAAATAACAGCAGCAATGTCCTATTACATGAGTATTTTGTGTACTACTTGTGCAGTGTGACAGCAACTTTTGTAGGCTATGGAAGATTCATTTATACTTGGAATGATTTATTGAATTATTATTGAATATTTTTGTGCGAAATACACCTTATTTATCATTAAAGCAATTATCCCAGTAGTAAGTTTTTCATGCTTAGTTTTCCAGAATGTTTTAATGTTTTTTACCCTCTCATTGCTCAACAATGCGACAAACTCACCTAGCTTTCCAAGTATAAATACCAAGCTAGGTAGGACACAAGCTACATGAGCAGCACTAGATTTGCCCAACATGCTCTGTCACGTACTGCCTCTGTGGGTCTCTCTTCACTAGCTCAAATATTAGCAAAGAGATTTGCTTAATATAGGATATAGGACTTAAGGATAGCAAAGCTTTTGCATAGACTCTGCGCAGCAGGTTGAATCGAAAAAAAAAAAAATCCTGAAGAACCCACACCCAAACAAAAATACTACAGAAGAGAAATTAAAGCAAATAAGTAGAATTAAAAGAAATCAAAAGAAAAAGAAATCAAAGCAAAATTCTTTATAACTCCCCATAACCAAAGTTACACAATAAAATAAATGTAACAGCAGCCAGAGATAAAGGAACAGCAGTAAGCCCTAGCCTCTTTCTCTCATTCTACAGCTACAGACAGCAGCAGTCTAGTATTTGTAAACAAAAAAAGTCCCAAATTTTTATAATGGACAACTTGCAGTAGGACAATACAACATTTCTGTGCTTCAGCCAAAACCAAACATATGCATAGTTAAATAGTACAAAACCCCAAACCAAACAAAAAACCCCAGGGTTCTGTTAAAACACTTATCACAATGGTTATGAAGGACTTCTGAATTTCTATCTACAAGCACAAACAAACAAGAATGCTCTGATTACATTCAATCATTTTGTCAATCCTACACAAAAAAAGTAATTGCCAAAGGTCCCTTGAGTTTAACAAATATTTTATTAAAGTTGAAAGAATATAAAAACAAAGGTTAAAAAAAAAATTGAAGCCATTTTAAGTCCACAAAACCCAATTACTACATTAAAGAAAAATCCAGGAAAAGTACCCTTTAAACCATTACGTCTTAAATTTACTAAGTAGACAAACTACTTGTGTACTTAATTAGATAGAAATTTTATTGTCAGCAAAGAGTAAAGCTGGAGGAGGAAGGAAGAGCAAAGAAGCAATGCTTAGATAGGAACCACATACAGTAACTGCCCTCAGACAAATTGCGCATGCGCATTATAGCAAAGACAGTAGGATACCACTGTCTCCCAAGGACATACACAGACAAAGATGTTTGTTTAGCAAGATAAAGGGACCAAATATTTTTGTCAAGTAAATAAAAGATCACAGTTCAACTGTTTATAGAATTTCAGATGTTATGGTATATTCTTACCTTTTGCAGACTAGTAGGATTAAGCTGGGTTTTATCTATTATTTTCACAGCAACCTCGGGAAAAACAACCAACCATGGATTATTAAACTCAGAAAAATGTTTGAACAGAAATATATTACATCTCTGTGAGCAAAAGCATAGATGTGCCTATAAGACATGCATATATGTCTGCTTTTATGTACTTCATCGAGCAGAATTTCCTCACCTATCAGGATCTACCAGCAGGAGCTCAGAACTTTGCCACCAGGTGGTACCAACAAGGAATCAGTTTTATACTTCTGTCAGTGTTTGGACAGAACAACGTTATCCTGTCCACTGCAAAACCAGGCCCTCCAAACACAATATCTATCTATCAGTAGATTTCAATATCAATGAAATCTATCTATCAAATTTCTCTACAGTTTTGGAAATGCTTTGGGATGAACAGACCCTCTCCCAGCCCCAAAATCCCCCTTGATGCACAAAAAAACCTTTTTGATCTCTTCACCAAGAAGTTACATTTTAAAAAAAGGGGTGAGTGGTCAGAGACAGAAAACTGGGGGCACCTTGGGTAACTTTTCCTATATCCTGAAACAGCATCTTTGTAACTTCCTTTATGATGACAAAAAAATGTGCTTTTTTATTCAGAAGAGAAAGGTAAAAGAATAGTAGAAAAACTTATTATAAAGATAGCCAAAGAGAATATAAAACACAGTCAGGCTTTTTTTTTTTGTTTTTTTTTGAAAGGCTTACCTCTCTTCCAGTAAGCACATGCCTTGCCAGTTTCACTTTGGCAAAATTTCCTTTTCCTATTGTTTTCAGTAAGCGATAATTTCCAATGTGAGGATGCTCTTCATTGGTAGATGTAATGGAGTTTCTACATCGGGGGATGTTTTGTCTGCTACTTGACTTGATAGGCTGGACGTGTGGTTCAGTGTATCCATCCACAGAGGTGTGCTAGAAGGCAGATAAAATAGTTGGGAATTTAGCTACTTGGATTTTAGACAGTTGCAGCAGAACAGACTAGAAGCATAAAAAGGTGTAGAGGGGGGTAATTTATTTACTTTTACAATATAACTGATAAGTTTCGATGGTAGCCTAAGCAGAACATGCTGTCTTTGGGCAGAGTTTGATGCATGTCTCAAGAAAAAAGTCTGCAGAAAGATTTTTACCAGCTTCAAAAGTAAAACTAGAGACACCTCAGCAGTAATCAACAAACCATTACAGACTTTTTTTTTTTAATATGCCAAAGTATACACTGTGCCAAAGTATACACTACACCACTATGTTGCAAATAAACTTGTCTAATCATAACCAAATCTAGTCTTTTAAAAATACACAGTACAAAAAAATATTTGTACTTTGGCATATTTGGAAACAAGGTTTCACTCTATTTTTTTCTTAACTTTCTTCACTCAAATAACATTGAGAAAAATATTTTTTCAAGTAATCTTTGTTCCCCAAAGCAGTTTGCATCTTTTTGTAAGTCACAGTTCTCATTCAAGTAATGAAAAATCTACATTTTTATTTTAAGAATAGATTATTATTTTTAAAAGAAAACTCCATGATATCTCATAAATATATTTGAAATCTCAAAAAGTCTGAAGAACTAAAAGGATGTTATTTTTAATGCATGCCAACACATCATCCCACATTAAATGTTAGTCACTGAAATCTGCAGTACTTCTGTACTCTTTTAACTTCCAAGTATATATAAGGGGCAAGATACAGATGGGGCCTGGAGATGTTCCAAGAAGAAACCAGAGCAACGGAAGATGCCCAAGGGGTGTTAAGTGTTACAGTATTTCAAATGCTTTCTAACATTAGTGGCAGATGGGTACAAAAGTTTAACAGGTAAAATTTAGCCTCTAATCTTTTAAAGTTAGATATTTTAAGGCAAGCAAATACTGTAGGTAGAAACAGTGTCTTCTCAGACCAGTTTTTAGATTTTGTAACAGAAAGGCATGCTCACTCAGTTCCTGCTAAGCATAAAGCACCAACAAAACTCAAAAGACACCTTAGTATTTTCCCATTATTCACTGCTTCAATCAAAACGTGGTATCTTGAAATCTTTGTACAGAGCACTAACCGAGCCTGTTTCTTTACAGACCAAAGGTTTCTAGATCTTTGACCTTAAGCTGAAAGCAGAGTCAGAAGGCAGTGGGAGGTTTCACTGTTTCTTCCAATACCCAGCCTAAGGTTTGCCTATGCTGATTTCATCATTCCTTATGCAAGTCATTCTTTTCTTATACAAAATGGAACTTAAAGCAGTGCTTCCAACTTCAGTGTGCATTTATTATAGACTGAAGTCAATCCCCTCCTGTAAACACCCAGGCTTACAGATAGTCCCACTGAGCTGAGCAGAGTTATTTCAGGACATAAGCACTAGTAGAATTGGGAAAACTAGCAAACAGCTGCAACACAACCGGAAAAAACAAGGAGTATACCACAACCAGAATGTTCTTCCCAAATGTAGCACAACTCTGCTTACATCACCTCCAGCATTATTAATTATTCACTATGGCCAAGAGAACGGTCCTAAATATAATTTTCTGTTTGTCTTTTCATTACCCGAGTCTCTCTGCAAAATACTACTTTACCCCCACTGCTAAACCATTTTCCAAATTACTGCAGAACCAAGCAAGCCAGGCATGTTTAGATTCTGTATATCAAATTTATTCAATGACGAAATAGCACGCTAGCATTAGTATTTATCCTTTAGAAGCACATAATTAAAATAGTTTCTGTGGACTTGGAAAGAGGATCAGAAGGACAGCTCCAGGCGAAGAGGCTTTGAAACATTCCTTCAACATTGGACACTAGTCCTACATGTGATAAACCAGAGCCCAAATAAAAGTCTCACCTAAGAAAATACCCCACAAGATCAGTACTTGTATGGTGCTAATAATGAACATTATAGCTGTACCTAGAACTCCATCCAGAGCTACAGCACTATGCTATACAAGCAAGTTTTAAGTCTTTGAGCCTATTTATGCACACAATTAGATCTTCACTACTTGAAATATAATGCCTACCAGAAGCATTAGCAACCCTAATATCAATTGCCAATTTCATACGCTTCATAGGATTAGTCTACTTCCAGTAGATACTTGAAGGGATCTTTTAGATAAACAGTTGGATAGGCAAGCAAAACCAATGCCATAGGCAAAGCAAAAGATGGCTTCACAGGATAGATCATTTTAATGCAGATTTAACAGGGAAAGCAGTTATTTAATCATAATGAAAATATAACACAGAACCAAATCTGAAGAGGAAAAAAAAAGTAACAAGGTTCATGGTCATGATGATTCTGGATTTTGGTCTTTTTGCACAGAAAAAATAAGCCCCTCCAGATAGTTTCTTAATTATTCCCTCTTAGACAGATTATCTTCAGTCAACCATTCTCCCCAGCTATGCCCAAGGATGACAGAAAACATGCATAAAGAAGGTCAAGCTTCTTAGTTTGAGAGCCGCATATATGTATATGTATATATAATTTCTGAATTTGAACAGCACTGAACGAAATTCAAATTATTCTTCTTAAGTCTTGCAATAGGCCTCTCTTTTGCACATAAACAGCTTGCTATTGTTGGAAAGTACAGAGGAATTTAAACTACAAATTCATCAACTTCTAAAAATCAGCATTCAACAAAATTGAAACATAACAAGGTTAAGATGTTGAAAAAAAAAACCACAAAACAACCCCAAAAACAAACAAGTTGGGTCAAATAACTGTTATCTCAGACATTATTTCCAAACAATGCTAAAGCTGAATTCCACAGAAGCATGCAATATCCACACTGTCTAGAAAGACAGGCTACATAGTTTTAAGATCTTTCTGGTACATTACAATATGTTAATTCATTATGCATCAGGTACTATGTGGCTATTTAAAAATACCATTTCAGAAGAACAATCTCTAAATTCTGAGAAATTTTTCAGGGTGCTGGAAACATGCAGGCTGTAAAACGCAACACTATCCTTGAAGTTCACTGCCATCTAAAAACAATTCCAGATAACCTGCATTTCCTAAACAAGATTTTAATTAGGGATTCTGGTATTTCTCTAGATACCTTGATAATGTATCTTTATATATATATATATATATATATATATATATATATATATATATATAAAATGTAGTGGGAAACATTACCTTGCTAGTACATCATAAACATGACTCCCTGTATGTTCAGTTTATGTCAGTGTTAAATAAATTGTCTACAAATCAACACATAAAATTAGGTATTTCTTAAAATAAAATGCAATTTTAAACAAAAAAGGTGCAGCAGTAACAGTAACAAAAGTTTAGAGCTGAAACACTTAAATGGCTGCTCTAATATACTATTTTGCACATTAGTCAAGTATTTAAAAAAAAGAAAAGAAAAGCCAAGAAAAAACCCATATAAAACCAAAATCCACCACCTTTTCAGAAATCTCAAGGAAGTAATTCTAGCATTCAATTTTAGATTGCAGCTGAAGAGAGCTCAATTAACACTTATTACTTCTAACTAGGTTTATTTCTGACACGTTCCATTAGTTACTACAGAAAGTCAATGGTACTAAAAATCACAAGAGTTAACCTGACCCATTGCTTCCTCAAGACTCAAAGCTATCATTTTTCTTGTTTACCCAAGGCAGCTTTGCAAAAGCAAGATGACCTGATGCCCAGACACATTATCTTCGAGAAAGTGCAGAAAAACTAACTCTACCAAGTAGATACAAAGTGTATGTTCCACTGCTTTACTTGTTCAGCATTCTTTAGCCACTTAGCTAGCCACTGGAGTAGTATTCTCACAGATTATACACTGTAATTAAACTTACATCATCACATATATTAACTGCTCTTACAGCTTAGTCTTAAAAAGTCCCCAAAACCATTCCGGCCACCAAACCACACAGTCTTTCTCAATCAAACAACACTGAATGCCTCTATAGTCCTTCTAAGTAACAGGGTAACTTCCACACATCAATCTACCTACAAACACACCTCACTTGATTAAACAAACGTCTTAGTCCTGAATTTTCCCCTTCTTGAATTCCCACAAGGCAAATTCCTTGGTACAGTCAGCCCATGGAAGTAAAGTATGCACACGCGGTGCTAGAAAAGGCACATCATCACACTTCCTCTCTCTATATTGTCTCCTGTTCTGAACTTAAGTTTCCTGCAGCCAATTTTTATATTCATAACTCCAAATATTTTCAAGCACGTGCCATACACATGAACATTTGTAACAGCTGTCATATTTTGCAAGGTAATCAAAATAGCTAGCCCAGACAGGGAGTCTGAAGGGTTTAGAAGACAGTCTTCTAAACAGCTCGGATCTGCAACAGCTTTGATTCACAATACAGGAGAAGGAAATGGGAGAAAGATGAGAAGTTATGTCCTGGATGTCCAGCTGTTCTCAGGTTTTAACTGCCTGCTGTCTGCAACTATTCCTTTAGGACCTAGGAGCTTCTAGCAAACCACATCAAGCAAGTAAATTTCTTTTGCTGAAGTAACAATCAAACTAAGCTAGAAGAGTCCAATTTTTTGAAAGATCTTGGTAAATCTCAATATAGAAACCAACAGAAATATTCGGATCAGCTTGTTCTGCATCATGTATCACGGGCAACCAGAGGTCCAGGTTTACAGGTATGAAGCATGGTGCAACTCTGAACTGCATGAGATGATAGTACCTGATCCATCAGCTACTGCCAGACGAAGGGGATTCACTCCTCTTCCAGGTAAACCTCACATCTGCACAAAACCACAGCTTACTCTTGCCACATGCACCCATTGCATCATACCACAATTACTAAAGCACCTCTGATCTCAATCAAAACATTAATAGAGCACCATCTACTCTAATTTTTCATCTCTCAGACATGTGAAAAAGTGATTTGGACAGGGTAATTAAAAAGACTGAATGTATGCACACAATTCTTTTCATAATTTCTTATCACCAATTAAATGCATACTAGATTGGGAACACATGATAGACACTTTGTTATTAAAAAAACCAACCAAAACCCAAAGCAATCAACCTACTCCACTGAAAAAGGGTAATATGCAGGACTCAGCTCAGAAAATCCCAAGAAACAAACACACACACAGAGTGAAGGAAAAAGTATATACAGATTTTAAATCAGATACCAAGATCAATGCAGGGCAGAGGCAGGAAAGAATCAGAGAAAAATGTGACATTTGTCTTTAACCTGTACCCATACCCTGAGCCTACTCACACAGGCTTTCCAGAAGTGCACAAAGAAAATAATGAAACGCATGCATGTGCACCTTTCTGTTTATATCAGATTTACATAGTATGTAGGAATCCCAAGCATGAACTTTTGAAAGAGCTTGAAGCTATCAGCAGTAAGAAACAATGATTTTGAATAAAGCTGACCTCAGTCAAGCATACGGAAACATTTCATTAACTGATGCTGTAACTCTGAAAACCATTTTATATAAAAACTCTTTTAAAAAAATCCAAACTGGATTCATATATATATATATATATATATATATATATATATATAGTATCTCTTAGTATTTCTTTCCTTTTCTTCCCAATATTCTGTATTTCAAAAAAATTCAAAGCTAATAGTAAAACATTTCTATTGCAAGGTGAAATACAATCCCTTAATGTCAATACACAATAAAGATTCCTTTTGAAAAGCATACATATATGCTGGTGATAGGTAAACTTATGCTGAGCATTGAGTAAATCTTATTCTGTGCTTGTTACTATGGTATCTAAGCCTCTTACACATTTTGGTGGGGTCTTTTGTTTGGTGGGCTTTTTTTGGTGTTTGTTTTTTAAGTGCTCAACATAGCTTTGTGAGACATATCACAAATAAGTTTGCCAACTTCAAGACAGAATTGTTTTTCACATCACAAACTACACAGGGTGCAATGTTTACAGCTCTGTACTTGAAGCAATCTAGGATAGAAAACAGAGCCCATGATCTACCAGTGCAGCACAATACACAGCTAGCATGAGTTTCAAAAGTTCATACACAAGGTTCTTCAGAATATTTGTAATTTTCATCTGGTGACACTAACCTGTTGTAAAACCTGTCCATGTTAAAGTAAGCTTGCTCCCAATTTTTTTTTTTTTAATCACAGCAGTAGTGTCATACGGAAGTGTGGAGTTCACTATCACATGGAATCACAGATACTTTTAAATAAAAAGTTAAAAAAAAGTAATGCACTGGTCCTCCCCTGAGAAGTCAGTCAAAATATTTCAGAAAAACAAATACCTTCACAGTATTAAATGAGGTCTTGTAACCCAAACTCAGCTAACATGCTTCCTCCTCTCCCTGGGCCTGAAGACCTCAGCCCAGCCAGGCATGCAGGTGCAGAAGAACAGGACCTTCCTGCCTTTGTTCCACTTCACTCAGAATTGGCACAGTTATTTCAACCTGGCACTTTCCTTCCTGACTCATCCCAAACACACAAACAAGATTTTCCAGGGCTAATTCAGGACAGTCTGCCCATATCATCTCCATTAATTGCTATGACAAAACCGAACCCTCCCTGTAGCCCCAGTGAAAATTGAGACAAGCCAACTAAAAGCTGCTGCAGTAAACCACAGGTGGAACCAAGGGGAGGGGAGAGAAAGAAAAAAAAAAAGTTTTTCCTAAAATCCTCTTACATTTACTCATTTTTATTTGTCATTTGGTATAGTACGAGAAGCTACAGTCAGCCCAACCAAGCAAAAGAGTAAAACATTAACCATTTTATTATGACAAGATAGGAAATGTCCCTCACCCATGAAACCTAACACAAAACCGTGCTTTTGAAGAAAAGCACTTATGGGAGGGGGAAAGGGGAAAGGCTATTCCTGCTGCAGCCTCCTGGACACATTTAAACACTGCCCTTCACACTGAGAGAGTTCTTTCGACATTTCTTGCCAGCCACTGCTCCTTCCCCAGGATGTGATCAGTTTAACCTTGCCAATCTTTTTTGACTTATTTCATGAGATCTTCAGACCTGCCAGCACAGAGCTCCCCGTGAGCGTTCCCAGCTCACCCACGACATCCTGCCAGCACCTGGAGATGCAGGCAGCTATGGGGTGCTGCTGCTGAATGCCACGGCATTCACAGTTTGCTCAAAACCCCTCAGTAAAACAAAAAGAAAACAAAATGCTGATGGTGATCATTAATTGAACTAACCAAACAAGAACAGGAACACACCCAGAAAGCGAAACTTCTGGCAAAGGAAACTGGCAGGAGTTTTTATTGCACTTATAAATGATGCAGCCAGATCATTTTTCAACCGGCCTGATGAAAGGCAGGAGAAGAGACATGAAACAACTTACGGTTCAGGATCATGTCAAGCACATGGAGCTTCTCAAATGTTTGCAGGAGTACAAGAAATGGAAAATGCTTTAATATCAAACTTCAAAACTGAGGGGTAAGGGCTGTTGCTACAGTCTGCAGACTACAATCTGGAAACATGAGGCTTGCCTCCAGACGAGGAGAACAGCAGCAAGAGGCAAGGTTTACTCACAAAAGAGCGACCAGATTATAGCACTAAGTGTCTCTGACACTCACGATCAAACAACCAGTCTTCTAGGCCAGCTGAGGTTTTTTTCTACAGAAGGAAAGCATACACACAGCTAATTGGGACCAGGCTCTGAATCCCAACTCATTCTTTCGCTCAAAGTTTATGAAATGGGAATTTTGTCCTTGCCCATCAGATACCTAAAATAACTCTGGAAGAGTCCACATGTGGCACGATGGCTGCTGAAGCCAATTGAACACAGCTCCTATGCCCGCACCCACTTACAACCGCACTACCACTGGGGCAGTAGGACGGACAGCCAACACAGGAAGGCAAGCCAGACAAAACCTAGCAACTCTTCTCCAGCTCCCGGAGCACGTGTACCCCCAGACAGTTTCCCAAGCATCAGCACAGGCCAAAGGAGGAACGGGAACACCCAGCACTGGGAAGATGGGGCCACATCAGCTCCATGTTAAGCTCGCATGGAACCACACTGTCAGGACAGGAACAACACGGAAAAGAAATTGATCACACCACTTTTGATAATCCAGAGGCAAATCGACACCAGTAGTGAAACTTTAGCCAGGAGATACTTAATCCCATTCCACAACAAGGTAAAAAAACCCAGAAGGACTGGGGAAACAAAACAAAAAAATCAACCCTAACCAAACCAAAGAAATCCCACAAACAAATAAGTAAACTTGCTTATTTGTATTGTTTACCTGCACTGGGTGTGTGAGACAGAAAAGCACGCAATGCGAGCTTAAGAAGCTACCCTTTAGGAGTGACATCCATGGACAAAGGACCCTTAACATTTCTGCTACATGAAAGAGAAAATTAAGTTACTACTTTAGCAACTTGGACAGCATTTCTAAAGTCTTTACATCCCCATTACTGGACTCATCCAACGGATCCAATGATGAATCCATCAAGACAGGTCACCATCTTATTTTGAAGACTATTTTACCTCAAGGTCTTATTAACTTTCTGAAGTAAAGCCTGCTTCTAAAAAGTGGTGAGATGACCAATTAGAATATCCAACCTGATAGCAATACATACTAATTGATGCACACATGTCCTAGAAAAGAAGCTGTAGGGCAGTGCAGGACTGCGATGTTTGAGGATCATGTCAAGCTATGTTTCAAATGAAGTTACCCAATATTCAGAAGGATTTTCCAATATTCTTTTGACATATACCTTTTAGGGATCTTGGAAGTCTAATCTAAAGGGTGTGGAGACTCATCTTAATATTTCCCTTCATACAATACAGTACATACAACACAAATGTATCTAAAAGTAGTTGGGCAATCAGTTAATTTTGAGACTTAGAAGAGGGAAAAAAAAAAAAAAAAAAAAAAGCATGGACCTACAGCAGATTATTAGGGCCTATCTCATGCCCTTTCACAGGAGCTGCAGCCTTCAGGGGAGGGGCAGGGAATCCTTCCTGACCTGGAGAGCACTTTCATGGCCTCTTGCACTAGAAGAAACTAAGCTAGTATGCTCAACTTCAAGGCTTGATAATATTTTCTGATCCATTTCTCTGCAGCAAGGCCTTCTGATGTCATTAACAAGTCTTTCCTCAGAAGACTGAAGTGCGGAGTGCCTACTGGATCCATCTGCCAAGGAGATGCAGTTTTAATATTTAAGCCAGGATATAATCAGACTTAGTGTTCTGCAGACTAATTTTTTTCATAAGCATTGATACAAAGGTTGACTTTGAGGGGTAATGCATATTTTGGCACAGGAAAACCAGCCACCCTCCTAAGGGGAGGAAGCACCTGAGATGGCGTAAGACACTTCTACCAATGAGCCTGCACTCAAGCAGCATTCAGTCACAGTGGTTTTGTCTACTGAAAACAGTCTAGTTGAGTCTGATCTGATGGTAGGAGCTGTAGATCAAGTTACAAGGACAGCACTAAACTTAGTCGGTCTTCTGAAAGTGTAAACCATGTTTTACACACAGAGCAAGATTATGATGATGAATCCAAGCCAGCTGGTATAGTGGGACATGGTGAACTGAAAGAAAAAAAATAAAGCAAAATGAAGACAGTCTTCTGCTGAATGCTCTGTGTCCTGTTTTTCATGTAAGTGTTAATTAACAGATCAAATAAAATGTCCTCAGTTGGGCTGTAGTAACTATTTACCTTCATGTGGATAATGCTATACCACATTTCAACTTTGCAAATATATTCCCAACCTTGCACAGATTTATGCTTAACTTTAAGTTATCCAAACACTGTATGCCCCTTGGACCAGCTCATATCTTATGATCAAAGAATGTGCTCTATGCAGAGCTCAGACTACAATCTCCTTGGAGCCCCTTGTTTCTAAACTCATACAACCACCTATTTTAACCTTTGGGCTTAAATTATTTATCACCACAAACTACCATAATTTAGCACTTTAGAAATATATGCAACTAGGAAGATAAATTGAAAAAAAGGAAAAAAAAAGCAAAGAGCAATACTCCTCAAATATTTTGCAATGTAATATAGCTAGAAAAATAAATATATTTCTTTATACGCTTTAAACTGACAGATCCAGTAATACAGTAGATAATGAATACTGACAATCACACACACATATACCATGGTTACCTGTCAATGTACTGAATTCATATCATAAACAGAAATTATGTGTGAGTATAGCTGAGATGTAAAACCAAGCACAAGAAAAAGAATGAACTAACAAATGAAATAGTCCATGTTAGATAAGTCAGCAAAGGAAGCAAAAGAAAAAACATCACAGGACATAAAGAAAATATTAAAAACAACAGATGCTGGATTTACCCAGTCCATTAAAATAAAAAGGTAAGAAAATGTGGAGGAAATAATGTACCCATATGTATGGTTAAAACTTAAGAATACAAGCCAAAGAATCTATGATTAAAGGGTTGAACAAAACTAATATATATTAAAAATGAATACAGTCATTAAAACAAGCAGCCAATCCAACAATAAGAAAAAGGTACAACAACAAAAAAAAAAAAGTATGACTTTCTCTCTTGAGTCCTTGACAATCAGTGGGTGAGGAATCCCAGATCCCCAGCAATGGTCTTCAGACTGTACCCCAGCCTGCAAGCTGTCAAAGTCAGGCATTTCCAGACTTCTTTATCTAGATGATGAGATACAGCAAATAACCAGTAGCAGCCAATGGTGGCCTCCAACTTACTATTTAGCAGTGGCAACTCTTGGTTCTGTCCTGAGCTGGACATCAAAACAGTTTGGATAACACAAGAGCAATGTGTCTTACAGTCTGGAAAACCCCAACTGAGGTGGCTTACTTAATCAGATGCTGTTTCATATTGAAACACGAATTAATTTGATTCAGTCTGAAGGAAGGGAAAGTCAGGAAAGCAGAGAAGTCATGGGAACCCAAAGACAATGTCAGCAGGTGACAGGGACTATCAGTCTCCCTACCAGCAACTGGGAATCCATCCTCAAAACCTTAAAGGAGCATCATCCTTATGCAGATTTCAAATGGGCATCACTGAATTATTCCAAGTTTTAGGATGGGTCAGACAGCAATGTTATGTTCTCTCTTCCACCATCAGCCTGCCAATGGTCCCTCTCCCACCGACAGTCCTAAGATGCTCCTTGCCTCTTCAGAGATGAGGAAAACCACAGCACTGTAGGACCAAGGATCACATATCCCCTTATGCAATGTTGCGATCCCTAAATTATCACAGGCTCACTGGGAACTCCATCTGTAATTTTATTCCTTAATTTACCAAACCAACTAGAACCCTTCCAATCCCAGGGGATGAGAGCTATTGCATTAAATACCTTTCTCATTTCACCAGGCAGCTAACAAAGAATCTATTCATTTTCTATCATCTTCCTACTACCCAATAGCTGACCTGCAATCAGGCACAGCTTTCTACTCCCTCTCAGAAATTATCTGGCAGTAAACTTAACTCCAATATATGACAACTGTATTACCTGCCAATATACCCGACAGTCTCCTGGTTTACTTTCTTCTTTTTTTCTGTCACCCACTGACCTAGTCTTAGAAACATCTTCAATTAAATCAAGACAATATTGGGAAAATGGCTCACGCAGCATTAATATTTCACTTTATCATAATAACTTTTGTCTAATAGTCAAGTGCTATATTTAATTCAGCTTCTTCAGGTTAGTAATTATTATGTGAAGGGAATGAAAACAAACAGATGGATACAGGAGTCCAGCTTGTCTCTCCCATGCTACTCCAGAAGGCTTGACACCACTCACTTTGAAAATAATACTATTTAAACAAAAAATTACACACAACTAGGAAATGGATTTAACAAGTAATGGTGAAAAAGCTTGTACACAATACCAAAATATAAAGTTTTACAAAAGGTTGCACACACACAAATAACAACAGCAATAATAATAATAATCATCAATATTTTATCTTGTAGTATTTTGAAAACATCAAATTTTATTTTGGTATGAGTGCTACACTTCTACAATCACTGGATAAGCAAGAATAGTTTTCTTAAAAAGGACCTTTAAATGCAGTTTTTATTTTATCAGTCTACTTTGCTTTGCACAGGTTGAGGGATTAGATTTCGCTTAGCCTGTCTAAGAACACTGCTGTAGGCATACATTCTCTGATAAAAATTATGTCTTCCATTGACTAATTGCAGCATCTATATTAGATCGGCCCTCATTGCTCATACCAACTTTCTGCAGATAAGATTTCTCTGGACTATGCAGTAGATGGAGCAAGAGTTTCATTGTGAAGTGCTTTCATAAATTTTCTTTGTTCATGTGCATCTTATGTCCATCACTGGAAGAAAGAACTCTAAAAAGCAGCCAGCTTTGTTCATTTAATATCAAATTAAGAAAAGCAAAATTGAAAAGCTATTATACATAGGTATGCCTGGTAAAGACTACTCAGAGACAGTATTATTAATATTTCCTGTATACATCTCATTGTATCGAATGATTACAATTGTTATTCCTTCTGGAGTCTGATCTTAAGGAGAAAATACTATTTTAGTCCTTCACCAAGTAATGACATTTTTCTGATTTTTTTTTAGCCTCTGGTAGACAGTCCTTACTGTAATAATTGCAGGGAGAAGAAAATCTGATTACAGTTGGAAAAAAATTACTAAATAAAAACCCAAATGCTTTAAAGAATTCTATTACCTTCAATCGATAATATTATCTGGAATAGAGATATGAGTAAATACATTACACATGTAATCCATTTGTGGAAAACAACCATATCCTCTGTAAGAGCTCAACATAGCATTTAACAGGCTAAGGTAATTTCCATTGCTAAAATCAGACTCTTAACGCGCAAGATTCTCTGAATTTTTGAGCTATGCTTCTGCTTATTTTAAGTAATGACAGAAACATCTAAGAATTAGAAAAATACTTATATACAACTGAAGCCAAGCATGCACTCTCAAAAGGAATTTCAGATATTTACTGTTTAAGCACAAGTAATTTATACTGCTGCTACACACACATACTGCAGTACGCCCTACACTTTGCTTCCCTAACTGCCATTCTCGGACGTTAAATTACTTGTGCATCTACTGAGTTTATGAAGAAAATCTCTCTCTACAAAGAACATTATAAAATTGTATGTCCTTTCTAAGTAATCATTATAAAACTTTGGTTACCCTCTGCTGTTATCTGAGAGAAGAAAGTACAGTAACTTTACTAGGGGGAGGGAAGGAAATGCACCAGAAAACATAGTCTAACTGATGACTATTTGAAGTTATAGCAACCCTTTTTGCTAATAATTTCAAGAGTAGCCCCCAAAACAGAAACAACTCCCCGCAACCCACCCACAGCAAAGCATTTCTTCACCCCCTTTAACTTTACAATTCAGATTATTCCCATACTAAAATGCTCCTTGGGATTCACACAAAAGCATATTACTTGAAGGATAAACAGGAGCTACAACTATGTAGCTTTAGAAAAGCTTTGTATTGGTTTTGCTTATGTCATTAAATGAGCAAAACTGGAAAAGGTCCCAGAAAGAGTGAGAAGCATAAGGAAGTTGGCAACAAGTACGCAAGCTCAAGCACAAAAGCACGTTAGTAAGCAAAATGTAGGGGAAAACAAGGGGGGGGGCGGGGCAAGAATGTGATAAGGTAGGAAATTACAGGTATGAAATGGCCAGCAACTTAATGAACATGAGTAAATGGAATCTCAGAAAGATGGATATTGGGAAGTATGGAAGGATAAAGCTGCTGTGATGGCACGTTATAGACTATCATCAGGTTTAAAATGAAATTGGTCAAATATTTGAGGGACTAAAGAAAAATTGTCTACCTGATAACCTTTAAGATTACAAATAAATAGCCTTTTCCCCTCTGAAAAAGGGAGCTGCTTGGAGACAAGCAAAGATGTTTTACTTTATTTTTCTTTTACTTTCTTCCTAAGTATTGGGTTAAGATGGAAAAAATAAGAACCAACAGTGGGGAAAGGAGGAAGCCAGGAGGAAAGCTTCCAAAAGAGCTGAAAATAGCACTCAATCGCAGTGATTAAGGCTGTGCCTTACAAGAAGATGCGTGTTTTACTGCATCATGAGTAAGGCGTGGGTCCTCCTACAGAAGCACGGCGGAGCAGAGGCACTACAGGTTTTACCACGAGGTTAGCCTTGGGCAGGAGCCTTTACAGCAAGCTGTGCTAGACCCTATCTATCCAAATCTAATCTGTCTTCTCCAACCACATCTGTCTAATGAAAGATATCACCTCTCTCTAACAACCTTGCCTAATTTTGTCTCTGCTTGAGATTTTAAAAGTTATCATGCACTACTATTACTTTATAATACAAAAACAATTAGACTTTGTCACCAGTAATATAATCATTATCTGCTCTTGCAAAAGACTGCCATGGGCTATCCAGGAACTCTGTATGTTCAGGTATGTGAACATCGACGTACTACACAAGTGCTTTCATCAGAGGTGAAATGAAGTTCTATCTTATTATTCAAGCTATCCATATCACAAGTGTGTATGTTTAAAATACAGTTCTGCAACACAACTGGACAAAGCTCTTTACATTGAATCAATTAAAATATATAGTAAGTTTGGGTATCATTCTCTGCTCTGATTAACATGATTAACATTTTCCTATTTTTGTGAAATCTACAGGCCACATGTTTAAAGATAAAACAGGATTATTCTTCTGCTTACTGTCAACACACCACTAGGGTCATGGTGAACAAGGCAGACACTGATCTGAAGTCATGAACATGTTTCATTCTCTCCCCAGTATAACTCAACTATGTTTATCAATCCTTACCTGAGAAACCATTAGGACTACAAACACACATTTCAGGGTATTATATTTATTGGGCATTCAAAATGACTGAACAATTTAAAGAACAATTTATCACTCAATTTTTTTTTGCAAGTGCCTCTTTAGATTTGGTATACAGCTTGGAAATTAAAACAATGAAACTGGCTAAAGCTTACTGTTATCAAGAGTCCTCTTTCTGATATATTGCCAGTCTTTTGGAGAATGCAAGTGTGAAGAAAATCCTTTTTTTTTTTTTCTCCCAAAACGTTGTATTGCTGTATTACAAATGTAGGTTTCTAGAATACAGCTCAGCAGAAGTCTTTACAAAAGTCATCTTGATCGTAAGCCACGATAATGTTAACCAAACAAGTGGAGTGCAGACCACTTCTCATTGTGACAGCCACAGCCTACACCTAAGGTGTCTCACAAGCATAGGAACGGCAAGATAAAAGAAGGAAAATTACTTTTTTTCTGGCTCCATATACAATAAACAACAGAATACAAGAACTTGAAAACACACAGACAATGCATTCATTCTAGCAGAAGACAGCCTGCTTTCCATGATGATTTAAGTGATGTAAAGTGACAGTCGATCAGCTGTCCTGGTAAGATAGAGAATTTTAGAATTACATATGATCTTCCACTCTACAGAGATGCACAGAAAACCTGTGCTTTTGGGTTTTACATAAATACACTCTATTGATCAATCATTACAGCCTAAGCCATGGCACTGCTCCATGAGCACATCCAGTTCATTGCTTTAAAGGTTAATTGTAGCCCAACTGAATTTAACTGTGCAGATGCCTTACTACAACTGTGAACCTATGTCTTTCAACATAAGTTGGTGTTTCCTTTGAAAGCATACATAAAGAAAACCCTGACAAAATGCTCGTCTAAAAAAAAAACCAAAAAAAAAAAAAACCAAAAAAACGCAACCCCAAAACCTGAAACAACTAAACTTTTTTTTTTTTCCAACTGCCATCTCAGTTCAGAAGGAAGCAGGATTATGATAAACACAGAGAGTACTTTCCAATGCTTCTGGCTTGAACTATTTTACCATGATAGCTATAGCATGTTTGGTCACTACTTAGAAAAAAGATGAAACAAGCACAGGGAAGCCTGCCTTAAGAACAAGGACCATCTTATCCTCTTGGAATTTTTAACCTTAGATTCGTCAGGATGCTTACCAAAACTGTTTAAGCTGCATCATCACATAACAGCTACGAAGTCTTAAACTGACCTTGCAAACTCAGCAATCATTTGATTTTACTATTTTACTAAGTTATTCACAGAAAAAACAAAAAAAAGGAGAAATTTTCTTTCTTAGATGAAATACGGCTGGCCCAATTTAAAGCTCAGTTTAGCACTGAGCAGAGAGAACACAAAAAAATATTAATTTTGAATGTGAAAAAAGTAGAAAAATGTTAACAATTAAACAGGCTTGGTAGTTGATGTGGAGAAAGAGCTTATTATTAAAACTCAGATTCAGTTGCATTATATTCATTACACTGAACAATGTGAATGTTTTGATGGAACTTTCCTGCTTTCATAGTTTTTTTCAGAAACAGTCAAGTATGGAGAACATTTCTTCTTAATTTACCACTACCTAGAGGGGAGTAAACATTTGAAAATGAAGACCCAGAAAAAATTGTGAAGTCATAAAAAAAAAAATTTTTTTCAGTGATTCTGAAATTCCATAAAGATTAAAAAAAACCAAACCAACCACAAAAAGCAAGCATTGTGTATCCAACAGCAAAAAAAAAAAATAGATCATGTCATGACCACAACACAAATAAGCTAAATTCGAAACATGTCACTGTCTGCAGCAACTTACAAGTAGTACATTTAACCTGGAGGGCAGCACAGAGCATAAATGTATATTAAAAAGAAAAAAAAAAAAAAAAAAGGTTGAAGCTACTAAAAGATAGTATCTCAACAGAAGCAATAAAATGCTTTCGCTCCGATATCACAACATTTGAAAAGTTTGCTCAAATTCTCAAGTTGTTAGCAGGCTAGTTTGTAAGAAATCTGTCTTAGGGCTTTAGTTGCACTATAGATTTCTAGCTCCACATTAACAGTAAACTTGTCTCTCCTTTTTACAGGATAGTTTCTCAATGAATCTGCTCTACTGGAAAACAGTGTTTAAAGTTCACTCTCAAACATCAGTAAGTTATTAAGGCTAGGTCTAAATTAAGTTCTCAGAATAAGAAAAAAATACTGTGCAAGTGCAAATACAAATCACTGATCGAGAACATAATTTTACAGAAATCACTGTATCTGCACTTAAAAGAAAAACAAAATTACTACTTTTTCTGTGTTTAAACTATTGATATCAATTAGAGGTTTAGCAGAGGGAGCTCCTGCTAACAACAGCAATTGTGATGGTAGAAACTTACCACATTTATAGTAGAAATATTAATTTCCAACTATAATTGAGTGCCATGGGGAAAAAAAAACCCCTGCTTTTACTGATGATTAAAACATTTTAAGTGCAGAGTTAGAAAATTTTAAAAAGCTATATTAATATACACAGTAAGTCTGCATGATCACAAAAATATGATGGTAGAGACCCCACCAATAACAAGGCTCCATGGAACATAATCTCCTTGTCCTAGTTCAGCGTTTAACTTCACTGACCATGTAAGTACAGTTTTCAGAACGCCAACCAAAAACAATCCGACTTTATGTTTACCTATGAACCTCAAAAAACCCATGAAGTATGAAATGAAACAAGTAGTACAATCAAACTGCATTAACTCTGTCTGAACTTTAACACTATATACTCTTTTACAATGCCTAGAAAAAACACTGAAGCATGAAGCTACATTTTCACTTGTTTGTTCCAAAATATTTATCTTTACAGAAGGAAAATGAAACTAAACATCTGTATCACCTCTCCCATGACTCTCTACGATTCACACAGAAGGTTAACTTCAAAATGGACAACATACTTCATAACAAAATGAACCTTCCTCTCTCCATGCATAATGCTCTAGCTCAACATGTTTTTCCCTACAACATCGGAGCTTGCTCAAGACCTGAACCAAAACAAAACAAAAAGTCTGCATAGAGAAAACACAAACCTTCAAAACAAGATTAGAACATACCCTCTTCTTATAATTCAAACAAACGTATGACCAAATGGTGTATTTATGATCAAGGAAAACAATCTCACAAGGAAAGAAAACAGGCATTCTCCACTTTGCTAAAGCCCATCTCCTGTGGATAAGAAAGATACAGCTGTACTCTTGAACCCATAAGGTTTGGAAACTAGGCCATTCTTCTGCTTAAGGCACTGAACGAAAGAATTCTTGTCAGATACTTTCTCCCACGCCCCCTCTGTCCAAATCAAAACCATGTGTTCTTATTGTGCAAAAGCAAATCCAGAAGGAAAAAAAAACAGAAAGAAATTAAACATGGTATAATTATTATTACCCCAACCTGACTGCTCCATTCCATCCTCTCATCTCTTGCCCTGTTCAATTTTTTTCCTCTTTAAAATGCAGCTGTCTAGTAGCCTCCCCTATCAGAAAGTCATCCTTAACCACACTCACTTTAGCTGGCATCCGAGACATCACCCTTCCCACCCTAGCCTGCTAATGGGTCTGTGTGTGTCAAAATTATAACTACTTGTACGATACTGAAGGAAATCACATGATCATAGGTCACTGTATTACCCTTCCTTAAAACTCCCTCTGCCATGACATCTCTTCATCATTCTCGTATGGCACTGGCTAGGTAAGATAAACCACAACTCCCACATTCCTCCTCAACTCTGGCCAGTGTTATCATCCAGCACTCCTGCCTTGTTTGTTCCTTCTTCCGCTGTAAACATGCAAGATCTCTGCAGCAGAATTAACCAACTTTTATGTGCCTGAAAAGTACAAAGCAAAGTAATACCTTAAAACTTAGCTAGATGGGTGACACCACAACACAAGTAAATAGTAATACCTTCACAAATAACAGTAATGACTTCAAAAGATTAAATTACACTTACTATAGAAAAAAATATATGTACTCTTATGCCAGACTAAGTGGTCCTTATGTCAGAAAAAGCAAACTACAGCATTCTCATTTTTATTAATTTTATTAAAGCAAGTTGTATAGAGCCAACTGTTGAATCTCTATGAGTCTTTTCTTATACAGAGCTCCCCAAAAACATTTAAGATAATGTATTACCATCTTTTTTTTCTTTTGCCTTAATTCAGGAAAACCATTCCCCAATTTAATGGCATGATACAACACAATACGAAGGGAAAAACATAAAAGCCCCTCTTTCCTCAATTAATACCAACTCAATGAAAACAAAAGAGCTACTCTAGCTCAAAGCTTTTGATTCCTGTCCCTTTCCTCCTGCAGCCTCAGCAGAGATGGGAAGCTCAGTTCACCCAAACTAACCCCAACTGCAAGTGTTTGAATGCACTGAAACATTACCTACCACAGCCCACGTAAAATGTATCAAGAGGAAGCTGTAAACAGTTACATGTACAAAATCAAAACACAGGAAAATTATTATTTTGAATACTACTCTTACCCCTCACTTGAAAGAAATAAATCCGGTAATAGGCATGAAAATAATCTTTACTGTACTGCCTCCACCCATGAATTTCCCCAAGTTTCCCAATAAACTGTTCATTAGGAATAAGCGTTTGACAATCATATTCTGTTTCCTTAAACATAGCTTTCATGAAAGAGAAATATCATTTCCATGAAAAATATTTATGGACATATGCTAGAAACGTTAAACACAGCACTGGGAGACGTAAAGAATAGCAAAAAGGAAAAAAAAAGGTGTGAATTTCTATAACACAGACCTATCAGTTACACACATACTGACTGATTCACAACCAGTTTCCCTCCACCTGTTGTTTGTCCATTGTCAGCAGTCCCTGTACCTTTCACTCCAGCTTTCTGATAAGACCTTATCAAGTAATCTGCTACATGATCTTATCCCTTCTAGACTATTTTCAAAGTGTGCTGTGGGATAAAAGGCACAAAGAATTATGGAAATATGCATATTTTTCACCCATCCCACCAGGAACACCCATAATTCCTCAAGGAATGTATATTCCTATGATAGGTGCTATATCAAATTATTATGATTTTTCTTTTTTTTTTTCCCCCAAGTGACAGAACACATGCTTGCATACTCACTGAGAAAAGCATACGTTGAAATTTTATTTATTTTATATTTTAAAGAGCACTGAAAGCAGCTGCCAAGAGACAGGGGGTGGTGGTGGTAGGGTAGTTCCCCATGATTTCATGCAACGGCCTCACGCCACGTGCAAAGCACAGCTGGACGCGTACGTAGGTTTGTACTCAGAACCATCAATCAGCTTGCTCCGGGATACAGAGCTACAGTCTGTCCCTTGAGAGTCACACAATGGAGCAACATTGCTGAGATAGCCACGCGTATGAGACAGAAGAAAAGAGCGCTCTCCTGAAGATCATCATTAGCTGCAGAACTTGGGAGAGCTGCACTAATACACTTACTCGGGAATTGGAAATATGGACTACAAAGATAGATTTACTTACCAGGCCAAACCCAGTCATACTTAGGCTGTTCTAACTCCTCACTCTTTCCAATAACTTCTCCGTTTAGTTGCAATTTCTTACCTCCTCAGTTACTCAGAGCTTACTAGCTGAACTGTGTGCATCAAGACCTATCAGCATAAACACTTCCCCAGTCCATTAGTGTTTATTAGCCGGAGAAAGCACATTAAAAGTAAATTAAGAGTCTCACCTCACCCTGACAGAATCCATTTTAAATCAGGGAATGCTGCTGTTTGGGAGGTCAGCAATGGACCACCTCCTCCTCCATCTCATGTTTGCTGCTTTAGCAAAAGGTCTTACGTAAGGGAGACCACATGTAGCAAAGAGGGCTTCCCGAGGCTCCCTGACAGGCAGAAGCGACAACCTCCTTGAGATCTCTGCTCCAAAACCCAGCAGATGCCATACTAATCACACCACTAGAATTACTTTGTGCAGATTTAGGAACTTACTACTGCAGGGCTCTTTACTGTTTATCTGACTGGAGGATCATATTCATTAGTATTAGGCTGCAGACTTATACCAAGATTTTCAGAAGCAAATATGCAATTTTGAGTATTTTGATATCCTGTACAAACCTGGGTTTTTTTAGATACCCAATACACTCTCTGAAATAATAATAATTAAAAAAAAAATCCTTACTCATCTCTAGGTGTCAAAATAGAGCATTCAAAAGTAGCATAATATTTTCTAAATGAACTACTAACACTTCAACCGAAATTTTCATTCTATAGAAGTTGATGATGTTTGAGAATATTTCCATTTGCCTTGTGTAAATGTACTTTGCAAGTCTTATGTACTAGATTACTGGATATATGCATAAATATTTCTTATCCCTTCCTGTCATCTATCTCTCATCTACATTCCTATATATATTTGAAATGGAGACTCATAAGTAACATATATCACTCAAACCTGGACTTTGTCATTTAATTAAACCTAAACTTTCATTTTAACCTCAAGGACTTGCTTTTGTTCTGATACTAATACAGGACTCATCAGTCCATAAAGAGTAAGGACAGACCAAACGCATCTACTTGCTTTGAGCTTTAACGAGTAACCAGGCTGATATTGCTTTGTCAATTAAACTTCCAGTGAGCGACTGATACTAAAAGCTCATTATAATAAGACATCAAGCTAGGGTTTCACTTCTTTAACTATATTATCTCATTTCTGTTACCTTTGTCTTCCAAACCCTCTTCTCATATTCACTTTTCATTTCATATAATTCAATAATCTATTCAGCAGACAGTGCTGCTTTGGCTTGTACAGTAACAAACATTATGAACTCCTACTGTTGGCCAGAACCTCTATAGGTTGGTGCAATACAAACAAGCATCTTCTTCAACCCATTTCAACCCACCAGGCCATCTTCCTTCGTTTCTTACTGATCACTTTCCACCCAAGTAGAAGTTGGGTGTGATTGCATGCGTTAAATTTTGAACGACTCCTTTTTCCCTCCTGTGCCTTCTGCCACCTTCCCAAAGGCATTTAACAATATCTAGCACACGTTCCAAACGTACCTCTTTCAATATTGGTCCCCTCACCTAAGATGAAAATTTCACACCTTCCATACTACCATCTATTTAAAGGATCACCACCGATGGACAGGACCAGACACGGTCCAGGACTTTAAGAGTTCTCAGGTACGCTGTCTATCGTAACCGAGACTGGTTATTTTCTGTGGGGAGACCACCACAACGGAGAACATCACTATGCTTCTACTCCACCAAGTCCGGGCGGAGCAGAGGAAGAGCGCAAAGATGTTTAAACAGAGCACAAAGGAAGATACAAACAATCAACTCGGGAGGTACCAAGGACACAACGACAGCCTTTCTCAGACGCAACACAAAGCAAACCAGAGGAAGGAATACAGCCACAGCAACACCGGGGACCATCTTCGAGGTGCAAACCAGACAAAGAGCAAGTACGGCTGAATCCCAGACGGCGAGACGGGGCCGAGCACCAGACAGCTGGAAGGCTCACGAGTGGGTGCCCCGGCCCCCAGGCGCAGGGGTGCCCGGCGTGGGGCACGCGTGAAGGCAGGGCAGCCCGGCCTGCAGCCCGCGGGGGCTAGAGGCCTGTGCCCGGCGGGGGACCGAAGCCAACTGCCTGTGTGCGCCTACAGCCACCGGCTCCAGCCGAGTACATATAAGGGCGGCGCGGCCCGGCCAACAAGGCGCGGAAGCGGTTGCCCGGCCGCCGTGCGGAGCGGCAGCCGCCCGCCGACCCCGCGGGAGGCCCGGGGCCGCGGGCGGGCTGGGGCGACGTGGAGCCCAGCGCGCCGGACCCGCCCCGGCAGCGCCGCATGGAGGAGCCTGAGGTGCGGACAGGCGGCGGTGCCGGCCGGGCGCTGGGGAGCGCCCGGCCCGGCGGGCGAGACGACGGCCGCGGCCCGCCCACCCCGCGGGCACCTGGCCTGGGCGGCAGGACAGGCCGGGCCGGGCCGCCGCCAGGTGCCGGGGAGAGGCGGCGGGCGGGGGAAGGGGCGCGGCGGAGGGAGGCCCGGCGCGGCACTCACGTTCTCCGTGTCCCGCTCGTTGACGGTGGGCAGCGGCGTCCGAGTGGACATCTTGTGGGCCGCGGCGGCGGCGGCGGCGCCGCGCCCGGCGCGCTGAGGGGAAGGCCGCCCGCTCTCCTAGGCCGCGGCGGAGGCCGCCGGCTGCCCCCGCCGGCAGCCGGGCGCACACGGCGGGACGCGGGCCTCCTGCCGCGCTGCCGGCCCCGCTAGGCGCCCGGCGCCATGGCCTCGCCCGGCCGACCCTCCGCCCGCCGCGCTCCCGCCCGCCTCGCCGCCGCCGGGCTCCGCGCAGCTCGGCCGCCGGCTCCTCCTCCTCCTCCTCCCTCCTGCCCGCTCAGGTGAGCGGCCGGCAGCGCAGGGGGGCCGCGGCGCCTCCTCGCAGCATCCGGCGGCGGCACCGACTCCTCCTCCTGCCGCCGCTGCCCCGCGCTCCCTTCCCCGTCTCTCCTCTCCCCTCCCCTCCCCTCCCGTCCTCCTCCTCCTCCTCCCCGCCCCCGCCCCGCCGCGCTGGGCCCGGCCCCGCCGGCCAGGCTCCGCCGCGCCGCAGGAAGCGCCGGGCGGTGCGGGCGGGCGCGGCAAACGCGGGCGGGCGGGCGGCCTCCGCCGGCGCCACCGTCCCTCCCGCCCCGGCACCCGTCACGGGTGGCGCCGAGCCGGGCCCAGCCGGGGTGGGGGCCGGCCGGGAAGGCGCGCTCGGCCCGGGCTCGGGCCCGGGCCCGACGTGAAGTGGGCCGCGGCAGGTGTGCTGCTCCGTGAGGGAGGGCGTCCCGGTGCCCCTGGGTCAGGGCCGGCCGCATCTTTCAGCCTGCCGGGATGGGGGGGCCCTCGGGAGACGGCCAGCGGGGCTCGGGGAGTCAGTCGCCTGGGGAGCCCGCAGCCCCCTGCGTGAGGGACGCAGGACGGGGCCCACGGGTGTGCTGGGGCCCGCTGCGGCTTGGCGAGTGGGTTGCCACAGGGACTCGCCCGTGACCAGGAGTCGGCCTTAGAAAGGGTGGTGGGGCAGGCCAGCCCACCTCCCGCACGGCTACGGGTCCACGAGTCACAGACTTGCTGGAGGCTCGTGAAACCCCGTGTCAGCATCTGCGCATCGAGCTGTTTATTTGTGCGCCTGAGCCAGCCAGCCTCCTCTACCTGCTCGAAGCTGAGATCAGATCGACGAGACTCTGTGCGACGCATCTATCCGCTCGTGTCCGACCAGCACGCGGTCCTCGAACGCTTAATCGATGACCTCATGTACTTAAAATTAGAACCATACACACATTTTTGTCTTCGAGAAGTTACTAGTGTTTACATGACAGCGGCTTTTGCTATAAAACCAGCCAAACCCTTCACCAAATTCTAAATCTGTAAAAATAAAAAATAACCTCCCCTGCACCAAAACCAAAACCAATGTGCCTGAATTTCCATTGCAGTATTTTGACAGATTTTTGTAGCTGAGGCTGTAAACATCTTCATAAATGCTGCAAACACAATCCTTGTTCTGAAAGACCTTCCTTCTGAAAAATGGAAGGCATCTGATGGGTCGTATGTCTATCTCCAGGAAGCCCTTAGGTGCCTGCGAAAGTGCATGGATTGTTAGTTATTACCTATATAGAGAGGTAATATATATATATGCGCCTACGTTCATAGGTAAACACACTAAATAGAGTATATTTAGTTCTGGCTGCGTTAGCTCTGGTGTTATTCAAGAGGTGCCCCCAGCTCCTCAGCACTGGTCAGCCTGCAACGGAGTTTTCCAGATGTTTGGGAAAACAGCTTTTCCTCCGTAGCTGATGCAGGCACAGGCAGAGAACATCCCCACGTTGTACAAGGAGTGTGACTGGACTCGCTCTTTGCACATTCAGCATCACGTTGCTCTGAGCAAGCATGATTTGTCTGTCTGGAATGATAGAGGTTCCCAGCTAGTCCTCAGCCCAAAGCCTCCCAAATCCTTGCAAGGGCCTCTGTGAGCTCCTAGCCCTCTCTTCACATAGCTGGCACTACCGACTGCAAGGGAAATTTCAGGGTCCTTCATTTTTCTGGGAACAAAATAATCCAAGATTGGGTTTACTCAGGGTAAACAGCCATGGTCTAGCCAGCATGCTAAAACAAGTTTGTTGACAAACTGGATATTAACCCAGTTTGGTTGCTTAGCTCATCAAAATGCATTCACTTTTATCCCAAATTAGAGCAAGGCTGTGTCTAGGGCTCATCGTGGGGCCTGACTCTGCAACCCTTACTTGGTCAAAACTCCCACTGATGCAAGCCCGTCGTGGTATGGATTTGTGTACGCGCTTGTGGTCAGAGAAGAAAGGAGTGTAAACTCAAACGTCTTCTGAATGTGTTTAGTGGCACCACTGACTAAGGGAAAGCTTAGAAAGACTTCCTGCCCTAGAATTTGAATATGTTTTGGTCAGTAATTCATAGGAAAATGTTGGTTCATCAGAAATTAAAAGTGTAATAATGTAGTAATTCTTGTTATCTGAAGATCTGCTTTGCAGTTGTTTTGGCCATGGTTGTTACTGTTATCATTTTCTTTCACATTAATAAGGTCACTCATTCATTTAATAGCTCAGTTTAATTTTGTTTCATTATTACTACAGGCCTCTTGTCTCTCCCGAGTGAGAAAATGCAGGGACAACGACTGAGGACCTCCGTGGAGGAGAAGGTGACCACAGAGATGGCAATGGGCTGAGGGCAAAAATGGCCTGGAAGAAGGATGCTGCAAACTATCTGAGACCTGCACTAAAATATGCAGAAAGTTATTGCTGCTTCAAGCAGCATGAAGTCCGCCTTGGTGCCCAGCATGAGTCACAGAGCACAAGCAGGGCTCAGACGGTGGCAGCAGCACAGCCTCTGCGGCCGCGGAGGGGTGCAAACAGGAGGCAGCGAGGGGAAGGCTGTCATTTTGGGAAACGAGGAGCCAGCAGAAGCATTTTGCTTGGGATCCATGTTTTGAGGGGCTGGAGGAAGCCTTGGCTCCTCACATCAGAAGCGAAAAGGACAGGCTCATGTCAATAGAAAGCTCTGGGTAGCGGTTGTGATCTTTTACCCCGAGCTCTGAGAAACCTGCACAGGCCCCTGCTCAAGCCTGGGCGAGCACCCGGTTGTTTTGTTCCTGGCTGGTTGTTCAGGCAAAGAGAGAGGATGCAGAGCGCGAGACTTAAGCCCTTACGCCATTGTTATTCTGAAATGCGCTCATTCTCTGCTTTTTTGCCAGAAGTGACATGTTTATTTATGACTAGACAACTTTGTTTAGTGAGGAAACTAAGGTGTCAGTCAGCTTTGTAGGCACTTGTCCCTCCCAAGGGGAGCTCCAGCAGTGAGTCAACTGCAGCTTCCCGGCACGCAGGCAGAACGGACTCATTGCTTTGTGCCTTGTAGAAGCCAAGCCCGTGTGCTGCCTCCTCCTCCACAAAGCCAGCTGGCTGGTGCTTAGGGCCGCTTTTCTTTTTGTTTGCAGGGATGTGCTGGATGGGAGCAGCGCAGCCAGGCGAGCACAGAAACCCCGGTCCCTCCAGCCCGGCACAAGGCCAGCAGCCCAGCTCAAGCGCTCCCTCCGGACCCACCTCGGATGGTCTGCGGTTCATTTAGTGACTGGCCTGAACTTCAGCGCTGGAAGGGTGGATGTTCCACCACCTCAACAGTAACTGAATCCCATCCACAACTGTAGCAGCGGTTTCAGATGCTGACTTGAATGAAACGTTTTCCCACAATTTCCAAATTTAATTCTCAATAGTGAAAGGGTGAGAGGTTCAGAAATAACACAGGATCAGGTGACCACTGAGAAGTGAATAAAATAGAGCAAACTCTTGGTCTTTATTGCCCGTCACTGCAGCAGGACTTCTACTATATTGTGGAAAACAAAATGAAAGACCTGGCAAATATGTAAGAGTAATATACCTCCAGCTGCATGTAATAAGACTGCAATAGCATTAAGAACTCCTGAGGTCATTACAAACGACAGATACAGGGCTCCACAGATTATTTACTTTCATGAGGGACACAGGACAAAATTATATGTACCTGAATATATGTAGACTTTGTGAATATATTATTAGCTACAGTCAAGACTCTGATTTTGCCACAAGAATCATTAGGAAATACAGTTTTGGTGAAAAGTTAAATAAGGTATAATTTCACCCAAATACTTTAAGCCTCCAAATAAATGAGCATTTTATTTTTCATTTTAATGGGAACACATACCTCTTGTGAATACTCTTATCATGTATATGCAAACAAAGGTTTAAATATATTTAACAGGCCAGAATTTGTCTCAAGGTCAGTTGTACTGAAATTTGTCCCTAAATGTAGTTAAGTTTGTGTCTTCACATTTTCTGGGTAAGATTTTTATAGTTTCGATGCCATTATGAAGAACTGCCATAAGAATGTCCATGTGAGAACTTCACATGAAAACAGTAAATAAAAGCAGCATTTGTCACCGATCAGCCTGGATCTCTGGGAGGAGTATAGTAAAATCATAGTACAACTTTGTAGTTACAGAGCTTTCTTGCACATCCCCAGGCCTCTAAAATGGTATCAGCAAATCTATTTCACAGAAGGAAGACTACTTCTAAAACATGTGGGTTGCCAATGGTCCGAAGAAGCTAGTAAGGACATTTGCTCTGTCCCTGGGCATGTCTCTGACGGCCTGAAAAAACAGAAAGGTATTATAAATTGGTCCTACAGTGCTAAAGATCTCTGTACTGGCTCTTAATAATCATTGCTAAAAATAACTAGTTTCGATTGTTTCCTTCAGCTTTGATACCTCATCTTTCTTTTGACGCCCCCAGTCTCTACAGCCACAGCCAACTTCTTCCCACATCTGAAGAGTTTCAAAAAGGAAACTAGCAAGCCGCTGTAGCACTGAGGTAGAACCACAATGAAACCTGGGGCAATGACAACTGCAGGAATTTCAGCCCTTGTTTTCATTTGCTGCAGTCTTTTTTTGACTGTTGTGGCTTACAATAGTGGTTTCAAACTTGCTTTTTAAAAGTCTCATTTTCTCGCTTTCCTTTTTGTAGCTTGAGTTCAGATTAAGTATATTGGCAGAGGAGGTAAGGCTTGAATCATTTTCATGCACCAGCACTGGCAATATCTTTTTTGATATTCTTTTTTTTTTTAAATATTAACATTCTTAGAAAAGACTGTGTATCAGAGAGTAATAATAATGAAAACATAGTGTAGCATGTTGGAAATACCTGTAACGTAATGCAACATCTTGGTATCCCTTTTATCTGAAAATACTTATTTGTTATGAAAGCATGTTAAAGAGTAAAATAACTACTTAAAGCAGGTATTTACATGATTCCTATCACAGCTGTAGCTGGGCTATCACACAAGACATAACGCACCACTGCATTAGACCTGTGAAGCTGGGAAGCTTCCCTAGCTGTTGCTCGGCTGCAGGTCTGAGGAGCAGAGGGACTAAATGGTCTGTCCAGGAACAGAGAGGAAGCCAGGGACAAAGGAGACAGCAGACTCTCTATAAGTAGTCCTTTGGGACCCTCTGGGTACAGATTTAAAACCAGCTTTCGATAACCCCGGGAGATGGGGCAGGATGGCAGAAAGCCTGCAACAAGATGCCTGGTGATCTGCCATTGATCTTCAGAGGGCCATCAGAGACCAGAAGTGGGGGAAGAGTTGGGAAAGGCAATTAACCTAAGTGGTCACAGATGTTCTCACTCTACATCTGCCCTCTGCAGATTTCAGTGGTGTGGTTTCTGTGGAAACAGAAACTCTGTGCTAAATGGAGCTGCTATCCCTGGCAGGATCTAATTTTTCCAAAGATGTATTCTACAGTAGCGCAACAAGAGCTTGTTGATGCAGAAAGGTGCAAAGCTATCCTGCAGCACTGCATATTCTGATCCAAACTAGAAGAGCTTTTGATCCAGGAATAATTTCAGGGTTTGATACGCGTTAATCCAATAAATGACTTTGTAACAGGGAAGTCTCGTAACTGTTGCAAAGACCCTACATAATCCTCAGTGAGTGCAGGGTCAGTTCCAGTGGTCTTTCCTCTTCCCCATTTTAAGGTGACGAAGGAAAGAAAGATTTGAGCTAAACTCCTGACTGCAAGATTTAAGCATGTGTGTATGTCTGTGTGAATGAATATTTTTTTACTTATTTAGGACAACTTTTATTTCATATTTTTATAATACCTTATTTGGTTAAGATACCTTGTTGAGAGGACTGGGTTTCATTTTTTACTGAGTCATTCTACTACTTTAGAAGCTTAAAATGGCTTGGGATGTTGGGTACTTCTTTTTTTTATCTTCCCCCCTCGCCCCCCGCCCCCCCCCCCCCCCCCCAAAGCAGTCCCCCTATTTTGTTTTCTGCTGACTGTACTGAACTGGCAGAATAACCTTAAGAATAACCTTAAAGATAATTGACAAAATGACAGGATAGAATAAAATGTTGGGAGGCAAGAACTGACACAGGCAT
Source organism: Aquila chrysaetos chrysaetos (assembly GCF_900496995.4). Taxonomy (NCBI): domain Eukaryota; kingdom Metazoa; phylum Chordata; class Aves; order Accipitriformes; family Accipitridae; genus Aquila; species Aquila chrysaetos. The sequence continues at coordinate 8,150,714 of NC_044016.1, forward strand.
TCCTGGACTTTTTAACAGTTAAACCACAATGGCCCGTTCAAATGAACACATTACTCCCACAAGAGAAAGTAAATTTTATCCCTCCCAGAATTTGTAGGCGGAACAAAATGGCAAACAACCGCTTACTGCCGTGAGTCGTACTGACCACGTCTTACAGCGGACTGAAGACTAAGCTGAAATCCGTCCTGCCTTCTCCAAGGTTATCAGGAGCAAAGAAAGACCATCTGGACCTTCTGTAACAGCCGCTGAGCCAGAGCTGGCAATAACCTTGGCTGCAATAGCTTCAGCGATGGATTTAAAAGAGGATGAATTCTGGATGTCTCCTTTAAAGAGTCCTAAAAGCATGTAAAATGACCAGATGAGAATGTTAGGCAGCAGGGTTCACTCACTTTGCATTGACGAAATTACTGCACAAAAACAACACCCCGAAGTCAGGCGCAGGGAGAGGAAAGAGGACCTTACTCTGAGTTACCTGGTTGCCCCTAAGATGTGATAACTGACTGTATGAGGCCGTAGTCTGCCACCAGAACCATCGTCTTGCAAAAGCCCATCGTCTTGCTTTCCCAGCCTGTGAAGGGAGGGAGCCTGGTAACAGAGAGGTGAACACGGCAAACAAGAAAAGAAGCACGCTGTTGGATTTTACTTTTTAAGTTAGCCAGAGAAGTAAGAAACAATGTCAGCCTGATTTCCAGAATGACCTAAAAATAAACCCAAAAGGTTTATTTTTAGATGTACCAAGCTATCCAATAACAGCTCAGCTTTACAGCATGTAGGAATAGGATCCAGATTCTGATTTTGGTTATATTGCTGGAAGTTTTCCATTGCCTTCAAAGATAATTAGTAGTTTCACCAAAGTAATTTGATCAGAATTTGGCCATAGATCTATTGTTCCTTGATGTGATGCACTTACATAAGTTTTAATGGAAAAATAATTATTAAAAAAAAAGTCAAAGCAACATACCGATCTACCTCACAACTTTTTTGAGGTTTAAATGATTTAAAGTGTTTTGAGAATGAACAGTGCTATATGTATGCTAAGCATTATTATGCATTATATAAATGCATAATATCAGGCATGCTATTTTCATCTTTCCGCACAGCACGATAATGACGTATCTGCAGTGGGATGAAATGCAACACTATATTTAATAAAGGTTATGGATTATGTTTGTATTTCATGTTGTTTGGTGATATGCTGCTTCTGATATCTAGGTCACTGTTCAAATCTGTCAGGGGTTAACCATGGCCAGTAATTCCTGTCTGACACCTGGTATGCTTCTGCTGCTAGAGGAAAAGTTTTTCCCCTCTGTAACTCATCAACTTAGTTTAGAGCCAGTGAAAATGCTCTGTGATGATGCCAGCACTTACAGGGGTGGAAGAAAATGCCAGTCTTTCTTCTGGGATAACCTATTCAAAACTCAGCTAAGCAGTGTTGGTGACAGTGATGTAAAAATGAATTAAGGACATATAGCTAAAATACTGTAAAGTCCAGCACCTTTTAGGAGCACTAAAAAGCTAACTAAAATATCTGAGAATAAGTTTAGTAAGCTAATGGTTTACTTAAGATAGTAGTTCCTTTTTTTACAGAGATGTGATATGTTTGCAACGAAGTATGGGACAGAAGATCTCACTGGAGCACCAAAACATTTTCCAGTATGGCTTGCAAGTCTGTCTTTGAGAATGCCAAAGTTTACTTCGGTTGCAAAACTGAAATATATATACAAATTTTTCAGGTTAGGTTCTTGTCTCAAGCCTAACTTTTGGCACTGGTTCTGTATTGCCAATATTTGCCTTGCAGAAGTACATTGAAAATCCACTGGATCAAATCTTAAGGCCTTCTGGTCAGTTTTTATTGAGCTTTTACTAGAAAGAGAACTCGCAGTAGTTCAGATCCTGATGGATAAAAAGCAGCTGAACACGCACCCTTCCCTCTGATTTCCATAGCAGTTGTTGCTGAGTAAGGACTGGATGCGTCTCCTGCTCCTGCGTCAGGACTGCTGACATGAACAAGTGGGAGGAAGATCAAGCTCCGGCGAGGACGGACTTCAGGAGCTGGTCCGTTCTTCTTTCACACGGATGGGAGTGTCACAGCGCGCTTTCCTGCCTAATCAGTCTCAACACAGCCTTGCACAACTCAGCCTGTTTTAAGCTTTTAACCAGGGTGTAGGAGTTCAGAAAAAAACCACCTCCCTTCCCCCAAGAAAAATGTAATTGCAAAGATTTGTTTTGATGTAGCTTGTACAGTAAACTTGAATCACTGAAAGTGAACCACACATTTGTGCGAGTATTTTTTCTTTCCCTAATTTTCATTCCTAGTTAGCTATTAATTTTATTTACCTCCTAGAGAAAACACACTAGAGACTGGATCCGACTCCCAGTGAGGCTCATGGTAGAGCTGCCAAGGCCATAATCCCTGGGGCTGTAAGACAGCTCCTCACTGTTGACCACACTGGGGTTATCCCAATATATACCAGCAGACAATCTGGTCCCCATCATTGTTAATGCAGACAGTCCTCCATGTGACTCATCTTATGGGCCAAAGCAAATGTTAACGCATAGTAATAATATCAAAATAGTACACGGAGATAGGTTCCACTCTGATTGTAATTCTGTTACTAGTTACAAGTGCTACTTATTCTTTGTAACACTAATTTGTTTTAATACTACGAGAGAGATCAGGAGCCTAGTGCATTTAAGACTTCATACAAACAACAGCCTTGATGTTACAACATAATCTGCGCTAAAAGCCATGCAGATATGCAACTTCAGTGTCAGGATCATGGTCCTTGCAAGCTCTCTACAACTCTGGTGAAGCCAGCACAGAACGTTCAAATTTATTCTGTTAACAAGCTCAGAATATGGATCTTGATTATTTTTATTACCAGTACGTGGCATGCCAAGATGTGGAGGACAAATGAAAGAGCAGTCTAAAATTCAAATTATGCAATAAATGGGCATAGTAAATAGCAGGGTGAGAATGGAATGTCAAGGGACAAAGCTAAGAAAATGATTGTTCAGTTTAGGGAAGATGGTCCAACAAAACTGACTAATATTTAACGATCACTTACTCACTGTGGAGTAATTTATTGTGACCAGCAATCAGAAAAACACTAGTGAATGGCTAGAGAAATGTACTGACTGGGGCCCTTAATAGAAATTCAAAACAATGCTATCAATGAGTATGGGAATTCCTTGACAAGATGAAAAGGAATATAATCGTATCTCCGGTATTTAGACAGCCTCTTTTACCATGGCATCTGAGCATCTTTCTCATAATATTCCTCATATCCCATGCAATTGGGAAGCTTTAAAGCAGGCCCACAGCAGCAGGCATCCCTGGGAGGGGGACAGGCTGCCAGGGATGGCACAACTGGGATGGATTGTCCTCGCCTGAGTGGCTGATCCTGACCTCCTGCTGGCACAGCTGCTGGCACCATCACCTAGCAGTAGCTCTCCAAGCCTTTCCCATCCCATCCCAACCCATCCCATCCTTCTCTTCACCTTTGCTCTTCATTTCTCTGCAGCAGGACTACTCCACGATCTCAGCCGCCTTTTCCTCTATTCCCAGCAGCGTGGGAGATACAGGAGAAAATGTTGGGAGTGCTTCTTCTCAGGGGAAAGGAGAGAACTGTTGCTTTTTGGAGAGGGAAAGTAAGTAAACTCTTTCTCTTCCTATCCCCATCTGCTTTTCACTGATCTTACCAGTCCTCCTCCCTTCAGACCTGCTCAGTGTAACTACAAAATTCACTTTTACCCATCTATCTTGGGATTCTTGGGAAATCTTATGCCCTTCATACTAACGGGAACAGTAGCATGGAAAGAATAAATGAGGCTATCCAGAAAGTCTACAGTAGAGAGAGACCCAAAAAATTGATCTTCTCAAATGCAGGCTGTTACCCTGGCTACCAAGACTTCCTTTTTGTGGAGCCATACTTTCTACATTGTTAATCCAGGCTTCTCTTTTCTTTTTCTCATATTTTGGGGTCTTGAGTTCAGTAAGAATGTGCTTTTGCTTCCTCTGACAATGTTGATCAACAGAATTTCACTTGCAAGCATATCTAGGTAGTGGGAAAGTTCTGCAAATGCTTGTGTAAGTGTTCATCCTGTTCATAAACTGCATGATTTGACCATCTTGAAACCTTCCTATGGGTTGGAGAGTTGTTCAGACAGGGATTAGAAACAGTGCCATCTTACAAATTAGGCCAAACTATAGGCAGCTGGTATTCTAAGCAATAGTCCTAATGCATAGTTCATGAGCGAGCCATTGGCTGCAATATGTTTGTGTTAGTCATTTATCAAATAATAATGAGCACCGAAGGCTAGATCCTGTAAATGGATGAATGGGGCTGATTCCTGCACCTTGGTATGAGGAATGTGTCTCGAGGCCCATGTTTATGGAGCTACAAATTTGTTCTTTGATCTCTTACCAATAATAAGACTAAAGGAATGCAATTTTTGTTGTTAATATTTTGCTTAACGTTAGTCTCGGGAAAGGTCGTTAGTATTCTATAGCTATCTTGTCAGTCTCAAGGAACACTTCATATACATTAAAGGACACAAATCAATAATTAACATAAACCCCTCCTAATCCTAAAGTCAAATATTAACATCCTCCCTTACTTTTTTCTTTTCTTTTCTTTTCTTTTCTTTTCTTTTCTTTTCTTTTCTTTTCTTTTCTTTTCTTTTCTTTTCTTTTCTTTTCTTTTCTTTTCTTTTCTTTTTTTCTTCTGGTGAATTCCTAAAGAACCCAAGGCTGAGAGTGGTAGAATTTTGCCCAAAGATGACAAAAATAACGAGACAGCCATGTGCCTGCCTGTCTGTGCCCGATTTCAGGCATATGAGTCTGCAGTAAACTCAAACCTTAAATATGCAGGGAAGTGCTTTATGATGTGTCATAATCCTGCAGTTTGTTCTATTCAAGAGAAGGTTCAATACCTACTACCTATAAAACAAAAAATTTTGGGGACAAAAGGTATTCTTCTCTGGATTAAAGCTGATTCTTCCTAGAAGTCTGTAAAAAAAACCTAATTGCCATTTATAGAAACAATTCCATTGATATAATCCTTTAAAATATGCCTATTTAATTATTCGTAAAATTAAATATTGTTAGATGTTTAGGAAACTGAGTTATGAACCTGTACCTAAATTCCTGTAGTAAAAGCTCAGTTTTCATCTTGCAGCATTAACATTTAGAGCATTTAAAAAGGTGCAATAGTGCCACATGTTCAAAGCAATTCCAAATTCCAATGAAAGTGTAACATCATGCTAAACAGTTATAAAGTTAAATATATGTGCATAGTTTTTTAGGTATAGGCATAAACTTTTTTTTTCAAATGTCTACGCACATCTGAAAATGGTACCTATCACTATATATTTATGCCTGTATGCATAATAAACTGCGCACCCATAGACACACTAGGTACAGGCATATAGATAGTTCAGATATGTTCCCAAGGCATCTTCAATTGCTGACATTTTTGTCAGTGGGAAGGAACGTGATCTTTCATAACAATGAAGTAATTGTTTGTTTTCTCCTTGCCATTTTGTTGCAGGAATTAGACACTTTGGGTTACTTATTACCATGAGATAATTCCTGCCGGTCTGCTGAAGGCACAAGCAAGGCAAAGTGTTTCCTAATTCCCAGAAGGCATGCGTTATCTCATCGTAACACACACACACGTTGCAGTGTGACATTTCTTCTTGATACAGGTAAATGGACCATACTGTATCCAGGATACGGCTTTGTGCTTCCATTAAAATCTCACTTGCTTTTCCATACTTGCAAAATACTTTATCAAGAATATGTGGAATAAAAATTTTGCAGAGCGCTTGTACCACTGCAATGTCAATAAAATCCAGAGAAAGACTAAACAGAAACATACAACTGCTAAGACGCTGACATTTAGGTGAAAGTTGCTGTCTTTACTCTTGCGCGTGTGGGAAAGGATATTGATAATCTCATGCTACTGATGGGCAACAGTGTGTGGATAACTGTCTTAAAAGATAGTGAATATAATGGAAAGATACTATTGCTAAATGTTTTCAGGATGTTGCTGTTGTGGCCTGACTATAACAAGGTTTCCTAACATCGGTCAGCAAATCAGATGAAGAGCCTTCTGTAAGTCGTCTTCTCCCTGGCTGTCTGTATTTCTCTATATTCTGAGTCAGGAATGCATCCAGGATGCATCCCAACTTTCACATGGCTCCTTGTACTGTTGGTTCTGCAGTTAGGCACTTAGAAAGATGGACAACTCTGTGCGGCGGGCAGCCATCTTGTGTCACATCAATCGCCCTCCGGGCCAGCTCTGACTTATTTTTCCACACATTGGTTTACTCTGAGGCAGACATTCTCCATGCTGCTAATTTCTGCTCAAAGGAGATGTAAAATCTCCCTTGTACAAGATGCAGGAGAAGGAAATAAAGGAAGGCAAGCCCCCAAATCCATTATTAATTTCTGATTGCAGCATATTTTTCTCAGTTCCCCATAGCAGAGTCTTATTCCACTACTCTCAGCTCTTCATTTGAGTTTGAAGTCCACTGAGATCAACATACAATGAATGTGGACATGAGAGGACAGATTAATGAAGGACTAGAGAGAGGACAGTGAAAACGGCCTACTAATTATTGCACTTGGGGATTTTCTCCAGAAACTAAGGTCCTTCCAGATTCCCTCTAGAAAGGAATTTGCAGCCACTGAGCACACAGTCTTTGTGTCAATAATTTATTGTATACTGCCAATGAAGCGATACAACTCTTTCTTTATGTACAATTAGCTTTTACACTTGCAAATAGTCATGCATATCATATTATAGATGTGATCTTTAAACCCCAAGTTCTTCTCTGTTACAGAATCATCAACAGAGGAATCTCTTTCTTTTATTAAATGGGGACTTGGATATGGGAAAATTCTCCACGGGGAACTCCCATATACCATAAAAATGATCACAAACCTGGTTATCTTCTAAATATGGTCATAAATAATCTCTTCCTTTTTGTTAGTAAAAATCCCCCTGATCAGTTTGGGACATTAACAGGCAAATTTTTAGCAATAGCTCTTGGTGCTTCCAATGCTTTCCTTCAAGAAGAAGGAGGAAAAGACATTTGGATTGGAGGGAACTCGAGAGGCACGCTGACTCGGACAGAGTTAGATGCAGTAGCAAGACCAACATGAAAAGCAGATTTTTTGCTTGTGGTTTTCTTTTTCCACAAAGTTGTCTGTGGGACTAGCTCCCCTACGGATGTATTTCTCAAGATGACAGCCTCTGCTTTGCGTCTGTTACATACGGAGCTGAACATGGGCTCTGAAGTTTGAAACTGGGTTTCCAGTCAGTCAGAGTTCACGGAAGACTTGGGATTTTGGCTTGGTTTCATAGCTAATTACACAGGGTAAGATCCTGGCTGCCTTGAAGTCAATGGCACAAATCCCACTGGTTTCATTGGGGAAGAATATCACCCCTTGCAGTTTAGAGGTCAACTACAAAAAAAAAGAACTATGATTCTGACTATACAGTAATTATATCATCTTTATTCATGCCCATGCTTGTCATGCTTTTAGTCTACGGGATCTATCCATTTCCCTTACTATATATTTATAAAGGTTTCCCTGCGTACCTCTTTCTGGAGCTCCTGTGATCTGTCCAAGGGGTGAGATCTTCAAATCCAAAAGACAGAAAGACCACTAGGAAGCGCATAAGCTTGTGGTAAAATGCTGATAGCATTCTGGCACTTAAATTCCAAATCCCAATGGAGTCACAAGACAGATTCCATTTCTTTTAATTGTCTCTACATCAGTTCTTTTTAGTGCTTGAGGAGGACTGGACACCATCAGATGAGACGTGCCAAAAGTGTTCGTCAGAACAAATTGGCAATAATCTTCTGTGTAGCTATAATCTTCATTTATTTTTATCATCACGTCTTCCTCAAATACTCCTGGCCATATATGGTATGAACTTTTTGCCTTTATTCAGGAATTTCCTTTTCAATTTCTCTTTTTCTTAAGGCATCCTGTACTAGGACAACAAGAAAAAATTCTGGAGTGTGATCCAGTCCCTCACATTCATATCTGATAAACAGATGGTTCTGTGAGCCTCAGGCAGTGGAGGAATATCATCACATTTATAGAGTTTTAGTGATAACTCAGATAGTTACTCCAAAACATCATATGTTACACCAATATTTTGCACCAACTGAGTAATGTGGAGTGTTCTGCCAAGGCTCCTCGGTGTGCTTTCTCACAGCTGTGATGCTGTCAGCCCAAAGACAATGCTTGCAGTGAGGAGCCCAGCGCTCCCACAGATGCTCAGCTGTCTTGAGGCTGGATCTCAGCCAAAAGGCTCCTGAAACATTTTCCATGGGCTACATCCTAATGTATATTGCCTGTGCATTCATACAGTTCTTTCTAACGGGAGGATGGTTTGCAGGAAAGCTGCTGGGTGGGCTTATCGTCCACTCTGGAAGTGCGTAAGGCAGAGGTCCTGTCTGTAGAATTAACATTGCATTATTTTCTATGACAACTATGAGTTTACACATAGATACTGTGTTGCATTACTTTGCTCAAACCTCATTAAACTATGTGCCGTTTAAAGGCATCCGTTTAAAGAACCCAAGCCATGATGGCTTATAGTATCCTCCTTGTTGATCACCACTGTGCTGACATAGCTATGACCTTGCTTGACTGAACGGCATGGTGTTCTGTCAAGACAGCCCCTGGTGTGATAATATGTCCTTTCGTTGTGCACCTGGTGGTTTCTCTGGCAGTACACCGTGGGATGGCCACCACAAAGTATAGGGGCTGGGGGCTTGGAAATTAATGTCCCTGCTTCTTCTGTACTTCTCTAGGTATTGATTATGAAGAAACTGAGCAAGTACTTCAGCAGAGCATCTATCTGCAACAGCTTTGCTCAGTGCAGCACCACTTTGGGTGCAGTGGTGGGTGCAGCAGGGTACAGATGCAATCCTGCGGTCACCAACGAGACCAACTATTGCACAGGAGAGCTAAAAGCTCCACTCACATCTGCATCAGCAACAGGCACACACACAGAGCTCCTCTACAAGTTTTGCAATGACTGATCAACTGTGGAGGTGGTCGTTAAATGAGCATTTGTGATTTTGTGAGAAGGTTGCTGCTGTATCACTTAATAAGACATAGCAATGCAAAGAAGTTTATTAGTTGCACTGCACTTCAAACAGTTTAGAAAAAGTCCTTACTGACAAGTGGGCTTTATCAGATGCCTTTAGCAGGTGACACATTAATACTTTGATTACTAATAATAACATAAAAAATAAGATGACCGCACAAAATTAAATCACGTACCCCAAGTCACAGGTTCCTTATTTGGTGAAGAGGTAATTTATACAAACCTAAGTCCCTTTTACACCCTTCATGCAAAGACATCATCAGTGAGAATGGTTATTTCTTAGTGGATTTTGACATATGTCAGTTCAGTGCTCCATATCATTATAGAAAAACACCTTGCCTTATGCTTCTCTGCTTTCTAAAATTTTTTATCTGTTGGTTGGACAGGAGAAAACAGTGGTCTAATTCTGAACTATGTGTTTGCGGTGTGCTATGAATATGCTCTGGAATAGCTGAAGTCAGTTGCAACGCTGACGTTTCTTAGCATTGTGAGTCTGTCATGCTAAGTGCCTGATGGTTTTTGCACATTTGTGAGTGTAAGATTAAAGATGCTGAAGGACTGTGGGGAACAGCAGGTCAAGAGATCCTCTGGAGATATGTAAGCCAAAGAGGGTATGTTGGCAAGCTGCTTCGTGTGGTCAGGGAAACAGGATCAGGGAGGCATTATGCTCCCATGTAGAGACCAGAAAATAGTTGGAGGGAAGGAATGTCGTGTAACCAAGAATATGTGTTTGCATTTACTCATAGTTGGAGTTAACAGCATGGAAGAATATTATGCTATTTATAGGCGGTACTGCAATGAAATTTTGCAACTGAGTGGTATCAGAGTAAGTTTATTATGTGATAAATAATAACAGTAATAAATGTAAAAATATAGGTAGCACATTGTTTCTTGAATAACAAGCCCCTGGTGAACTGACCTTTTGGTAATTAGGTAGGTAAGTAATAAAGCAAGCAGGCGGTGTAAAAGTTAATTGAATACAAATAGGACCTCCACTGGAAAAGTGCTAGAGGTCTGCAAACCACAGACCACAGGTTAAGAATGACCAATGTAGGTAATGTATTTGTTCCCATCCAACTTCTGGGGGGGGGGTAGGACTGCACATTGCATGCGATGGGAGGGCCCTCTAATTACCCCTAAATGGTGTATCTTCTCCAGAGCGCAGTACTCCAGGATACAGTCATTAGAGCTGATCACAAAAGAAGTTAATCCATGACATTCCTCCCCTGCAATGCCTGTGTCAGGACTCTTTCCAGGGCAATGAGCTCCATTTCAGTCCTCTGAGGATTCTCCGGGAAATGCTTTAGGGCCTTCTGTTGGGTTAGGTCCAGTAGTTGCTGGAACAGATCCCTCTCTTGCTCCTTTTTCTTTTTGAACTACATGTTGACCATTCATTCGTGTGCACTATTTACTGCTTTGGGGAAGCAGTGGCATCAAAAAGCCTAAAGCAGATTTAAAAAAAGAGGAAGGGGTTTAAAATTATACTTTCTTAATATCAGTCTTCATGCTAAATGCAACAAAACTGCTCCCTTAATGCTACCCCATCTTCAGTTCACACTCTGGAGTCCAGACAAGGCAGTAAAGTTTAATCGAAATTGCTTTCGCTTGCTGTAGGTCTTCATGTGGCAAAGCTGAGATGCTTTGGAACATGGCAAGACAGGGGACAATTAGCTGGGGGGGGCTGTGGTGGCTCATGTAAATAGAGGACATCAGTCAGCAGGTTAGCAATTCCATTGCACCCCGTGTTCTCTTTGTACAGGAGGATATTACAGCCTCAGGAATCAGAAAGAGCTTTGCAAGGGTCTTGTGCAAGAGAAAGGACTTTGTCACGACAGTGGTCCAGTGGCTTTGGTATTCCTCTCTGGGCTGGGTTCTTGTGCAATTTTCAGCCCTGCTGGTTTGTGCAGCTCTGGCTGCTCTCATAAATCTCCTCACTGAATCCCAATGCATACACAAGATCAAAGGAGCTTGCAGTAGGTTTTATGCTGTTTGTTTGGCTGTCTTCAGTGCCTGTGCTGCAGCCTTGGGTGCTTTGCGAATAGATAACCACCACGTAACATTCAGAGCCTCTGCCTGATACTTGCAAAAAGGTGGTCTAGGTTGTCCTTGGGTAATTCACCTGGAGGTCTCTAGCTTTGCCTTGGTAGAGCGGCCAGCGCGGTGTATTCATTATTGCCTATTTGTCTTGAAAGTGTTCTCTAAAGGTGTCAGCATTCTGGTGGTTCATCTAAGAGAGGCCGCAAAGGTCTGTACGAGTGCCAGTAAAACCTTATCTCTCAGAAAAGGCATACCACGGCATAGTTGCTACAGTGCTGGTAGTGACTTTTCTTTAAAATATCAAATAGTAGTAAATTCATACATAATATTCCAACCTGGGGTCTTTATAGACCCTAAAACGAACCCCATGTAAAGTGCTGACCCCAAACCCTCTAGCTCCTAATCTAAGTCTAGCCTGGGAAACTTGGCAAGTCCCAGCCCTAACCACAGCTTGCCAAGGCTTACATACCACAGAGCTGTGAGGTGTGAGGCGTCAGTGACTGTGGCCTATACTTGAGCCCACAAGCTGTAGCGACAGTTGTAGGAAGCAGAGGTATGGAGAATGTGGTTCTAAGTATAGAAATTCTGCAAGACCATTAAGTTTTGCTTTCTTTTGGTAAATCGTTCCTGACAGTAACTTTCTTATAAACCTTGCATGACGCACCTGCTTGCTGCTCTGTTAGTTTTCATTTTACCTCTGAAAATTGATTTCAAACTCTAAGACATCACAAGAAAATTCAGCTTTGCTCCTTAGCACCATTGCAGGACTGCAATCTATCATTTCGTATTGCTGCTTGTGATGGTCACTAGCCACACACTGCAATTTTATAGTCTGCACTTCTGTTAAAAGAGCAGCTAGTTCTGATTTCTTCACACAGAATATTTGCATGTTTATAGCAACCTGCTCCCTGCCTCTCTGTGTGAAAATACAGGTTCTGTAACCTTCTGTACAGCTATTCACATTCTGAGTGTTTTCTGGAGACTTAAAGCTATGTTATCAATGCACACATCTCCTATTCCAATCTGAAGGGTAGAACTTCGCTGTTTTGTTAAAATCACAGATTACCTGTATACACTATACTTTCCCTTAAAATCACTCATGCAGCTACACTGTGTAAGTTATAGGGAAATTGGTGTGGGCTGGTAATGAGGTTTCTACCACCATGTCAGCCAACCTTGTCTGCAACAGTGGCCTGGTTTGCATTCTCAAGCTGGAAGCGATAGTATACCAATACGCAGAAACACCTAACTTCATTTTAGCGACCGTAAAGGGGCCCTTTCAATCTCTTCTGCAAAAATGAACTCTGATTATCATTTGATGAAGTAATTTGATGAATATACAGAGTTATGGAAAGAAAAAATATTGTAGCAATTATCTTTTGCCAGATGATTAATACAGTGGAAGAGGGTTAATTAGGAAGTAGAACAAGTCATTACAGAAATATATATCATAGAAACATCATTTTCAAGTGTTGTTGGTCTCTTCCAACAGCATCGTGTAGACAATTTTAACAGAAGAAATTAAGACAAATAATAAGCAATTACTGCTAGAGGTGAGCAACATATCAGTCTCTTAAAAATACCACTGACTGACTTCACATTCCAGAGACTCCACATAGATCATTCCCTGGATAGTGTTATGAATCATCTGCCCATCCCAACATTTTGTTCGAACAACAACTCTACGAGTCATCTGATTTGTCAGACAACTGGATGATGTTAAATTTCTCCTCTGCATCTCACTTTGTACCCCCAAGGCTGAGAAAATGAATTGATTTTAAAATGGGACCTATTGTGCCAAATTTCCTGAGCGCTTCAAATGAATACTCTCGCTTTGTCATGACTAATGCGTTCTCAGATTCTGAGAACATGTCCGTGGCTTGCATGCTTTCCTTTTGGTTGAATAACAAAGAACCTCCATTCATAAAGAGATCTTTCAAGAATCTTCTTGTAAATCAATCACTGGCAACTGAATAGTCAGTCTTCTTGGTCTTGTCAGTTTTTAATTAAAAAGTTACGCCAACAAGTGATGACAGACATGAGCAGCACAGCCTTCTTCAGAATGTCCAAATATGTCTGAAGGTGAGCACGCGGGACAGGTTACTGTGCCACTCACAGAATACCAGCTGAAAACAACCTGTCATGTATATGTATATGCCATGTTGTAAAAAATAAACATTAGAAGACAGATTTTTTTTTTAGTTCTTTGTGATTTGTGTATACCCAAAATGTGCTCTCTAACTTTTTGCCCTAATCCAGGCCTAGATGTAGCCCCAGAATAAACAAGGCAACTGTACTAACTCTTGCATCATTTGATGGCATGACATCAGCATTCACTTGGTGGTGCTAGCTTACAAGGAGTGAGGGAATGATGGCTCTATGTTTCTGTCCATATATTCTCCTAAAAAGCACTTTACTGCTTGGATTTTAAATTAATTAATGTGTTGGAGGAAGGAAGCCTCTGTTACAAAGCTATCCAGCACTGAGCGTGTCCTTCCCCTCACATCACCTCCTCCTGGTGATTTTAACCAGTGTGTGAGATGTATTGACACACATCCTTACAGGATGCCAACGGATGTTCATGCAAAACTAGTGAAGACCTAGAATTGACAATCCAGACACTATGAGGTGAAAGGAAAGCAAGGCAGTATCATTTAGAGGTTAAATCTTCTCAGGCTGCCTTTCAACTTCATAAAGAGGGAAAAGGAGAGAGAAAGGACAATTCAGTTTAAAATTGTTTCTTTCAAGGCCGGTAACCTTAAAAATAGAGAGAAGAAACCTACTGATTTGGGGCTTGTGAAATCTTCTGTCCCTAGACTCATAACCCATGTAGTTTTCTTCTTGGTCAGGAAGCAGGGATTAAGGAAATTGGACCACATTCACAAGAAAACTTGAGGCTTATTTGGAGACTTTTTTAATCTTTGACCCCAAATATGAAAGTTTACATTTTTATCATTCAGTTAGTCAACTCCGGATTACCTAAGATACAGGGACTTACTGAGGATTTGTAGAAGTCTTTTCAAAGGGCTTTGGTTTCTACACTATCAAGTAGTTCAGGCTGGCAACTTCAGAATTCCCCACTGGTTTTGGTTTTGTTTTATGTCCAGAGGAGCTTCATACAGCTTAATATGAATGTTATTATTTTGCTTTGCATTAATAATTCAATGTCTTAAGAAAATGCCATGATTTTGTCTATTTTTATCCTTCCATTCTTTGCAGCAATGTCTGAGAGTAAACTGGAAGAGAATAGAACAAAAAAAGATCAATTTTCTCAACTTTATTTTATCCCAGCACATTGCATAGCTTTTATTTTCTCACTTTTTATGGTATTCCACCTGCATTGCCAGTGAGGGCTCAGTCCTACCCATGGATCCAGCAGTATTGACTACTGCAGTTATGTGGTACTTTATTCTCTCGACCTTGTTTTCCTTGCATTCTGAGTACACAAGGCAGATCATGGCCTTAAAATTTAACTTTCTGCCTATTCTTTCATTGCAAGAAGATCCTTTTAGACTGCAAGTTTCCAGCAGTGCTTGATGCTTGGTGCACCAAGTATATGCAGTGCATATATGTGAGGAACATTACTTGCATGGCCCAGCATGTTTTATGGCTTATAGTATTTGAGAAATGTATTTCACTGTAGGAAAGGCAGAACACAATGTTAAGCAGGCAGGCAGATCTGCTGGGAAAGCAAGCAAAAATATTAAAAAGAAAAAAAAAAAGGAGAGAAAAGGTAAAAGACCAAATCAATGCTATGTAGTTAACAACTCCATAATGATCAATAAAACCCTGCACTTCTCAGAGACAGGCAGGGCAACCACAAGAACATTTACAGAAAAAATTCAATAATTACAGATCAAGAAATAACATGCTTATTCATAACTTAGTCATTACAAACAAGTGATGTATTTGTAGGAAGAAGCCAAACATACTCCCCTCCTCCCAATAAATGATTCTGCCCCTCTTTACATAGCCAGTAACTTCCCAGACAAAGAAATACTCGTCCATATCTACCATACATTCTTTTCCTGAAGTTTGCATTATTGCTTAAAAAGCCCATATGAAACACTTTGGCTTGACCTCTAGCTTCTAGACTTTTCTGTAACTTCTCTCATTAAGAGGAAGGATAGTACTGTGGTTAAGGTATGGCGTTTGAGCTCAAAATGTAGGGGAGCAATCCCCTACAAGTTATCCAAGGAGTCCTTTGGCAGAGAGCTGTAGGGCTTGTTTTCAGACCTGGCTTCTGATTTTTTTTGTGTTTGGTTTTGTTTGCCCAGTTGGAGGCCTGGCCTTTAATGCCTTCATCTCCATATGAAGTCCATGGGACCTGCAGTTTTTACCGTGTGCAAATCAAGATCAAGATGCTCCCAGAACAACCAGAAATGGCATATCCCCGAATTAGAAGCCATGCTTGAAAGTCAGGTTTTTAATCTCTTTGCGATAATTCAGAATATCTAATTTAGGTGGCTGGGGACCTAACTGACTCCATATGTGCCAAGCCAGAAGCTTAAAGTTTGGCAGTGTGAATATGTAATCCCCTGTAAAATGGGATGCTGTCCCATCGCAGAGGGCACCGTGAGGTGGAAGCCCTGCATGCTTTTGAAGTGCTCAGACACTCTCAGGTGTACATCAAAGACATTCTATAGAAAAAGTAGAATGGGGCTCTGATGAGCCTTCAGTTATGCCAACTGCAGGCACAGAGCAGTACGCTACCAACTTTCCCCTGACAAAATCCCTTGAATAGGCCCCTGTTTAACTATGTCCAGAAATCACACCACCGTCAATGTCTTTATGGCAGGGATAAGGAATGATGGTGGGTAGCCAAGCAGAAGGTTAATATATTAGTATTAGAGGCCTGATTCTCATCCCTTTTTATACTCGTTCAAACCAAGAGAATCTCTCCTGAAACTGATGGATTTGCCTCTGTGAAATTTCTTCAGTGGAAATGAAAAACAGGCTCTGACTGAGAGAGACTCCTCTCCTCAGTTTCACATGCCAGTACATAGGCAATAGATAGTGACAGCGAGAAAGAGCTTAAGTTCGGTTTAATCCTCTTAATGACTTATTATATGTTCTAGCGAGCTTGATGTCATTTTGGGATATCATCCAAGACTAATAATAATTATGATACTATCGCACGAAGATTGGCTTTTACCCTTACCAGAGCCCAGTGCAGCAGCAAGGAGGAGAGAGAGGAGAGAGGAGACAGAGACCCTTCACAGCTTTTCCCTGTCCATGCTGTGCACAGAGATTCAGGGAAAACTCACTCTGTCTTCTGCAACACAGACAGGCTTTGGATAAGGGTCAAAGAAAGAATAATGGCAGCGCCAGCAGCTATAACTCTGCCAAATCCCTTCCTGATGTGGGATTTACAAAGGTTATCATGGACTGGGGAATAATTTCAAAGGACTTCTTTATTGCTATGGCCTGGGGCCAGGGGAATAAACCTTCTGGAGCAAAGGAGGATTCCCTTTACCTTAGGCTATTCATTCTAACTGTGAACACAGAGCAGAATTGGACCTACCAGTCTCTCTCCTCCAGAGGATCCCCAAAGTCTCTTCTCACAGTACCGAAAGAAAATCAGCTGCTTCTGGAGATGGAAGGATTAGAGCTGAATTTGCCACTACCCAAAGCACATTGTGTAACACTGTGGAGGGAAAAGGCTGGGCCAATGTCAGAGGAAATACGTGCTCCTATAAAAGCAGTACCAGGAGAGAGAAGCCAGGAACTGATTTCCAAAGCCCCATGTGAAACTCCGAGACAAGACTACAGAGATCTATTTTTAAAACTTAACAGATAAAATGAACAGTTAAAATGGGGATTTTTTAATTCTCTGGAGTCTGTGGTCTGAAGCAAACACCTCGTCAGCTCTTTTGAAAGTCCCAGCCTTCATTTTTTAAAATTACTTATATTTCTTAGCAGATGGTTATTACTTTCTCTGAGTTAGACATCATCTAAAGCTCAGTTGGGGCCGTTAAATACTGAACTTTCCTCTTCCTAAAATCAAGGTTCGAGTGCTCCAGAGTAGGCACAGTTGTACTGAGGCAACAAATGGGAAACTCCTGGAGAAGGTGTTCAGTGCTGGGAAACCACTGTCGCCAGCAGGACGTCCTCAAGGGGTCTGGCCTCATTAGAGCATTTCTATTCCTTTTTTTCCCCCAGTCCCTCGTTTCATTGAACTCTGGAGACTGCTGGATCCCCATGGCTGGTAGAACTCATTATATGCCTTTTTTTGCTTTCTAATGGAGATGTTGTGAGCTTGTGTAATCTTTGTGTCCCAGGCAGGTTGACATAGTTGTGGTTTATAAATGAAAGAAGGCTGGAAACTTTCTTTCTTTGCTGTTGTTAGTCAAAAAACTACGGCACAGTCACCCTGTTTTGATTGTGCCCTACCTTATAGCATGACAGAAGTGCTCAGAGACTGATTTCTGGTTTACTGTGGAATACAATAAGCCCAAATTTTTTCCCCCTATCCTTTATTTATTTTCCTGGTCTCTTCTTTCCACGACAATCACAACTGCCATCATTCTTTGCCTAAAAAAAATCCCCAGCCAGTCAGGAAACAGACTGAAATCCTGGGAGTGTCCATATGCTGCTGTCAGCTTTAATGCACAGCCTTTTCATTGGCATTAAAGCTTGGGATCACGCGGAGCTGATCATCACGGATGGAGGGCAGGGTATGAATGTGCGTGTGCAATCGCAGGACTTATGCCTCAGTCAGTGGGAATACAAAGCCCATCCCCAGGCCATTATTCATTCCGAGTCCTGCCTTTTGATCAGTTAATTAGGACTTACTTTTGGATGATGCTAAGTACACCTAAACTCCAAGTAACTTCAATGGAAGCTAAGACCAAGCTTTCCAAGCGCTGAGCACAAAAGAATAGCAAGAAAACCTACCCCTGACCAGGTCTCACTGCTTGGTTGGTTCCTTGCTCAAAAGTGAGCTTGTTATACAGCCTCAGAGCAGATCGTCTTCTTGTCTTACGTGGTAAGACTGATGCAGAAGAGGGTTTCTGCTACAGATTCCAGCCTGAGCAGCTCCTTCTTGGAATCGCTTCTGAAAATGAATTTACAGCTTCAAGACTACACCTGCACAGGAGATGCCTGTGGCAGTCAGTAGGGAATGTGGCTAATTAAATAGGAACAGATTTTCAAAGATTACTTCATCCAAGAAGCGAAAGCTAATAATTATATGGAACAAGATGATTACCTGGAACAAGATGATAAAACTGCTAATGTTCCTGTTTATAATATGCCTGTGAAGCTTCTCTGTTAAAGCTGGGCTGCAATGCATTACAATTTATTGTCTACTAATACACTAAATAATGCTGCCGGTATTCTGTCAGAATCGTGCTTTTCTTCCAAATAAAATTCCACCTGGAACTGACCCGTCCAACTAACTCCCACAGTTTTCCATGGTTTATCCTCACCTGGGAGGAAGGAAGGCTTAAGAAGGGAGAACTCTGCTTTTGTATCATATATCAAATATATCCAGGAACTTTGGTAGATGTTGAAGGATAGGTCCCTTCTCTACAGGAGGGACCCCCCACCCCCATTTCTACTAGACAGCAAGTTGCAGTCAGCGGGGTAGATCTGCAATCCTGTGCCTCCTCTTTTGTGTGACAAAAATGTGCTGATGCAATGGCCACAGCTACCCCTCTCTCCTGGATTTTGTTTCAAAAGGAGAGCTCTGCCACTGTGTGCGCACGGTCAAAAGCTACTGGAGATCTTTTGTTCACCGTCAGCCGGAGGTGTGATTGCAGGGTGTGCCCGGTGCATGAATCCAGCCATTACACACACAAATATAGCAGTTAAAATGTTGATATTTGATCTATCATTGCTGAGTTAACTCCTCTGACCTCTCTGTGGCAGAGTCCCAAGCTCTGTGCAGGCTCCGCTCTGCTCTCCACCCAGCCTCTATGCTTCTTTATTTATATTCACATTTTTTCTACCTTTCTCTATTGCTTTTAAAGAAACCAGAGATTCTGGAGAATAAAATAGCAGCTTATGAGAGGTGCCTTTGTGTCGTATCATGAGTATAGCTCAGTACAAGTGCTGTCAAGACTCAACAACAGTACTCCCTGTATTTTACCGATGACCCTCTGCAGAACATTAAATTACTGCTTGTCTGAAAGCTAACTCTTCCTGCTGCTTTACCATCTCCCACATCTTCCCTGAAGCCATTTATAATGACCTCTGCAGGTTGGCTTCAAAAATTTGAAAGCATCTTGTCATCTACCAGTGTAAGTGGCCTTGATGCTGCAGCTCCACACCCATGTGAAACCCCCCCTTGAAGTGAATCTTGACAGTGGGGCTCAACATCACTGGGGTTTCAAGGCACCACTTAGGTCTTTGGAAATTTTTTAATTCTTTCAATTTCCATGAGACAGTTCACATCTTGAGAGCTAAGTAAGATTTGAAAAGGCTTCTTAGATCAGGACTTAAGGCTTTACCTGAGACAGTATCTCAGCATTGGGACCTGCATTTCTTTATGGCATTTAGCGTGCCTGCGTAAAATCTACAGGCAGGGATCCCGGAGTCTCTGTGTTTATAGGGCTGAGCAGCCTATTTCAAGTTAAAAAAACTTTGATAAATAATGGCTCTGTTTCAGTTGCTGTTTGTTTTTAACCATTTGTGCAATACCTCAAGCCAACTGGCAGGATTAATAGGTTAACAATGCTATAGTAATTAATATCATAAAATTGCTTTGAAGGAGGGAAGAGCTAATTAACTATGAAGCATTAATACTCCAACTGACAGAAAACCCAAGGGAAAAAGTCTACAGTGTAATTAAGAGAGAATACATTTTTCTTCCTGCCCTACTGTCTCCCCATTGTCACAGTCACTAATGACTTTTGCTTTGCTTTCTGATAGCTCTCCGGCAACCTATGCCACACATGAAAATACCCAGAGGTAATGTGTATTATTTTTTCTTTCTCGACCTTTTTTTCTGGCGATACCCTCCATGCAAGCTATGAACTCTCCTCTTCCCTTTCCTACTGTGAAATACTCAGGAAGGAGCTTCTTGCTTACCTTCATGGGAACGGCCGTGCTGGTTAAGATCCAATCTCCAGCCGTCAGCAACACAGGCACGGCAGGAGAACAGGGCATGCCGCAGCAACCCTTTCCATTCTATACTTTCCCTTCCTACTGTACATCCCACATTTTTCCTGTGAATGTCAGATGACTCACTGATTTATTACAGCCTTTTTTTTTATCTAGTTGGCAGTCAATCTGCTTCAAACCACACTGCATTTTATTCGTTTGCCATTCTCTAATAACAATCCTCAAGAAACAAACAAACAAAATGACAAATTATAGACAATTAAGAGGGAAAAAAGTTAACAAATATGTGCTTGCTTCTATAAAATTCTAGCTGTCCTGAGACGGGGTTTGAAATGAAAGCTGACTGCCCTGCTTTTTATGTTTGGACATTCAAACACCTGCACAGCAAATGTTTGTGAAGGTGCCCCCAAGTGAGGAGCTGGGGAAGGGCACAAGGAGAATTGTCAAAATAAACATCACATAAGGTGAAAATAGCTACCTTCTCACTGTAAAAATATCTCCATGCTAGAGTTTGGGCTGAGTTAACTGAATGGTATCCAGGAAACAAATGTTTATAAATGTCTAAACCAGAATTTACAAACATGCAATAGCAGCTTCAGTGAACTAGCCATCAAAAACTAAAACCTTTGTCCAGATGAAAATGCTTTAATTACATCAGTATAATTGAAAGAGTAGAACAAACAAACTAATAAAACCCAACTGTAACAC
Organism: Aquila chrysaetos chrysaetos; assembly: GCF_900496995.4. Taxonomy (NCBI): domain Eukaryota; kingdom Metazoa; phylum Chordata; class Aves; order Accipitriformes; family Accipitridae; genus Aquila; species Aquila chrysaetos. The sequence continues at coordinate 8,171,662 of NC_044016.1, forward strand.
TGAAGCATTTCCACAAATCTAGCTTATTCCCTGGTCAGAAGTATTTTCATGCATCTGCAGCAGTGATTATGCCCAATTATTCAGTTTAAGAAAAAAATCATAACAATCAATTAATTTTATTTTTAAAAAGCCCAGGACTCCAACCTACACAGTCCTTAGAAGTTATTACACATCCTCCAGCTCTGTTTTCTTAGTGGAAAGCAGTTAGTACAACTCATACACCTGAGTCAGGAGGTTCAGGTCTGAGTCCAACATGGAAAACCGCTGTGTGGTATCACCAGGAGAGTGCTGTGTCATTAAAGAGTCTGTCCTTCAAAGGAGAGGTTAAATCAAGCTCCCTAATCTCTGGATGAATAATCTCATTATTCTCCTGAGAAAACATCTCACTGAGCAAATATAGTTGAGTCTTGCTCAGACATGTTTTCTATAGGTGGGAATTGATAATATGTGGATGAGGGTATGGAATGGCCCATCTTGATGAAGTCTCTCTACATTAATCATTACGTGTCTCATACATGACAAAAAGTGTTGATGGAATAGGTTTAGAAATACTTTTGAGTTAGAACAAAACCCATGTCACACTAACTCAACTAACATCAGTTTTCGTGTTGGTGGTTGTCTGGTATGATGCAATGGAAAATTGCTAATAAAATTCTGATGCGCTGTCAGCTCTTGTGAACTTTATCTACAGGCAGGAGGGTGTCACAGAAATAGAGCGGCTCCCCAGGTCTTGCCACAGACACCTTCCTGGGAAGACTAAGATCACCATTGTGAGAGATGACTTTTCTCACAATAGGGGGTTTGACTTTGAGGGCTTTGCGTCTTTATTTTATTTACCTAGGGTTGGATTTCCTTTATCACCTTCTATTAGTCTGTTTAATCCACACGGGCCAAATTCAGCTGCCGGCTTCATAGAGGTAGGCAATGCACCATGATCCCTGTTGCTGGGCTAACACCTCACGTGGTGAAAGGTTCCTGCCACCTCTTCGGAGAAGCTCCGACACCTTTATTATTTGTCTCACGCTTTGAAATCTGGCAGGAAGAAAGCGATCAGCACAGAAAAGTACCTTGTTTTTCTTCTGTGAATTTCTCTTCAGGTATTGCCACAGTAGAAATGATTGAAAACTTACTATTTACTCACTCCTGGAGGAACTGCTGAAAGAAGAAATATTGGCAACACATCAAAATCATAGCTGATTACAAATATTCTGAAGAGAGGGATTCACGCACCACCGACGCAGCTGCGAGAACCGATAAGGCACTGGCAGTGCTTGGAAACTGCCAGAGCAGATGGAGCTAGCAGGTCTAGGAAGGAAGAGCGAGTCCAAGCTTCTGCAGCCATCACCTGGTGGTGTTCCCTGCCTGAGAGACACGTGGGATCCTCCAAGCTATTTCCTTCCCCACCTTCTCCCCACATTATTTCTTACCACGTCCCACGGGTGACCTAGAATAGGGTTCTCCTGGTGTATCAGACAGGCTGCAGGCTCTCCTGCCTGATCCTAGGTCCTTATCCCTTTGTAGAGAATCTTGCCTATTCTGTGAGTCAAAAAAACCCCAAACCACCTCCAGCTGAGCCCCAAGTTTCTCACCTGTTTTACTTTGGGTTGACTGGTTGTTGCCTGAGGGAAGAGCGTTGCAGCCTGGCACTTACCACTTATCCTGGCCGTCAGCCCAACTGGCAGGTCATCCATGGCAGCCTCGGGAGAGAGCTGGAATAGGTTTGGGACTGGTGCCAGCTTTCCTCAGTAGGGTCAGGGAGGTAGAAGTAGCCTTGTTTGTTGAAGTAACTGAAGGTGGAGCTGAGGGTCCCCTGCACTGGGCTGAACAAGTGTCCATGCAAGATAAAGACTGTCCATGCAAGGTAAGGAGTGTCCACGGCTCACTGGGATGTTTGCATCTCCCATCTCGAGCTGCCTCGACACGCAGCTCACAAGGTATCCCTCTGCTCTCTGACGGGAGGAAATTAGCTCTTGGAAATACCTTTGCAATGTAAATCCTGAGGGCATCAGGTTCAAAAACCAAACCTTTGACAAATCCTTTTGTGATATTTCCTTACTATGCCATTGTTATCACGTAGCATCGCCAGTAAATTCATTTACTGGAGTCCTTACAAAGTGGAAATACAAAATGGGTAGAAATCCATTCAAAGCAAAGCAAGCCAGTGGGATAGCAGAGTTCATCTGGACCTTTGGTGGTGGAAATGAAGCAGAGCCCACACTCAGCCACAAGTAGTACAAAAACCATTGCTCGCTTTTGCTTCACAACCCAACTCCTCGGCTTCTCCAGCTTGTCAAGTTTAGTGCAGTTGCATACTTAACAGCTATGCCTGAAGCATGTTCATTTAAACATTCAAACTGGGAAATATTTATGCAAAAACTTATTGCAATATTCACCCAATTCTAGGGCTGCTTTTCTATATTTATTACAAGGGAAGAAAAACAGGTAGAAAAACATATGTTGTACATAATGTTCAACACACTTTTTAAAATGTGGGCTTTGAGCCTAAGAAAGCAAGTGACATCTTCTGCTTCTCTTACATTTTTGCAGGATCTGTGTGATTCAAGTTTGAATGTATGGCCAAAAAATAATGCAGACTTGTGAGTCAAAGGTAATATCCCAGACTTACTGGCATGAAGCACCTTTTCCCTGCAGATACTCTACACTGCTTCATCATTTGGCTCTTTATTTTTAGCAGCTTCCAAAACTGATAAAATGTATATTGCTACAAACATTTTGGATGTACATTTTCAAGGCCTTATGACCATGAAGTCATGCTTGTGCGTGTCATTCTTTCCATTAGGGATGAGCCTGAGGTGCTGAGTTTATTTCTGAATCCAGATGGGTATTTGGAGCCTGATTTTTCATCTGGGCACATGATCAGATGCATTTCCTGGCTAAACACATATCAGTATCTGTATTTTTTGAGTATTCAGAGGAAAATACAGTCAGCTTTATGTTACTGCTGAATAAGATGATCAGTATGTCTTTCCATGCAGAGGACAAAATAAAGTGCAACTGTAATAAGTGAACATAAAAAATGGAGTCCTCATAATCTTCTGAAAATTTTAGTCTGTTATAAGTCTGTCTGGGTTCAGCATCTTTTCACACTTCCTTATTTTTAAAATGAGAAAGAAAGAGAAAGTGTTGTCTAGACTGTACCCTTAGAGCCGATTAACTGTTCAGGGGGAAATACACAGTAGGCACAAAGACAGATTCAGATGGGAACCTTGTTATGTATTTGCACACTGTGTCCTGCAGGATAATTCATTCCTTTGGGAACACACATAGTACAGACTGCTATATTGTACTACAAAGTCATATTGAAGTTGGTATTTAGGTCTGTTGAGACTGCCCAGGCTCTGCAGTAAGAGCCTGGACAGCCTTTGGGGGCTTGTCCTTGAATCAAAAGTTGCAGTTCCTGAAAGCAGGAAAATGAACGCATGTGGTATTTTCTATGTATGCTGTATACATGCCGGCTAAGCTCCCCTTGCCCTCAGCTTCAAGATTCATTACTTGCTGCAGAGTGCTAGTTTCAGCTGCTATCCAGAGCAGTGTTACACCTGGTTAAGAGCTAGCTAGGGACCTGGACTGGGTACATATACCACTAGCTGGCACCACACCGGCCTTGCAGGGAATATCGCAACACGCATCTGTAAAATGGGCATAACAATCCTTACTTGTCTCCAGTGTAGGAAGCTTAATTAGCAATTTTAAATTGTCTTGAGATCTTCAGAGGGATGGTACGTATGCTAACAGAGTGAGAAATTTGGCACAAATGTGTTATCACACCTACAAGTTTATTACCATGAAAATATGCTAGGGCAAATAGAGCAGCGTGTCCCCCAAATGCTGTAGAGACAAATAGCTCTGGAATTGCCCAAAGGCCTCTAGCAGAACACAGGGATACACGTACTGTGCACAGGCTTTGTTATAGCACATACTGATACATCAGCAGCCTACAACTCTTCAGCCCTATAGACAAAGACATCCACAACCACAGGCTTTCTCGCAGCACGGAGATACACCTACAGTCCAAAACCTTTCGGGAACCCTTAGGGATATAGTCACAGCCACAACTTACTGGCAAAGCACTAAAGGTATGTCTATAGTGTGCAGACTTTCTGGCAACACAGCTGCATCCCCAGAGCCTGGTTTCCTACGAGCAGTGATATACCAATCATACCACATCCCTTAAGGCAGAGAGATGATACAGAAACACCTCATGTTGCAAGGGCAGATGCCTTTGAAAAAGACTTTTTTTTCCAAATACACTGGATAACAGGGGCTCTAATTGTTACCTAAGTGCCAACAATGTCAAAAGCTATTTGTGTGTGAAGTCAATGCTCAGTGTTAATAAAATACATCCAAACTGAATAGTCTGTGCGTTCTGCTGAGGTGTACAAACCACGAGAGCTCTCTGGTCTCGTGGTTTATTTTTCCACCAAGAACCCGTAATAACGAAAGCACTGACCTAGCAATCAGCGTTTTGAGTGCAGGCCCTGAGATTGCTCAGTTGAGTATAGTTTCTTTCTCTAGAAGACAGCATGTGATGCAATTAATCCAGCCAGTGGTACACGGCATGTTAAGTGACGGCCACTCCTCCATACGAACAAAACAGCTGGCATTCGAGTATTTCCTTATTTCTGAGAACTTGACTGTCAAAGCTTATGATGTTCTTTGACACAGGGAAGACAAAAAGTAAGGGAGGAGTTATTTAATATTATACAGCAGATCCAGATTTGTTGTTATTTAGGATTATAGCTAGAACAAAATACTCTGGGATTTACTTTAATCTCTACGAGGGGCTAGGTCTGTTTGGAAATGTCAGTGTTTATGCTATAGCTGATCTACTGGGGGTTACTTAGACCCAGAGCTTTTCTTATGGTGATTGTCCTCACGTTACACTCAAGAACTACTCAAAATGGGGTTCCAATTTCCAGGTGTTTTGCTGGCTGCAGCTGAGTGAAGTGGTGGGAATGTAAAGGAGTTTTCTGCTACCTTGTGACTTCTGCTCTCAGCTGGGTAGGCAGCCAGGAGGGCTGGAGGCAAGTGGCTGCTAGATTGCTGGTCGTCATCTTGCTCAGTCCAAAGCAGCTGTGCTGCTCCCCTGGCACCATATCCTTCAGGGATTCCAGGAATGAACAGAGCAGGACATCTCTGCCACTTCTGCACCACCAAAGGAGGAGGAGAGTGGAGCCAGTATTCTCCGTGCAGAGAAGAAAATTATCACAAGTCATTATTAATGGCTTGCCAAGTAATAAATCAAAGTCACTTAAATTTTGCCTATCATGCAGCAATAAAAGATGCCCATTACCCTGTGGGATGTGACTACACAAGGGCTCTGGAGAAATCCAAATCAGGATTTGGAGGTTTTTGCGCAGGCTTGTCTCCAGTAACCGTAACTCACCAAGAGTGATTCTGCCTTCTCTCTAGCTCATTGCTATAGCCCAGTGGTCGACTAGCTGCATTGCACATGTTAGTGAGAAGACAGTTTGCCCGAAGTATGCCTTCAGGTGTGAGACTGTGTGTGTAAGGGGTGGTATGCACTTACAGTAGATGCAGATTTTTCTACAGCTGATGCTCATTCACCTTCTTCTGTGGAATGAAAGGCAGGAGAAAGGCCCCATCCGTAGGCAATGGGGAGCCATAGTGGCAGAAGGATTGCCCCATGCAGCCTCCAACTTCGGAGACCGAGAATTGGGAAGACCTCTGCGGTTACGAGTGAAGGGTGTTGCTTCCCTCAAGAGCCTGCGTAGACATATATGGCTGGAACCAGGAGATAAGCCTTTTCTAAGTATATTTGACAGGTCTGGACAATGAGAGTCAGCATAGCTGCTTCCAGCACTGTAGCTTTTATGAGAGGTTCTACACAAAGTTGAAAATGGAGGTGGGTGAAAGAAGACTGCTAAGTGTACTGATGCACTTATATCCCGACACCTTCTCTTGGGCCTTTATTGAGTTCTCAGTTTGCTGCATGGTGGTTTTGTGGGGGTACTGACAGCGTTTGTCATGTGCTAGTGGAGCTGGTAAACTGCACTGGTCTGCTGTATGGTAAAATGCTATGAACAGTGTTTACAAAAAGAAAATGTAGTCCATATCTTTAGGGAAAGCTTGTAAAATAAGTTGCCAGCATAGCTTGTACTTAATGGCAGTGAGAACCAAAATGTATAATAATAATAATAATAATAATAATAATAAATAAAGTAAGTCTTAAGGCTGGTATCTTGGACAGGAAATTGAAAATGAAATATTTCCAGTTTGTTGGGTTATGCCTAAGTACAGTATGTCTTGCTGGGCTATGTCAGGCTCCATTCCTACTTCAAAGTTTACTTTGATCTTCCTTTATTTACATTAGCCTTTGCCACAGTATTCACAAAGAGTTTTCAATGACTGCTCCAAGTCATGTATTGCATTGTGCTAAGCCAAGTTTTAAGTAAGTCAGTATTGTGACGGTGCACATTATCTGGAATAATGATAATACCCCCATCGGTACAAAGCATTACCATTATTCCTTTAATGCACATACTTCAGAATTTGTACAAGCTCAATAGTGGTTCCAGATAATTAGTGACAGTTTCTAACTCAAACTCCCCAAAGTTCTGTGAAAGTTGCCTTATAGACCCAAACCTTGTACGAAATATGCTTTTTCACAGTGTGCTCCCTCAGAATTATACATAATGGTACATAATGAGCAAACTCATAGATTGCTTTGCCCAAAGGAGGTACAGAAACAATTGCACTAGGACGACCAGCCAAGTAAGGATCAATCTAGGCACCAAGTACAGTTCCAGAAAGCACTCTATATCCTGCCTATATGTGTCAGGGAAGCACAAAATGTGCAGGTTTTTTACTTTTTTTGCTTAGGTGTGAGCAACCCGCATGTTTGAGGGCAACAGAAAATCAAGCCCTAAACGCAGACTCTCTTTTGCATCTCTTGGCCCGCCCTTGCCTGATGCCACGGGCTAGGGCAGGCCCAATGGTGGCTAGCTTGGTCGGTCCCATGGAAATCACAAGGCAATGTGGCTTCTCCCTATTTCTAAACATCCTGAGGATGAGGCAGGAAGTTTCAAAGTGTTAGCTGTTCATTATTTCATTATTTATAGCCAGGTCTATTTAGGAAGTATCATAGTGACGTTGTAACAAGTGTCATGATAAATTAGGTAGCATTTTGCAATGCAAAATCCTAGATTTTTTTCCCTCCCATTGACTTTGGCTAGGTAGTTGAAAGGGTGACGTAAACGGAGAGACTAGTGAGATGATCAAAGCATTAGGCCGTGAGTTTCATTTTCATTAAGCCCTTCTTAGACTCCTGTGGAGCAAGGGAATCCTAAACCAAGCAGGTATACTGGCAGTGACAGTGTGAGAGGACTATGAATGACTTTGAATGCAGATTTTATTCTGTAATTTACACTTGTCAGAAAGCTACAATAACTATATCACTCACATAGGGTGTGGAGTATGAATATTCCACCACATTTTCCAGAAACCAGACAGTTGGTACAGAAGACGTGATGTAAACACCAAGCTTCTTGCTCCCATTAAGAATCTGTTGCAAACCAAGTAATGTTCCAAACTTGAATGTGCTTAGGAAAACACAGAATTCTTTAGATTAAAAATTTTAGTTTTACTTATGTAGCATCTACCATGTTTCCAACATCATTCAGAATAACTATAGGAAGCCAAATGATGCTTTCTGCCAGCCACACTGAAGGGCAAAGGGAAGAAAGCCAAGCTCACACCCTGCAACACATGCATAAAAGAATGCCTAGGAAAATATACTATTTACCATAATGCCATTTTAAGAACAATTGTATTCTTACAGTATCTGTTGTTGCAATAAGTCTAATTGATACTGCATTTACATTAATAGATTTTTTTTAAAACAAAAATGTCACATTAATTACTGCAAAATGGCCAAGTACTAATAAATGAATAATGAGAAGCTATGGCAAAATATTTGGATGGTTGTATTTAAAAATAGACCCAGAATTACTACTTTGTGAGCTGCTGATTTTTCAGTTGATTGCGTTGTTTAAAATGGAGTGTTAAATGCTAAGTAATTCTCATTTGATATAATGTAGTGTGTGCAAATTGTTCTGTCTTAATTTCTCTGTCCTTCAATCTGAGGAAATAACCCATTCTTATCTTAATAAAATACTGTGAGATCACCACATACAATTTGATTCATAAATACGAACCATTATAATTTTACATATAGAAAAGATGGTCAATATTTTCCGTGATTACTGACAAGTGGATTTTAACCTTTCCACTTTAACAACATTGCTAGCACAGGCCTGGGAGTGATGCTGACTAGAAACAAAAGTCACACCGTTTCTGCTTTTGTTGTACATCTTAGTGGATGCCATGCAGTTTGGGGAAAAGACTCTATTACAGTGAAGAGGTGTAAAACTGAAGTAGGACAAGAGATGACTACCATATTCCAAACTGGAGTTAAAAGGGGAGGTGGGCACATTACTCTTGATGCCACTGAAACCACTCATCTCTACCAGTAAGGAAAATAAACAAGTGGAGAGATACAGCTGATGCTGTATATTAGAAGTCTGTGTCTGCTGTGTTGTTCTGGGTTGACTGGTTATACAATCAGCAGAGCAGCTGGAAAAAGAGACTGTAGGAGGTATTGTCTGTGGGAAAGGAGACTGCAAATCCTGTGGAGCACAGAGGCACCACAAATTAAAGATAAAATGTGCTCCTCAAGCTCAGCTGGGAACATAAACACTTCTAGACTTCAGGATATTCGGATTCCAGATTTGGATGCTTCCCATTACAAAATACAGGGCATTTTTTCAGGATCCAAACCCAAACTCCATCAAGTTCATAAAAGCATGAATAAAATACTTTTTATACTTAAAGACCTAATCTGCAGTGACTATAAGTCTTTGTAGGTCCATTGATCTCACTGAGAATCTGACCTAAAACTTTTAATATTCTCTCTGTATTTTTCCTAAACATTTGTTTAGGAAATGTTAACAGCATTATCAGTCATGGACTGGAAATGTCAGAAATGGTTCATTAAACCTCGCAATGCTAAAAATTTCATTTTAGAGAGACATTAGTGGAAAAAATGTAATGATCAGATCTTTCTGTTCAGGAATGCATTATAACCCATAACGGGCAGGTAATCTCTTTTCTGAGATGTCTTGTTTCCAGAGCTTTTATTGAACTGAATGAAATTATATAGCTCCTGCTTGTATGATTTTTTTCTCTTTCCAAACAAAAAAGCATCATAATTGCTATGAAAATTGAATTACGGTGTCAGGTCACCATCCTGGGATGCTGTGACCGACACAGGGTCTTGGAAAACAGTATTAATCTGGAGGGCTTTTCCACAGTAGGATCAAAGCTTTGCTGACCTGCCTTGAAATCATCTTGGGTTGCACAATTGTAAAGCAACACCAGTGATGTTTTAAGAAAAGTATAAAACAGAAACCCTGTTATCCAGTCTGGGTGAAATGCCAGCATGTTTGGGTATCCCTATGCAGTGAGCCAGCACAGATTCAGAGTGAAGTTCACTCTGGGAGAGGTTTAGTCAGAGAAAATACAAAGCTAACTGTGATTCTTACACAACAAACTGAAAAGTTTCAAGGGCCTGTGTCAATGAAATGTCCAGCACCATCTTGTGGCATTATCATCAATTCAACCAGTTGGTCTTTCTACTGTGAAACCACGAGACTCGTGTGTTTTTCTCCCCTGAAGAGAGCTGATCAGAGATTTCTCATTATAAAGCAAGAGTACAGCTACAAATCTGCTGACAAAAAGAGCAAGCTTAGGACTAGCAGTATCATTAAAGGTAAGATGTGCTCCTCAAGTTCAGGTGGGAACATAAACATTTCAACATTTGCCATTATTACTATTGAAAGCCAAAAGTAAGGAGTGTTTATAAAACGCTGTTAGGCAGGAACTAGACAAGGTGACATGGCATATACCCAAAGCACGATGCGGTAAAAGGAGAGAATGCCTATACCCAGTGTGAAATTTTGCAGCGCCTGCGTTGCAGGCTTCCTGACAAGGCTGTGATCCGGGTCCTGCCTTCCCTGGTGCTGCCAGCATCCGGGAGGAGGCTGGGAATCCATCACTCCTTTAGAAATAGGCTGGGGAATAATTCTCCTTCTGATGGCCTGGCCAGCATTCCTTTCTCCATAAGATGGGATCGACTTTGTGCCAGCTATTACTGAAATAGAGCTGCTGCCACATTTGCTTACATAGCTGATGCATTACCAGTATCTAAGTTATTGTTTGTAGAGAGCTATGCAAGATGTTCTGCATAAACGTGTATATAAAACCACATCATGGTCTCAGCTAAGTTTATAAAATACTCCCATACAGCTTCACAGCTTCAGCCCAAAGTTAAATTGGGCCAAAGAATGGAAAGAGTAATTTACGGGAATTTTTCAATATTCTGGACTAATGCTTCTTCATCTTTACTTTGTTCAAACAACAAAACCACCCAGCTGAATTGCCTTATTTTCTCCATATCTGTGTCTGAATTAAATTCCACTGTGAGGTGCTTGGTTCACAGATGTGAAGTTTTTATCCAATTCAGAGGAAACTCTGGAAGCTTATTCTATCGTTGCTTGAAAGCTGAAGTTTCTCTGTCTCTTCTACCCCAGTGCTTCTCGGCCCGGACTTTAAAAGTCTGTATTTATGAATGAGGTTTTAGTTCACTCAGTCTTTGGCCTCTGCTGAGACTGATAAAACATTCCAACTTTAAACAGCACCTGGCAGGGGGGTGGTTTGTTTAACATGGTTTGTTGCAGCAGAAGTTGTATTATTGTTACCAGATTCATTTCAGAGGTCACTGGATTCTTTGGCCTCCACCCACAACTAATGCACACTGGTATAGCTCCACAGACATAACATCTCCCGAGGATCTGGCTACATTTCTTAGTAGCGGTCATAGCTATGCTGCAAATGTTGCTAATGCAGAATGCACATGTGTATAAGTATCCACATATTTTTTAAAGCCTTCACTTTAAATTTTGAAGCTCATCCAAATCGCTTTTACGAGTCCTTAAATGGCAAAAAATAAAAAATAAAAAGAAAGGCAAAAGGATGTAGTACATTCTTCAATTCTGTAATTATTAGTTAATCAGAATGTTATGATCTTGAATTAAAATGATGAACATGATGTCCTTCTTATAAAAAACACCTGCTCACGTTAACATCTGACAGCAGGGAATGTCCTCGTAGCTGGGTGTAGCCTTGCAGCCAGTTGTTGCACTTTTTGGTGTGCCCTTCCCCAGAAACCAGGAATGGGATTTCAAAGGGAATTCAAATGAGGCCTTATATCAGCACTTCAGGCAGTATCTTCCTCCCCTCTGCGACTGCTTTCAGAGCCATGGAGGATGCTGTACCAGAGCCATGGAGGATGCTGTACCAGAGCCTGGACGTACTGAACTCAGGGAACCTGCTTATGAACTCATCGTGACTTACTCATGCTCCAGTCACGGCACTGGTAGATACCGGATCAATGCTTAAAAAGACCCCTGAAGGGTTGATAATTTATATTGAGAGTAATGTTTTGTTTTGTAACAGCTCTTTCAAGCAGGGAGCGAACACGGATTCTCAGGGCGCACCTCAGCGGTGTCGGCACCTGCAGTCGGGTGCAGCTACTTCTTTTTAAAAAAATAAATATTTTTGGATAAAACCAATTGCTGACCAAAGGTAAATGTACACAGATATTTTTTGGACAAAACAAAGTTAATAGGTATTGAATTTCAGATGTACTCGATATTTAGTTTAGCTATCAGTTTACTTGCTATTTAAGTGAGACAAGGCTGCACTTTGTTGTAAAACTTCAGTCCGTAGCTACTGTAACTACTTTTTTGCCTTTCACAATGAATCAGGTGAAACAGAGCTCTGAAATAAGGCACATGTGGACACACGATTTTTAGTCAGTGGCCACCACAGGGTATTTTAAGTCACAAAGCAAGTGGATGAGACTACTTTATCAGAAACTTAAAATATAGTTGGGAATATATATTAACCAGATGGGTGCCAGGAAGACTTCCCCATGCTTTTACAAAAAATTGCTTTACAAACAGATGTCTGAACTCTAGCTGAAGGGATTACAGAATAAATAGCAGATTTGTCCTTCCAACTGCAGCTCATTGGTAATATGTCAAACGATGTACATCAATAAATTGACTTAATGTTGGGTGGGTTGTTTAGTTTTGTTTTTTGGCAAATGTAATTGCAGTCTGTCAGAAATAAAGTAACATGAACTACAGCAACAGACTACCTTGATACGCATGAAAAAATAAGGAAAAACTATCAAAATTTAGCATAGGCAAAAGAAATTATCTGCTTTGGTCTAGGAAAGCAGAGTCTGGTCTTACTAACTTATACAGGATAACTAAATGAATTCATATTCAGAAAACAATGCTAGAGCTATAAATTAATAAATAATAATCATAGATAACCTAAGTGAAGAAAAAAATAATTGTTTTATTTGCAAAATTGTTAGAAAAAGATACACTGTTCAGTAGTCAATCATTGAAAGAAATGCCTCAGAATGCTTTGAGTACGTTTTTAAAAAGAGACTTTCTCTCACCATTGCCTATCTGGCAACTTGACAAATGAAGACTGTTAGTTTTTAATGGAGGATTACTGAAAAACATTTTTGTGTGAGTTGTTATTCAGCAGCTATATTTGCCTTTTTAAATTAAAATAAAGACATGGCGTTGGCTTTGACAACAAATTTCTGTAACGCAGCTTTGTATCCGTTATCTACCCAAGCCCGCAATTGTGTGCTAAGGGAAGAGGATGTTTCCTTTCAGACTAGAAATACACCATTTCTGCAAGGCAGTGATGCCTCTCGGCTCTTACCGGGAGCAACGCTTGTCCCAGGATACTTTAGAAAGAGGGAATTACGTATAATTTGACAAGGAGCAGGCCCACATAACCTTACAACCAACCTTAATAGAAAATTGATATGTTTTGACTCCTGCGACATTGAAAGGATTAACGGCTGAGATTGAATCCAAACCCCTCTATTAATCCACTGGGCGAGCATAACATCAGTATGTGCACTGGCAGCACACTCAAGACATTATTCTATCACTGCCCTTAAATTGTTTCCAACGTCAGTAACCGTGGTGCGTGGCCTGCCCACGCTTCTGCAGGATGTCCCCTCGAGGGACGGGGCAGCTCCCGCCTTCACCCGGTGCAGCACCAGCATGGCTGAGAGGACTGGCCTGGGGAGGCTGCTGCCAGTTTCATTTCTATTGCCTGGGAAAAATTCTGTTTTAAAATGCTTTTCTTCCGATTTCCACGCCCCTGATCTGCCGGGTGGCTCCCTGAGGTGACGTAATGGCGGTGAGAGCTGCTTTCTCCTCACCAGTGAGGGGACTTGAGCCCTCCGTACCCCCCGTCCCCCGCGAGCAGGAGAGGACCCCTCACCACCTCCTGGCAGCCCCAGCAGCGCGGCACCCCCGTACTCGGGGTGCTACGGCATCGGCCTCCCGGAGACCTCCGGAGCCCCTCGGCTCGTTAAGCGCTCCGAGCCTCCACGCGGTCCCCTCCTGGTCGCGGGTGAGCCGGGTGGCCGCCCGGGCTCGGCAGATCTCTCGCCTGCACCAGCGTGGGGGGGACAGAGGGGGACGGAGCGTTCCCGCTTCAGCCAGGAATGACCCCTCCAGCCCTGCGCCAAGGGGCAGCTGGAGGCAGTCCAGTGGTCCACACTGGCTTCCTCCCAGTATGACCAGCTCCCCACCATCGGGGCGAGGTGCGTCGCAGTTTCTTGACAGTATCTGGTGGAATCTTAGTGCTGACGTAGATGTTTTCATGCAGGACCTTGCCGATGGTGGAGTATTCCTGTGGAAATTTTCAAGTGGAAATTTGTTGATGGGGTAATGCTGTTGTGGCATTTTTCTTGTAGGAATTTGTTGATGGTGGAGTGTTTTTGTGGGAGTTTTCACGCGGGAATTTGTTGATAGCGGAGTGTTACTGTAGAAGGACTGCTGGATTTATTTTGAGGTGCAACGTGGAGAGGACAAGAGGCGTTTAGTGCAAGTTCATGGAAACAGGACTTGTGTAAGGGACTGGTAGGTGCAGCTTAGAGGGCAAAGCTGAGGTTGCCTGTGCAGTGCAATGGGACAGGTGTGGAGGGCTAACATGCCTGCTTTTCCAAAAGCGAAGAGAGTTGAGATATAGCTGGCTGCTTCAGCCCCCTCTGCCTGGGCTGAGGAAGGCCAGGTGGAGCTGAAGTGTTTCCCCAGCAACTTACCGCACCGTGGTAAGTCTGAACTTCCAGAAATCAGAGAGAAAGCATAAGGTTTGTGGAAAAATCTGTTTCTAAGCTATAACATCTATTAAACAGGCAATGAACTTTCCTCTGCATGGAGTAGATTTGGATAGAAGTGGCACTGTTTAACTTTATTTCAAGAGAGAATTTCAAAAGATACTGAAGTTTATTTCAAGAGAGGCGACAGTAAATTATCAAATAAGATCACTTCTTACAGTACTATTATAATTAAATAGAGTTCAGAAAGACTCTGGACTTAATTAAAGAAGAGGAAAGGCAACACAATTGTCAGCTTTGTAGTGAAAATGAAATAAAACCTGCCTTTCATGATGTAGGAGAGTATTTTATTGTAATGCCTTGCCTACTAATTTACTTTGTTTAATAGAGACTCAAAGTTCAAAGAAAATCTCACCTAAACCAAAAAGAAATCAAATAAGCCTGGTGGGTTTTGGTATTAAACCTAAATTACACCCACCTGAGAGAAAGATGGGGGCTTGAAACTGGGAGTGGAGAATGTTACTTTTCATTGTTTATGCTGAGAAGAAAGAAAATTCAGCAATGGGCTGATAGTAAACTTAATGGAGTTAAGAAGGGTGTCTTTGGAAGAGGTGGGCTGTGCTTTTAGGAGCAATGGGGATGTGGTTTGGGTAATAAAAGAGCAATACTCAAGGCTTGCTCCTATTTAGGAGTGGATGGCAGTGCAGTTGTAGAAGTAGTAAGGAGGATAAGGGCTGTATCCTTTTTGGGAGAGGTGGGGTTTGTGGTTCAGAACAAGTACAGGTGGACTGAAAATTAATTTTTAGACTAAAGTAGAGACATGTTTCCCAGCCCAGGGCTATGCTCAGCCAGCTGCGCAGGCTCCCTCTGCACAGTGACCTGATCTGGAACCAGGACAGTGTAAAAGAAAGAGTTAGTGTAACTGTGCTGGGGAGTCTGCATCATGATGAGAAATGTATCTATAAAACATTCTTTTAAAACAGTCATGCTGGTGTATTTGGGAGCTGTTTGAGCAGGGATTTTCTTCAATGTGGCAGAAAGAGAAACAGTGAACCAGGCCCCCAGCAGTAAGGGGGTTGCACAGTTGTTTGCAGATTCCCTCAGTGTTGGAGTGCCTGTTGGCAATAGGATGGCTGTTAAAAGGCACGGGAGGCATTGGGGGCTCTAGAAAACTGATAGCTTTGCAGTCTTTGCAGGTAGCTGGGATATTGGCTACATGAGTGTACAAAGAACATGCAGGCTATTGCTGCACTGTTTAGATCAATTAAAGAAATCCAAATCATAAGACCATTGCAGTCAGTTCAAAAGACGGATACACTGGACCCCAAAGGAAGACATTGAACTCGGTTGGAGTGCTAGTGCAGGTTTGCTTCCCTGCTTGGCCATGGTATCTCTGGTTTCCCTAAGTCAGTCTATTTGCACTGGGTTTCTTTTTTCCCCTCTTTTGTTCAGCAGGTGCTTGTCAGTGCCATCAAAAGACATACAGAAAGGAAATCTCCCCTGTAGGAGCTGAGAGTGGTGTTGGGGGAAAAGTTCCTATCTCCGTAGGAAGGGGAATAAGTGCAGCTATGTGATCTTAGTACACCTGTCTTGAATCTTTTAATCTTCCCCAAGCAAAAATAAAAGCCCAGCCTGCCACCTATATAGATCATAAGTAAAATTGTCCTTGATTTCTGGGGGATTATGGGGTAATACCTGGAACAGCCTCGTACAGAGGTGAAAGAGTACTGCTGGCTCTGTTCCTTTTCTAATTCCATATGAAAAGTGTTTTTCAGCCTTTGCTTGCAGAAGCCTATGCTCCCTGGGTTGAGGGAACGTGCTTCATCTACTGGTTTACATTTGTATGCTGTAGGCTTTTATTCTGCTGGTGGTCTGCAAAACTCAGCATCTCTCATTTTAATCTGATACAATGACTTGACATTTAAATCACATTACTCCCATCTGCAGAAATGCAGCCGTAGAAAGCTCTCCATGACAGGCCAGTGTTAGCAACAAAGTGCAAACAGGTTCATTCCCTTAGCTGTGAAACGTGTTAAACTAGGACAAAACAGTTAAAAAATGAAACAGTAAAGTTTTAGAGGTCTCCTACAACTAATTATTTCCATCTACAGCCTGCTCCTAGGGTCACATTGGAGGAAATTAAAGATAATTAGTGGGTATTTTGGCTGTCTGCTCAAATTGTATTTCTACGTTCAGCTAGGTCAGAGTATCCAAACAATAATAGTATCTGCTAAAAGGAATGATGGACTGCTCTTTTATCCTCACTGCAGCCATTTTTCAGAAATTACTCGAGCAAATTTTGTAGCTAGAGGTGTAGGTGGAGACCTCAGAAGAAAGCAGACTTGCCCTCAGGCCAAGACCCTCTCCCGCTCTTGAACCAACATGCTCCCACATACCCCAAGAGCAGTTAGATGTTTCAGGCTTTCATTCTCTGCTTTCTCTGATGCACAATGAAGCCAAAAACACATCACAGAAACCTTTGCCAGGGAAAGAATCCCCTCTGCATCTGCTGCAGCCCCCCAAAGCTTGCAGCAGCAGGCATGTGGCAGCTTAGTCTGCATGCAGAAAGGGGCCCACCAGAGAAAGCTCCTGGATCTGTCACAAGGTAATGGGTGTTTCTGTCTTTTTTTCTTTATTTAGTATTTATTTTTCTTTAATTAATATTCCCATTCTGTTCATATTGTTCTGAATTTGAGTAGCCTATGCTGTTCTTGTTTTGCATGATATTGTTTCCTTAAGGTCTGTTGCACTCTACAAATGCCCACAGGCACCTGCACACGTCTCCAAAGGTTTCTGTTGAGATGTCCACTGGCTAAAAAGCATTAAAGTTGTTGCTATCTACTATATTCAGGTTTAAGGCTTTTCTTTATTTACACAGGAGGTAAGTACCAGCAGTGATATTCACATCTGGGTGCAGCTCTATACACTGTGAAAATCCACGGGTATTTGTAACTGAATTGCAGGTTGAAGCTTTTATTTGAGAATGCATGATTGTTAATTCCCCACCTGCAGGCTGGTCTCAGTGAAGCAGATAGAGAATTATTCCTTGGCAGCTTCAGACTTTACACTGAGAAATTTGTACAAAGAAACCTTTTCTTTTCTAGGGCTACCCTGTTCTTTCAGTTAAAAAAAAATAAAAAACAACTTAGTACATTGACATTTTCTCTTCTGCTTTCAGCTGAAACAAATTACTCCTGCTACTATTAGCTGTTTCTGCAGTCATGAATTTCTTTAATAAAATGAAATGCACATAAAAAATACAGTTCAGTTGTTGCTGTCACTGACCTTGGTGTAATACCTATGCACTAGAAAAAAAAAAAAAGTGGATTAGGAAAGAAGAGGACTTGAAAAATCTGAGAACCAGAAAAAGGAATGAATTTTTAAATTACCACAGGGCAGGCAGAAATGCTTAAGAGAAAGTAAGGTATTTAATAAAGTAATGAATAATTTCCTTAATCAGTTAGAATGAAAGTGGTACAGGAGCCTGGATCTTCTGGATGTTGGCATATTTAACGATAAGATGTTCTGTTTAAATAGGCTGCTCTTATTAACCATCCGCAGAAACGAATGTCAGAAAGGGAAGGAAGACAACACGAGATTATATTTTGCTGAGCCTGAACTCAGCTCATTCATTCAAAGAGAGGGCAGACAATTTTCCCCGGCCTAGCTGATGTCCATCCTGTATCATCTTTACCATTAGAAAAACTTCTCACAGGCCATTCTCTTCACAGCCCATGCTTTCCTTTGGCAGTCCCACTTCAACTTCAGCTCTAGGCTCTCACTCAACCCAAACCTGAATCCTAAACCTAAAAATAACCATAATCTGAGGATTATCCTTCAACATGGGCAACCAGCCATTACCCAGAAAAAAGGTTCTTACAACCCAGGTCTCTCCACAGCCCACACATCCCTTTGGGTGCCCCCTTCTAGCCCCACTGCAGCTGCAGCTCTCCAGGCTCTCTCTTTCTCTCAACCCTAAACCTAATTTTTATTTAGGCTGAGCCTGTAAAAAAGCACCCTGGTTATTGTCCAGATAAAAAATTTATCATGGCACAGTCCTCTCTGCAACCTATGCTTTTCTTCACTAACATCTCTTGTGACATGGATTTATTTACTTAGTTATTTACATATTGGAGGTGCCAGTGGTCATCGCATGTGCAAACCTCTGACTTTCTTAATTTTCTTCATTTATGAGGAAACATTTATATTCAGTATCTTTAATCAAGCTGCTATGTTTAGTCAGGATTTCCAAGAGAACCAGTCAAACTGCTATGTTTAGTCAGGATTTCCAAGAGAAGCAGTCTGAAACTAAGTAACTGCTGAAGGTCTCTTTTTTTGTGCAGTATACTAATTATTTGTTTATATTCTTCTGAATAATTCTTCCCAAGGAATAGTAGTCCCTGAAGTGCAAAATCACAGGTTGGTCTGTGGAAGAAACAATACCTATATTCAAAATAGACTCACCAGGAAAAGAAGAAAGAAGAAATTACTCCTGAACATGCACATTTCTATTTAAGATTTAATGATGAAGTAGAAATTCTAGGCAGAGTTTGCATCCTACGTTTGCATTAACAAAACAAACAAAAATACCCCCAAAACCTGATGAGGTGAGATTCTGAACTCATAGGGCTAAATGTGGAATAATGCAGACATTTATTTCCTTATCTTAGTTCTTTTATACTGGCTTGGTCGCGTAGATGAGCAGAAACACTGTCCTCAATTGTTTCCTGTGAGTGACCCTGAATAGGAAGAACCAGTGGGGCACAGCGAGATGGGCTGGGGTGCCACAACTCCTCCCCATGGACAGGAGTTACAAATGTCCATATGAGATCTATCAAATACCCACTGTGTAGTAAAATGGTTCACTCCTTTGCCATACTAGTATATTTTACTTAACTAATGCTACTGTTCACTTCTGATTCAGGCACAGATTTTCAGAGGATTTGCATCTGCTTTCTCCAAATTAAAATGTGGCTTGCATAAATCAAAGTTTACTATCAGCCCATTGCTGAATTTTCTTTCTTCTCAGCATAAACAATGAAAAGTAGTCCAATAGTATTGCTTTCATATAACTTCTACTTTAATGAGATGCCCTATATCCCACAAGAGGTATTAATTTATTTATTTAAATAAATCCAGCAATGAGTAATGGGTGATATTTAAAGGGCTTCCAATGGGAAATGTTCTTCCCTAGCTGAAACTGGGCTTTCTGAAGAAACTGTACTGAACAAGTGATTTTATTTCAGCAGTGATCTTGATTAGATTTATTTATGCACATGCCTTTAGAAATTTTAATGGGACCTAAACTTATAAATCTCTGCACTTCTAAAAGGGCTTTTATTTTCATTGTCTAGAAGAAAATCCTATTAATTTATCAAAATAGGAAGTTACAGTTTGACTTTTCTGCTATTTTATGTTGAGTGTTTACCACTAGGAAGATATTGTGCAATAAAATTCCTTGAATTTTTAATACAACTCAGAGTTATTAAAATTCTGACTGTAAGCTGTTTAGTCATACTTTCTAGGGGACAAGAAGCCAGAAAGGAATAAAACACCTATGTATGTTTTTATATGCATTATTTTGGCTACAGTATTAATAACACCTTCCATTTTGTGACACACAGGGGAGATGCTGCTGCCCTTGCCATCAAAGCGCTGCTGTGGCCAGAGGAGAATCCACAGGGGCTGTGACTTCCCCCACCAGCTTTGAGAAGCAGCTCCAAAGTGTCTCAGGCACTCCGTTATTTTAATACAGGCTTGGTCCTGCTTCTCTTCCAATAGGTGAGAATCTCTGACGTTTATTTAAATGGAATCGGGACCTGTGAGGTCTTGGGTCAATCCTGGGTCAACAAGGTAAAGTGATGTCCTTTTTTTAATAGAAGATGTAACTCAAGCATTTTAAAAGTCAAGCACCTGGAGTCAGAAATGCCAGAATTAAGGCTCTGTGTGCAGCTTCAGTTCTTCTCCTTTACGTGTGTGCATTGCCATACAGCCTGTATAATGATGTTCTGCTTTCTTCAGGAGACAATTGTTCTCTCAGATGCACAGGAGAGACAGAGAATATGGCACGAATGTGTTTGGGATGAGTTGGTTTCTGTAGCATCCTTCTTACACGTGAAAGCTGGCTGGCAGAGGATGAGTCATGAGATATGGGGAGAAGTGTGCTTGGAAGTCTTGGCTATGGTCTTAATTGTGGCATTTCCAGATATCTGGTGTTTGATTATTTACGTAAAGTAATAACAAACAAACCCAGCTTGATCTTGATGCTGTTGCCTGCACAATTTTTGAACAAAAACTGAGCTTGCACACATTTAACTCTATGACACTGATGTAGAATGACAACAGTGACTCCTGGATTAATTTATTAGATTTCTTGGGCTGTTGAGTGCAAGCAGTCAGTAAAGTAATAAGCTGTTATCGTTTTTTTGCACGCCACGTTTAGAGGGAGGTCCTCCACTTTTCCAGAAAGAAAATATTTTGAAGGCTCCGGTCTGAAGTTTCTGCTGTTTGAACAAAAAAATCCAGAGGAGCCAATTAAATGCCTTTTTAAGAGTAGTATTTATAGGTATCAGAGCTAGGTGTACGTACAAT
Source organism: Aquila chrysaetos chrysaetos (assembly GCF_900496995.4). Lineage (NCBI taxonomy): Eukaryota > Metazoa > Chordata > Aves > Accipitriformes > Accipitridae > Aquila > Aquila chrysaetos. The sequence continues at coordinate 8,192,516 of NC_044016.1, forward strand.
TTCCTTTGGAAAGCAGTGTAGTTAAATGTACAAAAATTAGGGGAATTGAATCTGCAGAACTTAATTCAGCTGCCACAGGATGGTCTCCTAGGTCAGGATATGCAGGTTTGCTTAACACTTTAACTAGTTGTTAAATTACCATCACTGAAAGAGTTGAAACTTTAAAAACTTCCAGAATCCCAGGCCAGCTTTTTGTTTCCTTTTCTCCCATGCCCAAGATTACAGATGTGTGATGAGAGCTGAAGGAGGAGAAGGACATGCAGGTATCCTGATAGAGAGCAAAAGCACAGTATTGATGAAATATCTGCAAGCTTAAAAAGCAGATATTCAACAGGTTTAAGTGGTCATATCAGAATTTTATAATAGAATTTTTTATGTTTATAAAAATTAAAAAAGCTCTAGAGTCTAGATTACACTTTTCTAAAAATTCCACTCCTGAATGTTAGCAACATCAGGTGATTTGAAGAAATGCTTAGTAGGAAAATTTTTGGCATTAGCAGAATGATAGATTTTAGGTTAACTGCCATCCTGAAGATGGTTGTAAAACTCTTCAGATTCTCAAGAAAGCCTGAGCTAAGAAAGATAGAGCATGGAAAATATTAACCTGAAAACTTAAAGCTTAGAAAATTCATCACTGACTAGACCTAGAGTTGAAATTAGTGCTGGGCGATATTTCTCTGCCATTGCAGATACCACAAAGCCCTGGCAGAACTAGGTCAGTGTCCGGAGACCTTACTTAGGATATCTGCTGCCCTCTAACAGCAATACAGAGGCATCACATATTGTTTTTTACTAGTAAACTAGAAAACGCAGGACCAGATCCTGGTCTGAGCCGCACACCCTCCTGTCTCCTGTAACTCCAGAATTGTGTGCTGCTTCTGTTCCGCTGTCGCTTTAGAAGACGAGCTGCATGCTGCTTTTGCCTATCAGCCATCACTCCTTTGATTTTAATCAGCCATCAGAAATGTAAAGGGACTATCAGTATATGCGCAGCTTGGAGTCTTCCCTCCAACACCATCACACTTTAAAACCAAACCAAAACAACCCTTCTCGGGAAGAAAGGGTCTTTGGGACTGATTTTTTTTATTTGCTCCCTCAGTAACTCTGCCTCCTGCACATGTGCAAAGTCTGATTGCTACCGAGTGAGTCACAGCTGCTGTTGGATTTACCAAAAAACCCCTCCCAAACTAAATTTCAAAGGCATGTTATCTTCCTGTGAAAAAAAGGTAAAGGCTAAAGTATTGATGTCCATGCTACTGAACTCAGGATATTTTCTCCCTAGAACCACATGGCTGATGTATAAAAAGAATTACTGCCATTTCTGAGATAAGATTGCAAAGAGGTGGCTGTGTTAACTACTCAGTTTGCTTCCATTTCATGAATGTAATACTCAGATAAACTCCTGAAAAGTTAACAGCATAAACAAACACGCAGGAAACAAAATTTTCTTCCTGAAACCTATAAAAGTACAGTTGCATAAAAAGGGGGTTAGCATTGCTTTATGATTTGAAATTAGCATAATAGGTATATCCAGACAGGATCGTCTTGAAACATTTGTTTAAAAGGCCAATTTAGAAAGCCATTTATGTAAGTACTATAATCGCACTCTCTTTCTGCATGATAAACACACGCTGTTCTGTGCAGGCAGTTTGAAAGGGGGAAGATAAACTCTTTCCCTGCCAACCTAATTTCTTTGAGAATTTATTTTTCATGCCATATAGGTCTTCAGATCTGAAGGAGAGCTCTAGCTAAAATAATGAAGCTGAATGAGACTGTCATCCAGTATTTTGGTTCCAGTTTTAGAAACTAAGCAGCTAATGTTAATGGGATTGACTGTTAGCCCACTGGCACACTTTGTGCTTGTGACACTGGCCAATCTAACGAGCCCATGGCACTATGAAGTTAAATAAATTACATCGAGCTTAAAGCTAGCAGCTGGTCTGTCTCCCTTCTCTATCTAGAGGTTGTTTATTTCTCTCAGGATGCACAAATCATGCAATGTTCATAGTTATAGCTGAGACCTGGACTCCTAATTGTGTCATCCAGCTCAGCAATACACAGCTGCTTGCTTTGCGCACGCAGTACATCATCTCAGAGGCATTTATGGATGTTCCCCTTCCTTATGTCTTCTGACAACAAGAGACTGACTTTGGTCTCTCTACTTCTCTGGAGTTATACAGAAATAAGAAAAGTTAGTAAAATCCCTCTGAATTGAACAGATGACAACAGGATGTAAATTAGTCATATCTTAACAGACACTAATTCTCCATGATTACATAAACAGATTGGTTACCTACTGATGCTCTTAATTGGGGATTTAAAAGACAAATTACTATTTGCTTAGCATTTGAGAAAACACGTTCACCGATCTTTAAGTACACCTTAAAACTGGCATTCTGATTTTGATGTGCTTCATTACCTTGGTTAGGTGGGAAGATGATAGAGAAAATATTTTGATAGAAATGTTATGTCTACAGCCTTAATCCAATTTGCAAGTCCAGTCACACTGACCACAGCCACACTATTTAAAATAATAGGTAGTGCCAATCCTGTTTCTGCTCTGGTCACGAATAACTACTGCCATGGATTAAAGAGTCAAGAGGACTAGCAAAACTTTTTTCTTTCTAGAATATCAATGAGAGTCTCTTTAGGTGCTGACTGTAGCTTTGTAACCTTCTGAGCATGTGTGGATAAGCCCCTTGCTACATGAATAATTGTTAGGGAGAAAGATTATTCTGAGAGTGATAAGAGAAACTCAGTTATTTGTTTCCTGCTGATGGGGTGCTTCCTCCACAGGAAAAAAGGAAATAATTTAGAGATCAATGCAGAAACATGAAAGTGAAACTACAGATAACATTGTGTATCTGTGTGCATGTCTAAGATATACTTCTCCTAGTTTAGCTGAGCTACAATCTCCTCTCTTACTTTTTCTTTCATGCTTCTGAATGTGTAAAATAATAAAGTTAATGTGCTAGGGAAAGAATGGTAGTTCGCAGGCTCCAGTTTTGCAGAAACTTTTCAGATAGTACCACTACCCTGACCTCAGCTGGAAAGGGCTGTGTGGCTTACAAACAGCAAATTTCGTGGTTCTCAAAAAATCACTAAAGAGCACTGCTGAGACTCAGTGCTGAGCTCTTCTGTTCTTAAACCGTGGAAGAAAACCAAATGTAATGCCTGGCTGTAAAGCTTACTCTGGCACAGATGAGGTTGAGACTTCTCTCTGTGTAGGAAAATGTCTAATGACTGTTGACCAGGTATATTTATTTCAGAAAAATCTCAAACCCACACTATATAAATGTATTTGTTCAGGATCTGCTTTTTACTCAGTCTCAGCCTGCTTACATCTATGTAGAGAGGAATCTGCAATCACCCGTATTTTCATTTACTGTTCAGTTCATGACATCATCTAAGCTACTGCAGAAGACAGCTAGATTCAGCTTTTACAGATCTTTAACTATAAACACCTTTTAAGGTGATGGTTGATAGACAAGGAATGCCACTTTTTATCAAGACCATAGAAAACTGCCTCAGGTGTGATAAAAGAATTATTTGCCTGCAGAGACCTAGGATAATTTCTTATTACTGTTATTGCCCTTCAGGAAAGACAAAAGCAGATGCAAAGAAATGAAGCCTCTTGCCTAAGCTGAGATAAATCAATTGCCCTTAGAACCAAAACCTGCCCGGTGTCTCAGAAGTCTTGGCTAGACACATATATTAAGAGCAAAGATAAGACAAACAGCATGTGAAATTAGGAAACTTGTATAGACAGGGCAGATGCCACTGCCCCACTTTTGCAGAATCCCAACATCCCTAGGAAATGATCCAGGCATGCCTTCCCCTGCACTAGAAGGGCTTCTCTAGAGAAGTACATGGCAATAAGCTAGAATATCCAAACAAGACTAAAAGAACCCACCACTTGGAATAGGAAATTTTCCCTTGCTCCAGGGAGTTATGGTAATACCTGGAACCAGCATGATGTGGATGAATGTGGCTTGATCTAGTCTATAACAAGAGCCTCTGCTGACCCATGTCAAGCTGTCTTGCACTCCTGGCTCCTGCCACACCACTGTGGTTTGACAGCTCAGGCCTGCCTTCTGCTTGCACTCCAGTAATGATTTCATTACAAACATTTGTGGGTGGCAATTAGCACTCTAGCTGGCTGTTATGTTAGATGGCGTTTGTGTTAGGCTCTTCATAAACTTTTACATAAACCCAATGTTGTACACACAAACTTTAGGGAAGCATTTCCCCAGCTTCTTATGAATGCCTGGATAAAGACTGATGTTCTTTTCTCTTCTGGTGATGATCACAGACAGGTGACCTATGATAGCATGATTTTTTGTTTATTAACCACTCTTTATTATTCAGCATATTTTACTTCCCTCTTTAAAAGGAAACAAAGGGTGGGGGCGAAATCCAATGGAAATTGAACAAAAATCCTATGTAAACTAAGTTATTGGTCACAGATCAGAAACACATAGAAGGGAAGTTTGAGAACAGGCTGTAGCTTGAAAATTATTTATCCAAACAATTCCACAAGTACTCAGAAATCAGGCCAGGTTTGCAAAGAGTTTGCAAACTCAACAACTCAGTAAAAATTCACTGGATAAGATATTTGCAGTGAATGCTTTGACTACTGGAAGGTATCCAGCTAGATCCACAACACAGGCTAAATTTCTCAGCCCTTCAGCCACATTTATCAGCCCTAAATCCCCCAGACGGCAGTCTGAACTCATCCTCTGAGACGGTAAATTTGCTTTGCTGATGGTCAGGTTTTTCTCTCATTAAGGATCATGAAGACTAGGCATCCTTTCTTCTCTATGTATATATCTCTCCCTGATATTTCTCTCAGATCTGTGACATCAAAGTCTCATTGTAATGAATAAAGACATTGAAAAGATGAACTTCAAATACAGAAAATGAGGGGGTTTTTTTGCTTGACTGACAGCATGTTAGCAAAGTAGGAATGCTACAGTGTCTATGGATATGTCAGCTGCATTCTTAACAATACCAAAACCAAAAGAGAGGTCCCTTTTAAGCACCTCTCTGGAGAGTTCTAGCTTATGTGCTAAAAACACAGATATATAATATTCTACTGAGACAACCAATTATTTAAAAAATGTACTTCAGAGATATGAGTTATTTAAGAAATCCATCTTATTTGACTCTGTCACTGAATAAGCCTGTGAGATTTAATTATCTTGCTTTATGTAAAACTCGAAGTAGTATCTGAAAGTTGTCTGAAGATTTATTTGTGAACTAAGATCTCTTAAAATCTCTTGCTGACGTTTAAGAGCAGGAGAGAAATGGAACAAATGATTGACTGATACCCACTACAAGCAAACTTGCACTGCTGAAAAGCAATCACTTTACTTACTTCTCTCTGCTTTTGTTTTCAACCTTCTGAACACCAGAAAACTGTTTTAATCTTGTTCAGATTCAGTCACAAGTTAATTGTAACAAAGAATTCTTGGCCTCTAAATTTTCCAGTCTAAATATTCAATATTTGAATTCTCATTCATATTGATTTGTCATGACTAGACCAAAATTCAGTGGGGTACACATATGCTCCACGGCTGGGGGGGTGTAACTGGTAGAATCACAGTTGTAGTACAGGGTTTTTTTGGCAATGTTCCTCTATATTTACATACTTTTTTTTCTAAGACTATTTCAGCCTGTGAAATTATTTGCTGAAATATTCATGAAAAATGAACATAGATGGGAATAAGTACTGTTGCAGTGAATTAATGACAAAACATGAATATGCTCAGAAAAACTTGCATATTTTTTGCTTGGCCTTTATATCTCTAGAAGAATAATGTAAGATATTGAGCCCAGTAGCTGATGTGCTTTTTCATGGAACACTACGATCTGGATTCTGAGGTCAGGGAACTCGGGCAATACAAAAGAATGAGATTTGGCCACGCTTAGTTAGCACAGAATGTCCTTGTTGGAAGAAAAATTCTTTATGGACTATGCATGAATGCAGTAGTGACATTTGTAGGGTTACGAAAAAAATATGGCAAGTCCCCAGTTACTGCGCAGTCACCCAAGGCCACCGCGCGCTTCACGCCATGCAAGCCAGGGTGGCTCAAGGAGTCAATGGAAGTAACAATACCCCAGGACAGAAAACTGAACTATTAAATTCCCTCACTTTTCTTTCCATATTCTTTATCTCCCATTAGAGGTGGCTGTGAGGCTGTATTGAAACCAGGACCAGCGAGAGGGGGAGGCGGAAGGTTCTGTGGCAGCACTTTTTTCAGTTGTTTATATTATGATAGTGTCCTGAAGTCCCCCTTGACTTGGAGCTTTGCTGTGCTAGGTGATGTACAACTATAGAGACAGTGCTTGCCCTGAAGAACACCTAGTTCTCTATTTGTTCCACTTGGGCCACACACATCTTTCCCTCTTTGCTTTCAAAACTCCGCTTTCTGTTTGGACACCTTCTGTTCTCTAGCACAAGTCACGGATGCTTTTTTTTTTTTTTTTTTTGCTCCTGCCTGCTCTTCAGCTGTATCTTGTCTTCATTAAAACTAATTTAGTTAATTCTCCATTTTAAAACCAGGCTGTAGTGCCTGGTCCACGGTTGCTTAGCAACAGCTACCCTCCATGTGGAGATAACAGGCAGGCAGGGATGCCAGTCCAGTCTGGCCCAGGAAGGTGAGAAAAAAAGGAGCAAGACAGATTGTCCCCCTCTAGGCTTTGATGCTGCACATCGCACTGCTACACGCTGGCAGATAGGTCGGAGGGGCAGGGTTTGCTTTCATTTCCAGAACTGGTTTTTCACATTAAAAATACTGGCTCAGCACAGGACAGGAATCAAGTGCGCACGACAGAGTATGTTTTGAATACATATATACAGATCTAAAATATTCTATTATTAAGCATTAGGCATGGATTACAATTAATCAAATCCCAACGCTTACAACTTCACATAAGCCCGAAGTGTACCAAAGAGGTATGCGGGTAACTTTATTACACAGAAATTAGCAGACTAAGGGTTACAATCTCCAACCAGGAGGCATGGCATTTCCAAGATGGATGTGTAGGATTTATGGTATGCATCCCTTCTGTCCCAAGACTGCCTTCCAAAAATCCAGAGGAAACTGTGGGAAGAAAACTTCGGGGGTTTTCACCATCCTCTATAGGTATTTGTATGTGGGAATATATCTTGGCTCTCAGTTAAAACAGTGTTTAAACCACACCTTTAGGTGAAAATCAAGAAATGCAAAAGATAGGACTCTGAGTGCACAGCATCACTCACAAACATTCAACGATGGAAGAAAGGTCAGGTTACTTTAAAAATCTTAGTGCTTCAAAAATAAAAATCTGGAATATGAATTTAGGATTCAGATATCTAGAATTTGAGTGACAATATTCTTTTAATTGAAGGCCAGGATAGTAAACACATCTCTCCAGAAAGATTTGTGAATAAAATCTCAAGAGTAGTCAAGTCGAGACACTAGTCTTCATGCCTTCCACATTACCTCAAGTTGCAAAGCATGAATTTGGAGCAAGGCACAGCCAGAATTTTGTTAAGCCTTAAAGGCTGTTGTAGATAAATTTCAGCTGGAGCTGCCTGCAGTGGCCTGCCTAAATATGTAGAGAGGAAAAAAGGCTGCTTACATCCAGCCTTAACCCAACTCAGAACGATCAGAAGAGACATATTGTCTGGCCCTCCCTCCTATCCTGCTTTTGCTGTAAGTCAGAACATCTCATCTAGGGACAAAATGGAAGTAATTTCTTCAGTATACTGTTTTTCCTCCACAAACTCAGGTTTAGAATATATTTTTCTATATGCAAGAAATGTAATATATAGGAAAAGAGAAATATCAAGTGCATCTTTCCATTCTCAGTTCTTCAAATACAACCTTTACTAGATTTTACAAACTGTATGTAACAGCAGTAATGAATCTGCATGCTTCTAGCCCTGCCCCAGTTCTGCCTCATGCCCCTGTGGGAGCTTGGAACAAAGAATTCAATGCCTTGTCCACTGGATAGACAGAAAGGTCTGTTACAGATATCCCAAGACAGGTAACTTTGTGACATATAGCTCTTTTTATATCTTTCTATTTTTATATAAATATATTTTATATATATTTATATAAATTTGAATTTAGAAATTTATATAAAGATATAAATATGCAAATTGATGTTCAGAGGCGACAAACCACCGTAAGTTATACTGAAGCTTTAGGAATTGTGGATGTTTGGCCTATGTGAGACAGACATCAACTTACTCAGGCATCTAAGGATACAGTTCAATGCTTAGCTGTGATTAGACAGCAGCAAAAGGCTTGGTACAAGCACGAATGTTTGACTGGGATTCTCCATATTCTCTCTGTTCTCTGCATTTTATTCAACGCTGATTAATTCTTGCTCCCTCCCCATGAGTGCTAACTGCATTACTTGGAAGCCACTTATGCATGTGTTTGATAAGGTGATTGTTTGTATCAAGTTGACATTATGGTATAGATGTGTCTGCTATAACTATTACTAAATTGCTGGTTTCATTTTCACTTATTATCAAAGACCAAATGCAGGATTCTGCATATGATAGTATAATCACATTCATTTATGCCAACTAGCATGAGCGAACAACAGGTGGAGATCATCACTGATGATGAAGCAAGCAGAGTTTTACTCGCAGTACTCCACAGATCTGTGGATTGACCCTGAGTAAATCACTTCATCTTTCATTACCTTCATTTTCCCAAGTGATAATCCCTAACATCCGTAATTATGCATTTTCGTAAACTGCATTAAGGTCTCCAAATAACAGGACCTAGGTAAATGCAAAGTATTGTTGTTGCTGTAAATGTATTGTTAATTTTGGATGTTAAGCATTTATCTGAATAGCTTCAAGAACTTTGCTTAATATTTATGACAGAGGTTTTTCAGAGTGATTTTTTAAATAGCCTCCCATATAATTATAATGAATATTTAAAAATTAGTAACTATTGAAGAAAGTATAACAAACACACAAAAGGTAATTCAGTAGCCAAAGTGATAACATGGGTTCATCAGGCCTCAACCCTGTCTTGGAATATTATTTGCTGAATTATTCATTGCCTTATTTTATGCATTAATTGGTATCTTGGCGGTTTTGTAACTTGACTTCTTTGTGTGCAGCAAACCAGGCAGGGATATGACAGTGTCTTACACTGTTCATTAGTCTCTAAATAAGGAAATTTTCATAATGTGATGAAAATATCACTAAAGAGTGACAAACCAGGTTGTTAATTTAATTTCTTGCATACTCTTTATTCACTTGACATTACTAGCAACTGTGCATGTTACAGATCTAAAATGTCATTAAATATTTTTTCCCTACAGGCTTTACATGTTTAATTAGAGCATCTTCAAAGTCATTAGCCATTCGTCAATACCAGTTGCTTTCAACCTTTCCCACACTGTGACCTTATTTTTGAAGAACCTCCTCCCCATTGGTATACAGCATGTAATTTTATGCCCGTTCAGAAAAACAGGATTCAACAACTCTGTATTGAATAGGCATGGGATTATTCATCTGCTTAAATTCAAGTCTAACCTGTGTATTGCCTGAGAAGCCACAGATTTTAAATGTAAAAACTAAATGTCCCTGCTGTCGCTAAGGGAAAAACTGCTGGTGGGTCCTCATTACTGCAACAAAATAGAACAGCTGAAGACATTAAAAAGTTGTCAGAATAAGTTAAAACCAGTTTCTTTGAAAATCTGACAACAGATTTTCTAGAGTTTATAGCCTGTTACAGTCTGGGCCTTCAGGACAGTCCAAATGGGATTCCAGTTTGGAATGAAAGTTTTCTTAATAAAAATGTGTTCAGTCTTAGAAGGTGTTTAAAGACCACCCAAAGAACGTAGACCACAACCCAAACTTTCAGAATAACTTGTACTACTTGCTCAATCATTTCTGCTTTTAACAACTAAAGACACACATGCATAGTTATCTACCAAATAAAAGACATCTGTGTGAAAACAAGCAACCATATGGTAAAGTAGGATTCATTAGAAAAAAACTGTTAAGTCCTGGGGACAGGGCAATTTCTATTTCTTCAGGGCCCAGAAAACGTCGCCTGGTGTTCTTCTCACACATGCTTTTTTTCTGCCCTAAGGGGAGACTTTTGAGGCTGTGGATCAGCTGTCAACACTATACTGATGTCACTCCACAGCAAATCTCACTCATCATAATCACTACTGCCAGTGAGATGCCTCAGTGCTCAGAGGAATAGAAATTGCTTGACATTAAACCCAAACAAAAGTTTTCTATTTGCAAAAGCAATTCAGATTGAAAGAAACCCTGTCCTCGCTACCTGTTAAAGGTGTTCCCTATTCATCAAAGTAACATAGGTGTTTAGGGCCGTGTTTGTTCATCATTAGGCCTGGATGATGAAATTGCACCAGCGTCTCACAGCACCTTCCTTTAGACTCACGCCGGCTGGGACACGGTCTCGCCTTCCCTGCCAAGTACAGAGTCATTGTCATCAACGCGACTCTCACATGCCAATTACTGCCACTGACCGCACGATGAGTCGGCCCCGAGAAGACGACACAGGACTCGGCGGCCGTTCTTCCTCCTGGCTTTGCCAGGACGGGGCTTTGCCACAGCCGCTGCCCGGGCCGCGAGCAGAGCTACCGCCCGAGGGCCGCAGGCATACGGCAGCTCGTACCCCAGCCGCGCTGCTCCGCTCCCAGCGGCCCCAGCCAGCTGCAGGCTCAGGGGCCAGGGAAAAAACGGACACGTAGGCCGCGATTCCCCTCAGGAACGGCGGCGGGGAGGCAGCGCCCGCCACCGCCGATCCCGCCGCCTCATCCGCTGGGCCACTGTTTTTTGCCCGCAAGGAGCCACGTCGCTGCCCGGCGGACGAGGAGGAGGAGGAGGAGGAGGAGGAGCGCGATCCCGGCCCTGCCACCTCCACCGCTTCCCCCGCCCGAGGCGGACGCGGCGCCGCCAACGCCTGCCGGGGTCACGTGACAGCTCCCGCGGGAGGGGGGAGAGGTGCCTCTCCGGGCTGCGCATGCGCCCTGCGCAGGGCCGCGCGGCGCCGGTCGTGAGGGA